>NC_080633.1:69560787-69862454 GCF_027579445.1 Ammospiza nelsoni
CCCCCAGCCTATGTCATGCTTGGGATTGATGGAGTGGAGGTCTTGCTGTTTCCAGCCCTGCTTGGTGCTTTGTTTAGTCCCACTTCTCTGAGTGTTTGCTGGAGCCAGCAGTGGCCTTGCACCTTTCTTGAAGACTGGCATTGCTGTGTCAGACACTGTCATTATCCTGACCTGCTTGACTGAGTCACTGGGAGCGGTGCTTTTTATAGTGCTGCCAGTCATTAGAACTGGAAATGGTAATAAAGGACATAGTGCTTATTATTTAACACTGCTGAGATACATGTAGTGAAGAGGTCAGATGCATAATTTAACCACAGGGATTCCCGTGGCCATGTTAAATCACCCTTCTGAGCTAATGTCCTGACTTGGCACATAAATCTTGGTCTTTAACTTGGATTGTACATAAATATCTTCCCTTAGCACAATGCACTTGCAAGGCTTTTTCACTGCTAAATGATTCCTTGAAGATTTTCATCTCTTCCTTATCACAACATCAACATCACCATACTGTTATAAACAGAGTACACATGTATTTCTTGAGAGGTACACCCTAAACCAGCCCTTAGTCAAAAGGCTAGAGAAAAGCCTTTTTAATGGTCCATGTATCATCTCACCTGTGTCCAAAGGAAGGATGCTAAGAAGCACTCTCTATTTTTATTTTTTTTTTGTGGGAAAGCCTGAGATCTCCTTTTAGGCATTTGCAAAGTGGTGCTTCAAGTAAATTATTAGCATTAACACAGTGAGCAACGTTGTGATAACTAAATGTATGTAGTCATGAAGTTTAGCAGGGCTGGAGTGTGCGTTCAGCAGGGACTTTTCTAACTCTCCCACCAGTGCCTGCATCTTCTGACCATCTGCAAAGCCAGTTGTTATCCTGGGACAATGTTTTCATGGAAGCTCTTAGTTACAGGATTGATGGTTGTTGGTTTTTTCACTCTGTTTCTAGGATGACCCATCCTCTGTGTTTGATTGCACTAAGTGGTGGGGTTGTTTGCTGTTCTGCACGCTGATTTGTATAATGGAGACCAAAAGCTGGTGATGGACAGGGACTGGGTTTTATTAAATTGCAGAGGTTGATGGCACAGCATCCCTCTGTGTGCGCTTGCAATGTTCCAGATCATTCCACCTCTTGGGGTTGGCGTAAGAGGGAAGTGGTTAGTTTAGTGGCTGCATTTTAATCACTTGGAGCAATTATGTAATAATATTTCATGTCTAGTCACAAGGGAATTCCTGTTGTGACTGCTTTTATGCTCCAGATGCCTTGTTTTCCTGCAATGCTGTTCACTTGGCTCTCAACTTCCCACTTGATTTGGGTTGAGTCATTCTTCTTTCCAAAGTGATATGGCAATGGGTTTACCTATTTGCCACTGGTTCAAACATTCTCATGCCAATTTGGCTGAGCCTCTAGCAAATTGTCCCTGCCAAAAAAAAAGTGGAGTTGAAGTCAGAAGAGCCAAATGGTCCAGGGGCAAGGATGTCTGAACTTGAATTGGTTTGGTCTATGATTGGTGCTCTTTGCTCCTGCAAGGGGAGATGTCTGTGCTTAACTGGTCTTCCTTCTCCTTGCTCTTATTGCAGTTCTGGCACTTTTCTGGGCACACCTTCATATGATTCAGCTTGTTAGCCTGGTAGAAAACTTCCTCTTAAAAGAAACTTTTTCTTCTTTTCCTGGGTGTTCTACTGGGTTAATCAAAACTAAATTGTTCTGTGCAGTAACGTGTGCTTTAGTCTCTGGTATTGCCTCGTGGGATTATTGCTGGTATCTGCAAGTAGCCAGAAATGATAAAACAAATAAATTTCTTCGTGATAATAGTGATGATGAATTTGGCACATTTTGCAGAATAATATTTCTTGGGGTAGAGGATAGGTGTACATTTTAAATGGACTTTCAGAATACAGTTATTAATTACTTTGAAGGGATCCCTCTGACAAGGTCCTTCCCAAAATAAGAACTATGCCACCCTTATCTACTCCCATTTGTGCCTGTAATCTCATTTGTTTCCGCATATTCTCTAGTTGGCTGGCCTCTGCAAAGAGACTTAGAAATGCTGATGCTTCTTTTTTTTTCTCTGCAACTGACAGGATTTCTCTTGTCAGTGTTAGTTTCTAGCTGACTGGCTTCTACCTAGTCCCAAATCAATGAAAACCTTGAGTTATTGTACCCACTGCAGTAGCTGGGTCAGAAGTGGCAATATTGAAGCTACTGCATCATTTTGCTTCCACTGAACAGATTGAAGGGGGTGTAGGGACCTGCAAGGCCTAACTTGCAGAGGGCAGAAAGTCTGTTCTAAATTTCTTTCAGCCTAGGCTTTGGAATGACTCTCAGCTTCTAATGGGTACTGAAGGTCTCAACAAGTCCCTATGCTCAGAGGTATCCAGAAATACTGCCAGACCAGAGCAAACATCTTCTACTATTTTATTTCATGGCTTCCTCAGCTATGTGAGAGATCCCAAACTATTTTTTCCCCTTCTTCCCTCTGCAAGTTAGCTGATAAAGAGTCAGTGGTTACTGCTCTGAGCCTTCACAGACTTGAAAAATCTTTCTGTTAAGGAGGAGGCAAAGGGGAGCTGTTGGCTTGTCCTGCTTGCACACACACTGAGTGTGGTGATGGAGTCTCCTGATTATCAGACACAAGTGAGCAACACCCCAAAAGAACAGGGCGAGTTTCTGGGTCAGTGGCATCAAGGAAGGGGATGGGTCTTTTGGGAACAGCACCTGCAACTTCCCATGTGAAGAACTGTCCTCTGCCTGCAAACAGTAAATAATCTGATGTTTGGAATAATCAAGTGTGATGTCACAAGGCTTCTTGTTTAGTGAGCCTAGATACCGGTTTTGCTGATTTGGGGGTGTTATGTAGTGGCCAAAGCCTTTTAAAGTGGTTGGTTTAGAAAACAGAGACTGGATTAAGACTGATACTGACATGGGAACTCAGGTAGTTTTGAGTTTTTGTCTGGCATGGATTCTTTTTCACTACAGGAAATGTACATGCAGTTCATGTTTATTATCACTCTTAAGATAAAGCCTCTCAGTTACAGGAATCTGATTTCAGCTTGCCATAAATAGTTTGTAGTGTTGCTCGAACTAACAATGATCCTTCAGGAAGGTAATTCCGTATTGAAATCTCTTTAAGATGTTCTTAGCTTTCCAAGGCTTGCTATTGAGCTTTTCATCTCAGTAATTTTTTGTGTATATGTCAAACAACTGCCTTTTTTTTTTTTTTTTTTAACCTCCTGGATGGACGTGATGTTTGAAATGCTTGGGGTTCTGTTTGTTTTTGTTTCCACTCCCTAACACATCCTGTATCTCTGTCATGTAATTTAAATATACCGACCCTGCCCATGTTGTGACAGAAATTGCTGGCTGTGGTGAATGTTTACCAGCTGTGCAGGCAGTCTAACCCCAAATTTCTGAAGTGCACTAACAATTTTAGCTCTTCTTACCCTGGCTACAAGACTGCAGTACTAAAAGGTGACCTCGTGTTTTTTTTAAAGCATTTGTCAAAGAAAGGAACTGGCACTCAGGAGGGCATGTAATTTGGAGCCAGTTCTGATGGTAATGTGAGATGAGGCTTACAGGACAGCCAAACTTCAGGGGTTCATTTCTTAATGAAACAACATCTGGAATAGCACAAGATTTATGATTTTCTTGAGCTTCAAGACTTCGGCCATACTAATGGTGAAAAGTCTTAAATTAAACCTTAATAAATCAGTTCTAGAGAGCCGCTAGATTTAGAAAATGCTAAAAGAGATAGATACAGAGCTTTTTTTGATATCTCTTTGTGTATCTTTAGTTTTTTCTGCCAGTCTATTTGTTCCTGCCCACCCGTCATCCCTGCTCAGGACAGCTACTCTCGCTCCCTCCCTTTCATATTCCTTCCTCTTCCCGCTTTTCTGCAGCGCAGCCAGGCTGGCGCTGGCTTACCCGCAAGTGGCTGTGGAATTAATTAGGCTGAGATCTTGCTACAGAACAAAGGACTGGGGCTTGCTGCAGACAATGGGTAGAAGATCAGAGTAGCCTGTTGTAGGAATATGCTGCAGCTTTGCAGCAGTGTTGAGTGTTCAGTTCTTGCACGGAATTCCATCAAAACAGCCTTTTTCAGATTTTGGTCACCTCAACTCAAACATGTACTTAGTTGTTGTAATGTAATTTATTTTTTATATATTTTACTGGCTGATTTTGACAGCAGATGACTTTGTGTGCGTTCTGAATTCCCTTTTAAAGTCAAAGGGAAAGGAAGGCACTTGAAGGAGGAAAAAAGGAGTTTCAACACCCTTTCAATCCATGTCATCTGGGGTGTGTTGCAGAGGTTTCCAGGCAAACCCCATTTCTGTTTGATAACTGCTCAGCATTACTGGAGTTGCTCTGGTCCACACCCAGTGTTGGTGCTGGGAAGCCTGCTCCCACACCAGCCTGTAAAAACTGGCAGGCAACAGGGATTATTGCGTGGGTTGAGTTATTCCTGCTGATCCATGCCGTGTCATACCTGCTGGGAACATGCAATAGGTTTGTAGCTATTCCCACAAAGAAGGATCAGTGCTGTGCTCGGTGTGACTGGCATGCTTAGGGTGGAACCTCCTGCCTGTCCTGTTGGCTGATGAGGAGAGGCTAAATGTGCTCTGGGCATGATGGGCTGGGTAGGAAATTTCAGTGGGTAGTACAAGACTTTTTTAGCATTTTTTATTTTTCTTATAATCTGGGAGAGGCCCAATTGCCGGTTGTTAACACTGAACAACAAGAACAAAAGATTAGGTAAGTGGACGTATCCTGATCCTCATTTCTGGGATGCCTATCTGGATTCCCCAGGAGCAAAGCTGTGAGAACCAGGAATGCTGCCTGTGAGATGCATGAAGTGGTATGTTCGCCTTCTCCAGTGATTTATTGTTACCCTTGTGCATTGTTTTCGGAGCAGAGTGGTCTGGTTCCCTAAAAAAGGTTCTTTGCCTCCAAACAGTGGTGAAGGAATTCATTTTGGCCCAAGTACTGTCTCCCTGCTCCTCTGCAGCACTCTGGAGCTGCCTGCTTTCCTCCTGGCCTTCAGGCCAAAGCCCATGATCATGCAGACAGTGTTGCAATGTCCACCCTACAAATATTATTTGGATTAAAGGATAGGGAGTGTAAATTAAATTGTTAGACCTTTTCCCTACTGTGTCTTCCATGGCTGTATAAAATGTTGTCTGCTTGAACAATACAAGCTTGACAGACCAGTTTCACCTTCTGATTTGTAAACCAAGTGGAATATTTTTCTCCCTTCTTCCCTACCCTTAATATTTATTTAGGTCTGAATTCATACCAGACCCTGAGGGTTTTTTCCTCTCTCCTTTTATTCTTGCCTGGGTTGCAATAGCCATAGTTTGCAAATGATGAGAGGGCAAGGTCATGGCAGCAATAATTGCATATCAGAGTTAAGGTGTCTGATCTTTTTATCTAAGGTGGCAAGTTTTTGTCATGAGGAATGTCTTTCTCCTCTTGTCTACCACTTCACCCTTTTCCATATCAGAGTTTTATGCCATGCTTGAATTTGTAGGTTTTTTTCCCCTGGATTTAAAAAAGGGCAACAAGATAGTAAACTAGATTTTGCTGTGTCAGCCTTGTCAAGACTGCAACATATTTTGAGCATGCATGTTTTGGCAACCTGAAAAATACAAGTCCACAAAGCATGAACTTATTTTTGATAAAGAGATGATAGTGAAAGTTAATATTTAACCACAATGTTGCAGGGTTTTCTTACATGTGGCTTCTCTTTTCAGTGCTTAGACCAGTTCTAAATACAAATTTGATGGCTAGTTTGTCTTTTTTAGTTTGGTTGCAAAGTCAGTCCCAGCAGCACACACCTTGTCCAGAATATGCGTGGTCGTCAGCTGGAAACTGAGGAATGGTACTCAAATGCCACTTCTCAGTGTGTGTGTGTCTCAGTCCTAGGGATGGGCGTGGTTGTTCATGGTCTTTTCATGCAGCCAGAGGGAGGCTAGCAGCTACAAGGTCTTACAGCAAAAAGTAGACTGAAAATTAAAGCCATTTTTGTGGTGAAATCTTCTAATCGTGTCAGGATACATATAGAAAAGTTACTTAGTTGAAGCACAGAGACGTAAAAGAGATGTTGAAACATCCTGCTGCTGCTCTGAGGAAAATTATTAATATAGTATTATGAATACTCTGCAGGAAAGCTGCAAGCAAGATTTTGTATCTCCCAACTCTTTGATGTTAGATGACATTATGAAGTTGGGAAAAATTAGGTAGATCTCATCATCTGAGAAACAAGTTAGTTGACTAATCTGTGGATGGCAAAGGCTGGAAAAGATCTAGATGTCTCAGAATAAAGGGAACTCCTACTGAAAATAAAAGTAGTAGTGATGGAGAAGTGGGTGGTACGTGGATGCTACAAAAGTTGATTTAATCATGTTGAGTATTCAGAAGATTGTCATATGATTAACAAATCATATTTTAATTATTAGCATATTAACAATTATTATTTACTTAGCAAACTTCCTTCTTCCCTCTCCTAATGGGGATAAAACCAAATCTGTCATGAAAGCAAGTTTGGGAATAAAAGAGCTAATTGTTCCTGACTAAAGTGTGAAGTTGAAGGGTAGATGAAATTTTTCAGCTCTGCATTGTCTCAGCGGGCATTGTCTTAGGAGTCTCTTGATGCGCCCAGTGGAGAGCTTGAGAGCTATGGCATAGGCTAAGGAACAATTTAGTGCAGAACACTAAATTTAAAATCTTTTCCAAGTTAGTTTAATGGCATTGAAATGGAGTCAATATGTGTCCTTTTGCATATTTGAAATTCCAGGCTTGTTTTGTGACTGCAGTGTTACTTGAGCCTTCTCTTCAAGCTGGGGATATGTCCCTTAAAGGTGAGCCATGACTGAAAGGCTTTAAAAAAGGCCTTTCAGCTGCCTGGGGGGGAATGGAGCCCCACACATGCTGCTTGTGAGCAGGACAGCATCTCCCTGTGGGGCACAGTGGGCACAGCCTGCTTAAGCTGAGGTAATTCATATAAGAGGCACTGTGTCTCTGCCTCTCCAGTTTCAAGCAGCTTGAGGAAACCTGTGCCTTAGGTTTCCCATTATGATGGCAGAGTCAAAGTTTTCACACCAGGAGGAAGTGCTGCTGTGCTCTGTATCAGTGCTCACACACTAATGCGTGGCACCGAGCCTTTGTGCTTTATTTTTAAGGCTGAAATATCTGATTAAAAAATTATGCACTTAAAAATTAATGCAGAAATTACAAAGCTAAGACATGCGTATCAGAAAATTGTGGTTTTGAAGGAGATGTATTTCAGCAACTTAAACTATGATAAACTTCAGAAACCATTCAGGAAACTTGTGAAGTCCATGGCTATGCAGTCCTGTGCTATTTTGTAGGGATAGAAGCTGTTTTCATGGTTCATATTATGCTGCACAATCTAATTATATCTTTCTTGGAAGACAGATAAGCACATGTCCCCTGGCTCGTGTGCCACCCCCTCTTTTTCTCCCCACTCCTCTCCCTCCTCATGTCCTCAAAACCTTTGTCCCTGTGGTAGTATCAAAAGTTGTTTCTTTGTTTTACTTTTCAAATGGTGCGTTGCCCAGGTGGTCAGCCATGTCGATAGTTAAAGCAATCTGACAATTTCTGTGTACATGACCTTGTGTGCACTGTTCACAAGTCATTTTTCTGGGCTGCAGTTTTCCTTGCCAGATGTCTGCTGTGGTCAAAAATGGTTTACTGGTTTCTGAGAGTGAAAAGTACAGAAAACATTGTTTCCACTGTAAAGAAAAACAAATTGGGAAAGAAGCTGAAGGAAACAAGCCCTTGCATCTGTTGAGTTAGCAAGCTCCAGTGTATGGTGATAGGGACCCCAGGTTTGTTAGGAGTAGGAAGAAGGCAGATGTTGGGCTAAAACTCATACTGTGGTACCAGCAATATTCCTCTTGCCACCTGAGTAAAAGTTCTTGCAAATATGGATGATTATGAACTTCTGAAAATACCAGTGTGTACTTGCTCAGTAAAAATTTTGTTTTGAAGTATTGAGGTTCTGAGAGCTTAGGCACTGTTCAAAGATCTCAGCAAAAGCATCCACTTATGATAAAGCTGGGCAATGTTAGATGTACTTGGCTTTTAGAGGTCTAGCATCATAGAGAGAGGAAGTAGCTTGAAAGTCAGGTGTTGACTGTGTCTTGGGTTGAGGCGTTCCAGCGTAGGTGTGGTGTGGGCTTATTTGAGTGGCTGTTCCAAGAAAACAAACAACCAAACCTCTCAATAACTGGTTTGTTGTTTTTCTTGTGTGTTGTGTTTTTAATGACTCTTCTGGTTTCCAGTCCATTTGTGTCTGATGAAAAACATAAGGAAAGTTGTTGTTTGGGGAGGTTTGGTTCTGAATGTGGCTGGCAAAAAAAAAAAAAAAAAAAGATAAAATTATTAATTTTTATACCTTCTTCTCAATTCTTCCAGGATTAATTCTATTAGTGTTTTACTCTACCTAATTTTCTTATTTTCAAATGTGATCTTGATATTTCCACTCAGCTGATTGTACTGATGGTCACAAAAATGCCATGTATTCTCAAGAACACTTTATTGACACTTAAAATACAGATCAGGAGTACTTTTCCCAGCTGTGAACTCCAAGGAGAGGCACCCTTACTCTGAACCCTGAAGGTTAAATAGTTTAAATGCTCTCATGTTGCCGTGGCTGAGAAGGAGATACAGAGATGCCTGAGGCACTAAAACCCCTCCCCAGCTTTTGGTGTTGCAGCTGGAGCATCCCTCTGGGAGGCTTCTTCTCCAACCTCCCTTGTGTGTTTTTACTGCACACTTATTTCCTGTAGAGTTGAGCATCACACCACTTTCTGGGTCTCATGCACTTTCTTTAGGATTAAATGCTGACAGAGTGTCATTTTTGCAGGGGGCTGAGAAAGGGAAGAGGGAAATTATGTCCTTTAGCAGTCTAGAGGGAAATCTTGGTACAGTGCTGTCCTGTGGCTGTAATTATGAGTACTACTCAGATTATTCAGTTCTGTGGAAAGGAATTACTGGTAGGTATATTGTATTAGAACTACTGACTGCTTGCTTTCCTATTTGTTTTGGGGTTTTTTTTAAATAGCACTTGGTCTGCTGACTTGGAGCTTTTCCTCCAGGAATAAGTACTTGGAGACTGTTCTGCCTTTTTCAATGTATACTGTATGAGAAACAGAACAGTAGTTTTTATTATTTTATTATTTTAAAACTAACTTTGGTTCAGATTGTTGAGGAAAAAAACACTGTAAGATAGATAGTTTTTTTTAGGAAAAAGAACACTGTAAGATAATATGAAGGCATCACAAATTTAAAGTCTCACTGGGTAAGGTGTTTGCATACAAGATGGATTCTAGTTCTAGTGCAGGGTAAATTGACAGGGTTTGGTTATAAAAGATGGAACAGTAAGGAGAGGAACAAAGGAAGGTGAGACCCAGCATACCTCATTGATGAAGAATTGATTCTTATTTTCATTTATTGGTCCTAAAATCTTTCCTGGATGAGCAGGCAAGCTGGTGGCTTTTCCCCAGGCAGGGTTTGATGCTGCTGTGACACACATGGTATATAGAGGACAGGGCTCCCTAAGTGTGACCTTCACTCAAGAGATTGGGAGGTCACAAGTGGCGTGTGAGGCATGAAGATGGGGAGTGTGAAGGTGCTGCCTGCCTGGGGAAGGACCAGGGCTGCAGCTTCATTCCTGCTGACAGGCTTAGGGCCTTCCAAGGCAGCAGCTCTGCTGATCCTCTGATGTCTTCTTGCTGAAACCACTGCAGAGAGCAGTCACAGCAGAGCTGCCATCCGCCTGTTTGGGAAAGGGGGTGCTTTCTTTCAGCAGCAACCTGGGCATTGAGCAGGGGAAGTAAACTCTGAAACCACAGAGTGGGAAGTGGGGATGTGTGTCCAGTGCCCCTCTCGTGGGGTTTTTGTGCCACACTCTGGGTTAGTGTTGTACCAGAGAATCTCTCCTGCTTTCTCGTTGCTCCTTTTTAGGACAGAAGGGTCTGCCTTTGGCTGGTTCTACCTTCACCACCTTATCATATCTAATGAAGGTAGAACCAGCCAAATCCTCAACAGGCATTACCTGTTAGCAGGGCATATTCAGTGTGCTTGGGTACAACAGACAGCATTGTGATCACTGGAGTGCAAGGGCTTTTGAGACAAGAGCGCTTAATTCACACAGCTTGTGTTTGTAGTTACAAGCATGCAGCAGACTTCACTTTTATAACTTATAGCAGTGCAAATAGTGATGCACCATGGGAGCCCTGTCCAGATTTTCACCCTTTGTAAAGAAGTTACAAGATGGTTCCTATTTGGGTGTGTTACCTTTTGCCAGGTGCCTTCCCAAGCATCCCATGTTTTAAATAGTCCTCCATCTTGCCATGAATTATAGTGAGTCAGAGCATGGGTGGTGACTCACTGATACCAGTTGAACATTAGGCTCCTGAAGGTGTGGCTCCTTCAGCTTTGACCAAAATACCCTGCCACAACATGAAAAAATCACTTGCAATACATTGCACATCTGCATAAGTGGCAAATTCTCTATGTTGCTGTACTGTTATGAAAAGGAAGCTTTTGCTCTTTAATGTTCCTTTTCCACCAACATATTTTACATATAGTTATTTTTGTTTTGGCATAACAATGCAGTTCTTTTTGTGTAGCAAGTCACTTTATCTGATCTCTTTCTTGTATTGGGAGGACGAATGGAGGACAGAAAGACTTGGAACACCCAGGGGCACAGAGAAATCCCAGGGAAAGGTTAGAAGCATTCTTTCATCAGGCTTGACACTGTCAGCTCCCAAGTGGGACACCAGGGGATTCAGCCAGAGCAGTTATAGGATTTAATGGTTTCCCTGCTTGTAACAGATTAATCTACCCTTTACAAGTGGTGGTAGAGGATTACTGTCCAGTCTCCTGCCAAAACAATCTCCCAGTGCAGATTTACTTGGAGTGCCACTTGAATTGTCACCAGCTCTGCCCATCCCAGTGTTTTGTTCTGCATGGGAATTTGTCACTCCTTTCTCCTTGGAGCAAATCTAAATGTCATCTTTGCAGGATGAAACTACTGGTGCTGGGAGCAGGACCTGCCATGGCTCTGGGCACAGCTGTGCCACGTGGGCACGTGTCAGCTCTGTTCTGCTCTGCTGAGCCCAGGTGTGTGAGGGGAGGGGCAGCACTGATGTTGTATAAAGGTTCCTGCTTTATTTCTAGCTCTTCAAAGATGGGGCTTTTCCATGGGGAATGAAAGGGGGAACACAGGTCTCTGGCAAAATCACAGTGCTTTCAGCATGACAAAGCTCTGCTGGTTTGCTCTGCTGCTGTGTTAAGATATGTGGAGATGATATGCTTGCTATTAAATATGTATTTTGTCCTATTAATGTCATCTTTACCTGAGGCTGCTCTTGACTCCAGCATCCATTTTTCTTCTTTCTCCTTATTCTCATCTCCCTTTGCAAGCTGAATGCTCTGGTGGCACCTACAACTGTCCTGTCAAATTTATTTTGGGTAACTGCTTCATGGTGACCTCTCTGGTTTGTGACAGCTGCCAGAGGAGAAACCAGGATATAATTCAGCTCTTAGTACTGAGCAAGTAATTTGGGGTCATGGCAGGTTCTCCAGAATTGTGTGTTAAAGCAACTGTTGATATGTTTCCCTATTTGTGTATTAACAAATTGGGAGGGTTTTGCAGAGGGAGGTGTTTTGGGAAGGTCAGGGCTGCCTGGTCTGTCAGGAGTCTGCCCGTGTGGAGAAGAATCAGCTCCGATTTCTGCTGGCCTGAAGTGAGGCTTAGCAGAGGGCAGGAAAGGGCCAGATGCAGGGCTTGCAAGGAAATAGATGTTTTGTTTTCAGAGCAGCTGGGGAGTTGGACAATATCCTCAAAAACAAACAAACAAGGGATGACTTGCAGATAAGTAATCAGAGGAGTGGGTGTGTTTTGGGCACCACTGAAGGACAGGCTGATAGACTGACTTTTCTCCTGTTTCTAAACTCTTGCTCTCTGTGCCAGTGTGCCAGAGGGGTTTGACATCTGTTGTCCTGGACTGAAATTTCACAACAGCCCTTGATGAGATTTTGGCTCTTCCAGCCAGGAGCCTTTGTCTCCATGTAATCTGGTCCTGCACATTCCCTGCCTGGGGCTTGTGTAAGGGCCGGCTAGTACTGGCTAGCAGCAGCAAGCTGTGAAAATGGAAAGGCACCACGATATCTCCCTTTTCTTTCTGCACTTGGAGGACACTACTGTTCCTCTGACATCAACTAATATAAAAACAAATGTTTGAATTTTTAAATCTGTTCTTGTATAAATATGAATATTTTTTTTAAACTTAATTTTTTTATCTACCAAAAAATGGATTTATCAATTTTAAGCAGCATATACACCTTCTGGATTGTGAAAATGAATCTGGAGAATTTTAAAGCCTACCTCTGCCTCAGATGTATCTTCTAAATTTTGTTTTGTTTGTAGCCTGTCTGGGCAGATATTTTTGTTTGCTAGCTGGAGATTGGTTCTAGAATTGCTAGTATTAGTAATTGCATATCCTCTACTTGCTTCTGAAAAGTCAACATTTTTGGAGAGCAATCCACAGTGCCTTGCTGAGTTCTTTACTGCAAATTATTCATAGCTCTGGTGGAAAAAATCCTTTCTCATACTATGGTTCTTTAGTGCCTCCGGTCTGTAGGGTGAATGATGGGACATATATGTCCCAACTTTTACAAATCATGAGTGGGGAACTCAAAGTACATTTAGTTTAAACAAAAAGCCTGAGCCTGAGTGCTGGCACATTTCTTTCAGCCACAAAATTGCTATACCTCTTGAAGAGGTGTATATTGTATCGAGGACATCTGTGGCGTTGGACAGAGGGCTGAGTCTTGCCTTGTTTGTGGAAGGGCTGTGCATCATGGAAATGCTTAAAAGTGCAGTGCACCTAATTGAACTCTTTTGAGGGGAGTTTTTTTTGAAGTTGCATCTGACTTAAAAATAAATTGCATAGTTTTACTTTGTGTTTTTGGCTATGAAACCTCAGTTACTGGTGTCAGAAGAGCTGCTACTATTACATTACACACAAACAGCCATTTATTCTGCAATGTTTCAGTTCTGGAGGATCTGACTCTCCAAAGTTAGCTGTACTTATTTGTCATGAAAATTGTGTGGCTGCCATTACCATCAATATTTGAACACTTCACAAACCACGGGCAAACATATCCTCTTACACTTATTCAAGGGTATAAGAGTAACTATCCACACTTTACACATAAGAAAGATTACATTTCATATCTGAGGGCAATGAGGATGTTGGGCTAAAGCCAGGAATGCAGTCTGGTTCTTCTGGTTTCCTCTGCCTCAAAGGAAAATGGCTTGGAGTTTAGGGAAGCCTCACTAGAAACCTTGCTGTTCCCACCTTTCTCATGGGGATGAGGCAGTGCCCTAGTGCCAGGTTGCCTGATATGGTCCATTTCCCCTTTCTTTGGACAGAAGGATTAATTTCAGTATTAGCACAGCTTTATGGTGGAGGTTCAGATCCTGTCTGGTCTCTGAGCTGTGAAAAGTCCCTGTGGGGCTGCTGTCCCAAGAAGTTGCACTGGGACTTCCAGCTGCTCTGCCAGGCCCCATACCAGAGCTTGTCCTGACAAGCTGTGCCTTTATTCAGTCTTCATCTCCCTTCCACCACCTAGGGAAATCAAGATGCTTTTCTGCAAGCGAAAGCACTGTGACACTGAGAGCCTGGAGCAAAGGGCCATTAGGGCTCTGTGGCAAAGGAGCTGCTTTTCCCCATGTTTCCAAGCAGCCCTGAGGAGGTTAATTGGAGCACTTGCTCTTAAATTGTCGGGTTTGCTGCTGGTGGGCTGTGTGGGGCTCTGGTAACAGATGTCTGGGGCTGGGATGGAGAGATGCTCCAGCAGCACCAGTACAGGTACTGCCAGCACCTGATGGAGATTTCCTCTGAGGCTAACCTTACTGTGGCCTGGAGAGGGGAACCCTTGAGTGCTGGATATTGCCATCTTATGATTAAGGATCTGATAAAACTCACTGAGGTAAATGAGTCTCTGCATTGCTTCTTGGGGTCTGGGGTTAGACTTGACAGGGAAAGTTTTCCTCTGCCTTTTCCTTGCACTTGGATTTACCTTTGGAAAAAACTCTACACTGTATTAGTATGTTTAAACACATCTGAGGTACTAATTTATTTCAATTTATTTATATCTTTTTTTTTTTTCTTCCAGTGGGATCTTGTTTGTGATTCTGCCTGGAAAGTCCACATTGCTAAGTTCTCCCTGCTTGTAGGACTAATCTTTGGCCACTTGATAACAGGATGTATAGCCGACTGGTAAGTGAAAAATCTTTTAATGCGATGCAACTATAAATAAATAACAGTATTAAATATTGTTTTGAGTGCCTTCTACTTGATATTCATTAGGAACCTTTGCATAATGGTTTTTAAGGCTCTGAAAGAATCATGATGGACAAACAGTGTAAAAACGTGTTAATTGTTCCTGAGTAATTTAAATCAAGCTCAGTAGCACAAACTATTTGATATTTGGCTTACTTGTTTCCCAATGACACAATTTATTGCAGCTGTAAAGCTAGTCTAGAATTAAGTATTTTCTAATTATACAAGCAAAGCCTTTAGTTTAGGATTGGGTTTAGTTTTCTTAATGAAGCAAGAGGACCAAAAGAAATTGGAAGCTGCATTGACTTCACTGAATACATGACTAATGTCAATCCTGTGCTTGCACAGTACCTTTTGGTGAGTTGAAGGCCATTTTTTGCAAACCTTTTAATTGTTCTTTTTCTAGAGTTCTTGTCAGGCAAACATTGTGATGTAGTGTTAAGGATTTAACGCTGACTTATGTGCTGCTAGTTTTGGGGTATTAAGCTTTAAAAGAGTAAATCATAATTTGTTGAATTGAGGCAGTTAAAACGTTATTGGATACCCCAATGATGCTGAGGATTCAGCTTTAATTTCAAAAGGTGGTCTTGTACTGCTGAAGATTGGAGGAAAAATTACATGGATGACTCAAGTGATTTCAGTGGAAACTTGAAGCACCTGAAACAATAGCTCTGCAGTGCTGTCCCAGTCACTTCAGTGCCTTCCAGCACAGTTGCCAGTGCTGGTGCTTTTAATGGCCCCAAGTTAACTCTTTTACCATTCATTAAAACAGGAAAAGAAGAAGAGTTGTCTGTTAGGGAAATCTTATAAAACCTCAGCAACTCGCCAGCCAGTTGGGAGAGAAAGGGCCCCCTGCAGCACTGCAGTAATTTGGATCAAGCATTCCTAGCAAAATTGCATCTTAATTCCTGAATAGTCACTGAAAATTTTTGGGGAAGAGACAAATCATGACTTTTCAGTGAAGTAGGGAACATGCATGAAATACAGTTGAATTTGATTAAAATACCCCAGTAAAATGGGGCTCCAAGAACCCATAGAAAGTATAGAGGGGAAATGAATGAGGGATCTTGCTTGGCTTTCCTAAAATGGAATCAGTGAAGAGAAAGCAGACTTATTACCAAGTTAGGAAAGTGCTGCTATAATTGACAAATAAGCCACAAATAAGTGAACGACTTGTTGCCTAAGGCACTGGCTTGGAGAGAGAACTGCAGTAAGCAGATTTAATAGCTCTGTGCCACCAAAAGGAGCATCCTGTGTTTCCATCCATTTCTGTCCCCAGTGTGTACTTTGTGCTGCCACATGAGCTTGTTGGACCCCTCTGCAAGCTGCTTAGCTGAGCTAATGCAGCATAAAATTACCCTGATTTTCAAATATCTAGAAATGCCTAGTGAATTTAGGAGAGTTGGTTTCCAGCTGTGGTGCAAAGGAGAAAAAGGGTAACTTGGTGGCTGGAGGGAACAGTGACCCTTTTGTGGATGACTAGAATGGACATGGTTTGCTGCCACCAAAGCTGGTCCTCATACTCCTGTTTAGTCCACATTGCCAGCTGGTGCCCCTGACACAGCAGAACTCCTGTGCTCAATAAGTTTTTTGCTGTTTAGCAGTAGCATTTGGGGCTGGTAAAAGTAGACCCAAATGGAATTTAATTTGCTATTTAATCACAGCTTGAATTTCTGCTAAAGTGTGGGGTTGTACAGATTGTACCTGATAGAAAGAGAAAATTAAGGAAAAAAGATGTCACTCCCAAGGAAGAACCAGGGAGATTAAACAGAGTAATGCATAAAATGTGTTATAAAAATTCAAATTCTGTTTTCATTTCATTTATATAGCACTCTCCAGTTCAGATAATTAGAAGATGTTTTGGGGTTTTTGTGCCATTAGGGGCTTTGTTTTTCTCTTTGAAAGAAGCTTTTAAAGCTGAATGAGGCCAAAGCATAGAGTGTATTAAGGCAATTTGCTAAGTAAACTGAGTGCTCCATGCTCAAAACACAGTAGGTGTGCACACTGGGACAGCTCTGTGAGGAAAATCTATAGGAGGAAGGTCTGCAAACATGCTCAGCTGTGGGAAGGCCAGCTGTGTCCAGTGCCTGAATAAGTCACTTGTTCCACAGGCAGAGAGTGCTGCTGGCAATTCTGT
The DNA here is from genome assembly GCF_027579445.1 of Ammospiza nelsoni. NCBI lineage: Eukaryota > Metazoa > Chordata > Aves > Passeriformes > Passerellidae > Ammospiza > Ammospiza nelsoni. The sequence goes on from NC_080633.1 coordinate 69,577,301, forward strand.
CTGCTCTGGACAGAGCCTGTTGAGGTTTGTGTGGAAAGTTTCCTCCTGGAGCAGGTGGGCACGGTGTTCATGTAGCACCAAGAGAGACAGTAGGTCTGTACCTCTCGTTGCCCTGTAGTGCCCCTGCTTTGCTCCTGCTCTGATGCTTTTTGGAGCCTCTGAGTAGTTCCAGTCCCAAAGGCAAGAGAGGGCCTGCAAAGAATGGCATGGGAAGGGCAACTTGACCAGCAGTGAGAGCAAAGCTTGGTTATCTCAGGGTGACATGTGTAGGAGTGTGGGAAGAGCAGCTCTTCTCCTCAGCCCAGTCACTCTCCCCCTGCAGGGCAACTCCGACATCAGGAATATCTTTTTGATGTATTTGCTTATCATACCGTGTGGGGGCTGCAGATTCTTCAAAAGCCTGGGGTTGCTTTGTATCCCTGGTTATTTACCTGTGCAGGCAGCATTTAGCATTTGATCTAGATAGCAGCGTGCACTGTAGGTGGAGACTTCCATGCTACAGTAATCTCTCTCTGGAACAGTTTGGATGGCAGATAGCAGATAGCATCCTGGGGCTGTTTTTCCAGGGAAATTGTGTATGGTTTAATTTCTCACAAGCATTTCCATGTACTGTTAGACAGATAATTCTGTCTGCATATAAAAGGCGCTTTTTTATGCTCTGAGACACCATCCTGTCAAAACACTGCTGGATCACCAAATATATGGCTGATAGCTGCCCTGAAGCTTCAGTTTTTTGAGAAGTGTGCTGCATGCCTTGGTGAAGAAGATGACTAGGTTTGTGCTTGTGAGGAAATGCCTCTTTTTAGAGGGACTTTCTGGCCTCAGTTGGCTTTTATGGGCTCAAGAGGCTCTTGGATTTTCTGATTTTTTTTTTCATTAGCAGCAACCATTCATTTGTGTCACTTGTATAATGGTAGAAGAACTTCTGTGTCCTAATGATGGGTAACCTTGAGTACAAGGGGTGGGAGGAGGGGAAGAAGGGAACTGAAGTATGCCAAGCATGAGGTCTTTTTCAATCAACATCAGGGAATGGCAGGTCAGGCTTGTGATGAGAATTAAGTTCCTAATTCTGAGTGTTTGCATAATGCCTTTCATCTGCAAAACACTTCCACAAATACTAATTGGTATGAATTACAGCTTGGCATAACAAAAATGGGGCTGCAAAAGCCTGTGCAGATAGCTGATAACACTAAGTTCATAGGGGTTTTTTTTCTGTATTCAAGGTTTTACATGAGGTATTTCCCCTCCCTGCCCAAGGGCTGTGTTCCGTAAATGCAAAATCTGAAGCACAGGCAGCAGCCACTCCCTATGTCCAGCATGCCCCCAGTGTGCTGTGCATCACAGAGTCAGTGCTGCTGTGTTCCCACCCTCTGCCCCACTGCAGCTCACCTGCCAGGGGGCTGTGCTTGTTCCCTGATGGAGAGCAGCCTGATTTGACCTTGCTTCCTTCAGCTTCATGTTGGTTGTGTTTTAAAAGCTTTGAATGACTAATGCCAGCCAGTTAAATCTTTGAGGGGCCTCACAGGTGATACTATAGCTGAAAATAATAATAAACCTGTTTTCATGCAAGGAGTCATGACAACATTTTCTTAGATGTGACTTTGGAAAAGCCTGACTGATGACTGGTCCACTCTTCCAGTTCCCAAAATGCACAAAATTATAATGATGTCTCTTTTTCAGCCCTTCACTCCTTATTTTATTTTAAGTACTGCAAAATCCAAAGTTCTAATTGTGAATGCATATGTATAATGTATTTTATAACTGCTGGTGACAATCTGCTGAAATAATTGAATAGAAATGCTACAGCATGTGAAACTGGACTGAGTTGTGAGATTTAAATGCTCTTTATTGTGCTGACATTCAACCTGATGGCTGGCTTGCAGCTGACAGTCTGCTTTGAATGGGTCTGTGAAAGCTGCCTACGAAAAGCAAGTTCATGTATTCTTTGTGAAAATGGCATATGGAGCTGACTAAAAGGGATCCTCAGTTCCACTGGAAAACTTGTGGGAGTTGACAAGTTGAAAAATTTTGGAAATCTCCACATAATGATCCAATTCTTGCTTAAAAATAGCCATGTGCTCTGGTGCTTCATATCATTCTCCTTGCATAGAAGGAGGGGAGAGAAAAGGGAATTATAAACACTAAGCATAAGAAAAAGAGATGTTAAAAATGCCATATTCCTTGGACATGAAAGCACCAAATTCTGCAGTGGCTGCCCCCACATCCAGTGGTAGCATAACTCTTCCTCCTCGTCAGCACTGTACCAATACATGCAACTACAGCTTGCAGCTGCAAAGGAGGGCTGCAAGTCCTCTGCCCCTGTTACCTCTAGTGGTTTTTGAAGTGATTTATTCCTCACCCTACCCTCCAGTCAGGCTGGTTTTGTGGGTCTCTCCAACAGCTATGAGGGCACAAAGTGGAGGGGCTTGGAGCTCACAATTTTCCTGTGAGTTATATTATTTACTCTCTGAGGCTCAGTGGAGTGACCTGAGCCCTGTTTTGTGTTCAGTCCATGTTTGTTAGGCTTCTCCTCAACAAATGAGACCAAGAAAAGTAGTTTTCTGAGCTGGCTGCTCTTGTAGATGAGACTGAAAAGCACATGTCTCTTGGGAAGAGGAAACCTCTGCAGCAAAAAATACATTATGCCATGAAATATATAATATGTCCTTCTGTGCTACTACAGAGAACTCTGAGAAGTTGATTTCCATCTCCAAAGGACTTATTTCTGGGCTTACAGTAGTTCCTAGGTTTATCTTTGTTGTTCGAAAAGGCTGGTTAAATCAAGCACCAATACAACGTGTTTAATCCTTTCTGAGATGGACTTGTCAATGCAAAGCTGGCAGAGAAATCTGGGATTTAGTAAGAAAAAAAAGGAGAAGAATGGAACAAATGTTAAAAATGGGTAGCAATATTTGGAAGGGATTGCCTGACTTGTTCCCCTCTTTGCCAGTTTTAATGATCCAGCATTATGTCCATCCTGGCTTTTAACACTGTTTCTCCATACTTCCTTGCTTTCAGGGTTGGTCGACGGCCTGTACTGCTCTTCTCTGTCATATTCATTTTGATATTTGGACTGACTGTGGCACTCTCAGTGAATGTGACCATGTTCAGCACACTCAGGTTTTTCGAGGGATTTTGCCTGGCTGGAATAGTCCTCTCCCTGTACGCGCTGCGTGAGTATTCCTTCACTGCCCATACAAATGGGTTTTATTGAGTATGGGCTTTGCTGCTCTCTGGCTTCCTGCTTTTGTTCAAGCAGATCAAACCTGAATCATATTGATTGCAAGAAATTTAGCCCACATTTTTCTAAGGAGGATTTTTGCAGCTGTCTATTTAGGTTGCTACAAAGCAGTCTGTGAAGCTGTCTCAGAGTTCATTTTAGAAGTTAGAAGGTGGTTTGGGTTTGTCTGTTGTTTTTTAAACCTAGAAGTTACCTGGGTCATAGCCATAATGTATAATGGGAGTAGATTTCACCCTGCAGTATTGAGCTCAGTGGGAGACTGACCACTTTGTCTGCCTCTAGCAGTTTGTACTCTGGCACTTTTTCAGAACTTCCTCTGTTACTTGCAGAAATATCCTGTGTCCCTGCATCAAGATTGTAAAGTTACAGCAAAAATATGTTAGAAGACTCTGAAATCCTTTTATCAATTCTCTTTATTTTTTGGTTGGGCGATTTTGGGTTTTGTTTGGATGTTGTTTTTGTCTGTTTCATGAGGAGGAAAGCAATCTCTGAGAGAAACTTGAGGGAAAGCTTGTAAGAAATACCTACATGCTCCTATCTGAACCGAGTAGTAAACTTGTGGCCAGAACACTTGAAAACCCCCTCTGGAGGCCTTGCCTTTGGAGAGTGCATCCACAATGCCACCAGCCTATCTATGTCCCTTGGATAGGTTCCAGAGAGCATCTTCTGCTTCCTTGGCTGTTTGTAATTAACAGGTAACACCACAACCAAAGAAAACACAAAATTTTCTCCTCCTTATTATGGCTCTGGAAAAGTATTATCTAATTATATCCTGGAAGTTGCTGTACAGATCTTCATAAAATTTTATTTACTTCCTATTGTGGATGGTATCTAACCCATCGAGATTTAGCACAGTATCCTTACTTTGCACAGAGTATTTCGTAGTGTTAAGTTCCACAGTTTTTGTTTTATTTTTGGTCTGTGCCATGGGGAAAGAGGCCTGACTGCAACAGACAAGAGTTGGTTCTGTATTGCACTTCACTGTTATACCTGATATGGTACCCAAGATACTTGATTTTTAAAATTCTCTTGCGTTTGTTCATTTAATCTATAGTGAGAATCTTACACCAAAAAATGAAACTACCACTGAAGACATTACACTTTTATTGAGAAGTAATTTAACCTGTGTGGTTCCCATGGGCTTCAGCGATTACCAGTGTGATGTTGAGCTGGATAATCAGCTTGTCAGGATTTTTCACAGCCCAGATGGAGCATGTTAGTTTGTCTTATTTGATTAGGGTTTTTTTTCTAACTTTTAAGAGATTGCTACTGATGATTTTCATGGGGAAATGCTGACTAAGTAGAAGTTTGATTCTGGACATTTTTATGATTGAAGTGAAAAAGCGTAAATGTTGCTTTAGACCAGACAATAGCTTATCAGCCCAGGCTTTCATTCAGAAAATGGCATATTCTGGTTGCTTCATGCACTACTTGGTCCAAAGCAATGATTTGAGTCTGCTCTTTTATCCCCACCCCCTCTAAAATTCAGGTGTTTGCTATAACCACTGCTGTCTGGATAGACAATGCCTAAACAGAGCTAGTAGGTGTTAGGAGAGATCTGTGTGAAATTAGCTGCAGGCTGAACATTGGTACACTTCTGTGGGGGTGAGAAAATGTGAAAGATGCAGCACCTGCGCCTCTGATAAATCTTCTGACCTTCTGTTTCGAGAGATGAGGGGAGTGAGTCTTTACTGTATTAAATAATGTAAACAAAAAGGAAGTTTTCACCTTGGTATAGAGTGCTTGGAGAGAAGTAACCCCTAAAGTCTCAAGAGAATGGGAGTTGTAGGGTTTTCTGTTTGGTGGTGGTTTTGGTTTTAGTTGACATATAATCTCTTAGGCTTCCTCTCAGTCTTTACTTCCTACTGTCTTTCCTGCTGGTATCAGAAAAGTGTGTGAAGTACTCTTATGATTCATAGCTTCTCTTCCCTTTCCCTTAATGGCCTTGATTTCTTCCCCTGGAGATTTGTTGCCCCTGAACTCCCAGCTGGTTGCCCTGAACAGAACAATAGAAAGTGGCAAGTTTGACCTGTTAGTGGCAGCCATTAGCCAAAAATTCCAAAGCTACTGTGCAGAAGAAAACTGCATAGGCTTGCATAGCCTGCAATGGTAATTAGTCTGCCTCTGGGATCCTTTTACACTGTGTTGAGCTTGCTAGTTGTGCTTGGATTTATGGCATGCCTGGGGGAAATTGTAAATAACAGTTCAGGATGCTTTGGGAGTGAGAAGAGCACCAAAGTGCTGTCTTTAGAACACAGAGCTGCTGAGATTGACTTGCCTTCACCATCCAAACCACACACTTCTTCATAGCCTAGTGTGTTATCCATGGTGCAGAGTGTGCCAGCGACGAGCCCTGCCTTCCATGGAGGGACAGCATGGAGCTGCTGTGCTCCTCTATGGGTTTTCCTCAGTGCTGTGCTGAGCTCACCTCTCATGGCCTGCAAGTACAGCCTCCTCTTGCCTGGAGCTGCTCAGGGCTTATCTGAGGGAACTACCTTGGGATGTTGATTTGTTAAACTGAAATTTTGCCTGCAGCTGCCAAAGTTTTGTTGGAAGAGGTGTTTCAGGTGAAATTTTCAGTGAAGCTGCAGGAAGAGACAGGCTTTGTGCAGGTGATGGTGCTTGCTGTGAGAGGGGGAAGCAGAGGAGCAATGAGCCCAGGACTTTCCCCTCCTGGCTGCTGTGAGTCCTTGCATCATCCAGGAGAATGAAATGCAGCAGATCCTATTCCACTGAGCAAACACATACAGCTTTGAAAGGCTTTTCTTTCATGCTGATGTGGAGCAGGAGGAGCATTTACTGTCTTCCAGAAGTGTTTTCCTGCCTGGAAACGGGTTTTCCTACCAGTCTTCATGGGTTCCTGTGCTTCTCAGCAGTTAGCACACACCTTGTATGGCCAGGGACCAAGAAGAATCCTTAGTGAGCTCTTCCCAGGAGGCTTCAGTGTCTCCCAATATGCCACGCTCAGCAGCAATGTGATGCACAGAGCAGGTGCTGCCTGCTTGTGCTATGCTGGGTGGGTCCCCCACCATCCTTGCTTAGCAGATTTCTGCAGTAATGGGCCACCTCTTGCTGGAGGAGGGTGCTGGGACCATTGGCAAAATATCCTGGAGAGAGAAATGGAGAAGGGATGAAGAGGAGTGCTCTGGCCATGTGGCTTGGGGGGCATGTATGGCCTGCCCAGCAGCTAAATGTAGAAGAGAGTACAGACTGGAGAAAGACAGGTTAAGAGAAGGCAGGAGAAAAGTTGTTTTTTTCTCGGGGTGCCTTCTATCTGGTATTTGTTGCTGTGTGCATATCCAGAGAGGAAGGATGGGCATTGTGCCCCTGTTAGCTCAGATGCATGCATGGTGCCACACCCTGCTGCCCAGCCAAAGGACAGGAGGTTTGACTTTACCCATTGAGGGGAAAGCCCTAAGATGGCCCTGAGAAGAATTGTCCTTTGGACAGGCTGAGAGGGAGAGGAAGAGGTGTGGGAGCCCTGAGCAGGGTCACGGGTGCCTGAGTAATGCCTCTGCTGGAATCTGTGTATTTGCAGCAGCAGCCAGGCATGCCAGTCTTACTGCAGATAGCTCTGCTTGCTGTTGCAACTCACGTGGGTCCAAGTACACTCAGCAAATGTGGAAGTCATGGGAGAGAGCAAATCTGATTACTTTGAGGGTGGGGAGGGTGTTGCATCTGGGTCACTTTCCTCTCACTGGGTCACTGCCCTGAGCACAGAGCTGCCCTTTCTTGGGTGCCTGTGGGGAAGGGCAGATGCTTTGGCTGGCTCAGCACAGCTCCCTTCCTTAGGGCTCCTTGCCATCAGCTGACACCAGAGCTCTCATGGCTGAGGACAGGAGTTCCCCCTTCACCCCCTCTCCTCTCACATACTGCTGCCCAAGTCAGGCTGGTGCCAGCATCTGCCTGAGCCCTCTGCCAGGCAAGCCATCCACCTTCCCTCCAGAGACCACCAAGGGTGCCAATGTCAGTGGATTGTGCCCTCTGGTCTCGTCCCCTGCTTCCTTTGGGAGATCTGCTGGGCACAGTGTCTCTGGTGCTGCCTGAGCCTGGGGGATAGAGTGGGACTGGGGGCTCACACTGGGCAGGGCCATTAAATGAGCAAAGACAAAAGCCTTTCCTTCCAGCTGTTGGTGTCTTAAGCTGTATCTGTTTCACGGCCAGGATCCCTGATTTTGTCACTTTCTGGAGCCAAAGCTAGGACTTTGGTATTAATTAAACTATTTAAGGGGAAGGAGGGGAAGTGAAGAGATATTTTTCAGGCAAATGCTCCTGGCAGGTTTAAAGAGCTTCCCATTGAAGAGCTGTATGCTGTTGCTAATGACTGTACCTGAGCTCAGGCAGCACCAGCCCCGGTGTGGATTTGCACACAATTGCAGGCTGTTCAGCAGTTTCATGGGTGACTGAGCTACAGATTATGCTGCAAAATTAGAAAGTCTAGACTTGAATGAACTGGTAAATAAGCTCTGGAAATAGCTTTGTTAGAAAGAAGATGACATCTCAGGTTGGAGCAAGGAAGCAGGGATGTCCCTCTGATGCATAGTAGCAGAATGAGTGGGCATGTTTCTTCTCTTTCACTGTTGGGAGAAAAAAGGTAGAAACACTGTTGAAAATCATAGGTTGTGTTTCAAAAGCCTGTGGAAGCTTGGCAAAAGCTTTCAGACCAGTGAGGATGTCCAGCGCTGATGCATCTTTCTCATTTATAGCTAGGTCATTCTAACCTGTTACTCCTGCAGATTGCACAGGCAGTGATCTGAAAGGCTAAATGTGGCTTCTTAAGATTTTTTTTTTTAAACGTGTGTCCTGGAAAGCTAAAGCAGAGTGCTAGAAAGTTTACCACTGACTGAAGAATGAGCAAGTGCCAAAATGGAGCAGCTCTGAGTGTTGAGCTGCAGTGATGTCAGATTTTTAAAATACTTTTGCTTCCAGTCAGGTGTTAATAGAAAGAGTGAGATTTATGTGTGTGGGTTTTTTTTTTCCTCCTTTATTTTTCAAAAGTATATAGGCTCTGAAATCCTGAAGCATTCCAAGTTTATAATTGATTTCATTCTCTGTTTTCCTCTCATGACTCTTCAGTAGCAAGCATGGCCTTGGCAAGGCAGGTGAAGCACTGGAAACAGCAGCCTCTGAAGCTGTTCTGTGTAAACTGAACTGGCTCAATAAATAACTCTGCAAAGCATTCCCAAATTGTAGGATGTGGAAAACATCTGATTCCTTTCCAGTGTATTGACATGTGAGTTAGCTCTGCAGTAACGTGCAGTTCTCTCCACTGACAGGTCTGTGATAAGATCAAGGTTGTTAAGCCACCTACCTTCTGTTTATGTAACCAGCCTGCCTTTGTCTGAGTCACTCGAGGCAGATCTGGTAGGAGTGATCACAGAAGGATCCACTGAACGAAACATTTTAACTGGCTCACCTTAAAGTGACCATTAATTGTTAAATGATACAGAACCACTTTGTTTGTAGAGCCACCACGGGCTGTTCTATCACTGAGCCGGGATGTGATTTTCTGGAAACAGCACTGCTACAATTTTCGATAGCTCTGTGGGAGAGCTGTTAAAAAAAAAAAAAATAGTATGCAGTAGGAGCTCTCCAGCTGCTCAAAAAAAGTGCTGTGCATGCCTTTTATCAAGTGCCTGGGGGCTCAATTTATGCAAGAGTGGAAAAGGTTATTGGAATTACAGCACTCTCCTTATAAGTATAAATCTTCCTGTTCTACACTGCTTCCCTCGCTGTAGTCAAATCACAACTCATAATGGTCTGTTTGTCTGTTTTTCCTCAGTACTTCTGCTGAATTTCCTTCCCTTTCTGATGGTCAGAGTGGGTATAGGCCCTTTGAGGGACACAGTGTCTGCCATTAGGGCAGAGGGGACCCTCATCCTTATTTTAACCCCTACACAGTCTTCTGGAGCAGAGGTGCCCTTGAAGCATTGCTAACATGTTATCCTGAATCCTTGAAAAAGTGTAGCATTGAAGGCAGCCCACTTAGAATTAATTTATACAAATTCTCCAAGTATGCCAAAGGAGAATAAAAGTGGGCTCTTTCTAAAGCTCCTTGGAAGGTTAGAGCATGTTTTCTTGATGCAGATATTACAGCAAATGTAATTTTAATCAATTTTTCCATTTCAGTTGCTGAAACTCTTGTGTGTTGTCAATGTGACAAAAAGCCTAAGGAATTAATTTTATTTGAGGTTCTTTTTGTATGACTGGTCAATTGTGAATGTAATTAAGATAGAACACTGCAGTTGTTACACTTGTGATGATGACAATCAGATGAGATTAGAGTACACTTGCAATTTCCCCGGCTCAGAACACAGCTTGCATTTTTACCATTTAAAGTCTGTCTTCTAATTGTTCCAGAGCAGCTCCAACACTCTGGGTATGCTCGGTCTGCAAAATCTTACCTTCTGTCATGCCACTTGAAACTGTTCAGAACTATAATTACACTTCTAGGGATTTTTAAATTTTTTTCTTTTTTATTCTGAGCAATGTCAAATAGATTCATAAAGCTGAAAGCTTGCTGCCACTGAAAGGAAATGAGAGAGGCTTTTCTCTTCCTCTTCCAAATTCCTTTGCATTGTCTCATCTGCTCACACAACTAATGACTACACTTTAAGGGAGTGTTTAAAATGGATCGTTAAATCCAAAAAGTTGCCTTTTACTTGCAACTCTTTGACCCAGCTGAAGTGGTGTTATTCACTGTAAGAATAAATTGTGAAGTGTCTGTTCCCTCTGCTGGTTTGTTGGGTTTTTTCCCCTCTTGCTGTAAGACAGCTGCTAAATGGCTTTTTCTTGCTACATGGATCCAAGCTCATGTTCTGTGTTGTGTAGGGTAGCTAGTAGTAAAATCTTCCTGCAACACATATGCATCCATCCATGCAGGCCATGTCCAGGTGACTTTGGCTTTTCAAATCTTACTAATTTTTCCTACCAAGAAACTAAAATTTTTGCAGAGAGTATCAGAGAGAAGTTGTACATATAAAGCCCGTTGTGCTGGGACTGTTGGCTTATGGAGTTTTAGTTGCCCTGTTCCTCATCTGTGTCCTGGCATTTGGCAGCACTTGAAAACAGGATGGGCTGGTGTTGGAAATGAGAGGAGCAGTGACATTCTCAGGAGTTGTACTTAAGACAGGCAGCATTCAGGGTTGGATTTGTTTTTCCCCCAGATGCTTCTTCCAGTGAGAGCACAGACACATGCACATTTTTTTTGTATGTGCGTGTGCCAACTTTCTGCTGCAGAAGGAAGGATGCATAGGTTCATAAATCACCTAGGAATGAACACTGCTTTCCTTCCCTTTCCTGCCTACCCCTACAGGTTAGCTTGTCAGGAAAAAAAGCCACGTTATAGCAACAGGATGTGCATAGAGGAAAAGCCATGTCTATGTAGAAGGTGCATTTAGAAGTTATCTGTAGTGACTTTGCTCAAGTCCAGCAACAAATGTCAGTGCACAAATTCACATAAATATTTATGTGTCTTTCAAGGGGAACCATAATTAAACAAGGCTAGACAAATTCCCATCCCTAGTCATGCAGACATGACTCCTATTTTCTCACTTACAAATAATATAACCCTGTGGGATTTTTACTAGTTCAAGTTAATTAAATTTAACTCAAAGCATGAAATTTGCAGGCAGTGCTCATTGCAGTAATTCTGCAAGTGTGTATTATTTAGTCAGATACAATAAAAAGTTCACTTTTGTTTTAATTCTTCATTTTATTTGTTGACAGTGAACAGAATTTATCATACAGACCACACCATACCAGTCCTTGTATCACTCATTTTTCCTTTTTTTTAAAAGAAAACTCCTTGATGTAGCATTGTGAATGAATTTGTTCATAAGTTATATGCTGCAATTATTGATGGATCTAACAGTATGAGCTATGCTGTTGGCTTTTGAGAACATCTGGTCCCTTCTTAAATGACTTGTACAGACACTTTTGTAGTTTTTAGAGATAAGTTAAGACCTAAGTGCTTGCTAATATCTTGGAAACTTGTTTGTTCACATTCTTTGAATTCTGGTTATGGTATGAATTGTGAGAGAAGAAATCAGTTTACTGAAGTCTAATGGATGATGTGCAAATCTTTGCACTACTCCAGTTTTGGATATATCAGCTGTTTGTCTGCTTTAGTCACCTATACATTCAGTATGAAATCTTTCAACTTTTCTTGCAATAATTATTGAATTTAGGCCTGGTAAAAAAGCCCAGACAGTATACTAGAGAAAAAGGGTGTTTGAAGAAGGTTCAGTGGCTTGGAAGTATAGCTGTCCTTGATGAAGTGCCTGTACTGAACTGTGGAAGAAAGCACAATCCAGTACTTGCATCAGAAATGGATCCGTTTGGATCCATGTTCTTGCACCTCTCTGGGTGATGTCTCCAGCTCCTGGATGTCCCAGCATTTCTCTCTGGCTAGTGCTTGGAGGAATTCTTGGCAGGCTGACAATTCTTGTGGTCTCTCCTTCCAGCTTTCTGCCCTAGTTCCACGGCAGAGACCACTCTCTTGTACAGTGATGCCTCAGCCCCCTCCCTTGCAGTCAGGATTTAAGTGCAAATACATCTCTATCAGTGCTTAGCTCACATAATCAATGCACTAGGTTAAGGACATACATTTCATTCTGCTGTTGTTTATTCTCTGAGGAGAATAATCTCTGGCAGAAGCAGCAGGGGAGAGCAGTGTTTGCGCATGCCTCAGCTCGACTGGGACATGCGAAGTGCCGTGGTGCAGTGGAGGAAGGCAAGCTCTGCTGGAGCACTGTGCACTGGAATTGTGATTTTGTTAAAAATGCAGACTGGAGAGCCTGTGTGCCCTGGTACTAAGACATAGATAGGTTATTTAATGTTATCCAGACACTTGAGATTAATTCCCTGGGGAAGCGAGGAGGGCATTTTCTCTATGAGGCGCTGAGTTCAACAGATATTTAAGGACCAGCGTTGTTGTCCAAAATAAATAAGTAAATGGATCCGTAGAGACTTCTGCTTGATGTGAAACTGCTGTCCAGAAGGAACAAAGTGTCAGCCTGCCAGCTCTGCAGGGACTTTTTCCAGTTCCACTGCTGCTTCCACTCAGATTTCAGTTCTTGTACTTGTGGGCACTGTAGCTGTCTCCTGGATATGGAGCACTCGATTAACAGAGTCAGAAGAAAGTAAAGTAACAAAAAAAGCACAGGAAGCAGGATCAATAATGTGGTGAGGCAAAAAGCAATATAAAGGAAGAATTTCTGTGGGGTTTTATGCTATTATTATAGCAAACAAAAATGGATTGAAGGCAGGAAGGAAAAATAAGAGCAGCTTAAAAACTGTGTAATGCTGGAAGTAGTTTATGTGGTAAAATTGCAACCAGTATTCCTAATAGCTTCCCATTTTTTGTTTCATTTTTAGCTTTGACTTTGAAAGGTTTGGTTGGGGTTCTTTGCCTAGAACTTGACTGACTTGTTTTTCAATGTAGAAAGCCAAATCTGTCTTTCTAGGAAGCTTGAGGAAAATTAATTAAAGAGCTTTTGAATTATAGATCCATTAAAAATGACTCTGCTTTGAAAGTTAAATAAATAAATAAAACTGTCAGTGTTTGTCATCTGTTGAAAAAAAAATTATTTCTCTTGTATCTGTACAACGGAGAAACCCAATTACTGAGCTCCAATGCTTTGGAATGTGGGCAGGAGAAGCTTTGATTACATCAACCTTGACTGTACTCATATGAGTCTTTTCAGGTGTCATTTGTGAGTTTAGAATAATGGATCAGCCGTTGTCCCATTCTGTCCAATCAGTTTTCCCATTCTGCTTTTTTTTTCCTTTTGTGTCTGTGCTAAGTCTGGAAGAAAATATGCAAAATCCGCTCTGCATCTTGCAAACCTTTAACCTGATAGATTTGAATTCTGCAGGAGACAGACTTCATCCTTTTTAACTGAGTGTTTTATTTCAATAAAAAAAGCCTTCATGCAGGTGCCTTTCCTCCCTTCCTGACCTTTTCTTTAATGGTGGTCTTTCCCTGAGGATAAGTGTTTCATATGGGTCTAGGGTTAGTAACATGTGCCAAAGCAGAGGGGAATAGCTAATGCATGACCCAAAGAGGAAAATGAACCCCAGACTATACAGAATGTACCACAACTGCCTCCTCTCTCATGCTGTGATAAAAGACAATGTGACAGATATTTTTCTAAAATAAGGAATCTGCTCCAATCCAATGAAGAAAATAGCAGCAATTAAATATTTTGTGCCCTAGCAGTTTTGGAAACAAAAAAAAAATGGCCAGACAAAGCTGGCAGCACGTCATGCTGGCATGTGTGGATGTGAGCAGCACTGCTGCCTTGGTGCTGTCCTTTGCTGGGATCCTGGTTTTCAGTACCTGGTGGGATTTGCATTGGGCATACCATTGCTTTTTCCTGCCAGGACAGCTTTGGATTTGACTTCTGACTAGGATACTTGTATTTGCCTACAATCTCCATCCCTCCTTCAGGCCACAGAAGCATGTCCTGCTTGCCCAGTGCTGCCCAGGTGCCAGCCAGCAGCTGCAGTGTGGCTCTGCCCACAGCAGTGCTGTGCAGGTGGAATACCTCAGGAGTGAGAGGCTTCTGGGAGAAATAACACACCTGCCTGTCCAAGCAGGACAGGGCCTTTTGTTTATGTGTCTGATCCTTTCTGCCCTGATTCTGGGAGTAGTTAAAATCTCAAAATGACAGTGCAGGAGGAGCTGCCTGGAGCTGTTGCCCTGCAGGAGAACCTGGCAGCTGCTCAGGGACAGCCTAAGCTGACCTGGCTCTGTCTGTTCTGGGAATGTCCATCCTGTCCTGGCTGGTCTTCCCACCTACTGCTGGTCCTACTGATTCAGCAGTGTAAACAAGCAGAAAACACCTGATTTTGGTTGTTTTGTTTGGTTTTAAGTCAGTTTTCCCCTGGTCTTTCTCATCCCAAAAGCTCACTGCAGGGTGGAATAAGCATAGGCAAAGGTGGAGAGAAGGACCAAGTGCCTGGGGAGTCAAGGAGAGAGGAGAGACTGCAAGTGCCATGGTATAAATTTGCCTTGCCATAATGCCCTGCTGTAGAAGCAGTTTAAGAGCCCTTGTGGCTTGCTTGAAGTGCAAATGAATCAATTCCTGCAAGCTTACTGCAGCAACCTCGGGTCAGGAAATTCCCTTGGTGTAAACAGATTAGTCTGTTGCAAGTCATGGTGAAGCTTGACTTAATTCAGTGGGGGTCATTCTCAAATGTGGGATTTAAAACTTATTTCTTGTGGGCTTCTCGAAAATTAGACATAGTTTAATTGCATCTTGGCAGAGACAGCAGGTCTAATACATTGAGAAACATATGTCTTGGACAGGTTGATGTTCCTTTCAGGATAGCTGTCTTTGAAGGAGTAGCAGATGGAAGTCCTTCCACCTTTTCTAAGCACTGACTAAATTCGAGAAGAGCAGATAAACTGGCAGCAGAGAAAAGCAATTCTGAAAAATAATTTACAGAGATCTGTATGGCTTTAACTTTATTTATTTAAGCTTTCACAGTGAGAAGCCTGGCTTTGGATTTATTGAAAACTTCTGAAGCTCAGTTGGAGAACCAAATATGATCAGGCCCTAGTTATGAGATATCCACTTTTCTGGCTGGCTTTTCTTAGCAACATCCAAATTAGTGAATTAATAAAACCCTTCAGTCTACTGATGACAATGAAAAATCTGTGATTCAGACCAAAACATCTTGATCATGAACTTGGCAGTGCTAACCTTGGAGAGCAGAAATGCAGACCATCAATCTCATATTTCAGTACTGTAAAGAGTTGCTTGAAAGGGTCATTTTGTTGCTGTCCCATCTGTTTTACTCAGTAAATTTTACCCTTCAATGAGACTAAATTTTATTTTTTTGCTTTGGGATTAGAAAGGTTAGGTCTTGAACTGGGGGGGCCGAGATGATGATGTTTGTGTCTAGAATAAAGATGCTGAAAGATGTTCTCTGTACTGAATTATCTGTCAAGCTCCTATAACCTTGGTCTTTTACTTAGAACGTTTTCAAAGTCTTTGGGATTGTCAAAGTTTGCGATGGTTTTGGTTTTGCTTGTTTGGTTTGATTTTGGTTTTTGTGGTTTGGGGGTTTTGTTGTTTTCTATTGTTTTTTTAATTTATTATTTCTGTCTTCTGAATTGATTTTTGATTGCTAGTTAGGTGGCTGCCTGAGAATGTCATGCAGCATGCTCATTTCTATTTTAAAATGTACTGTGTGAAGTAGGAAATACAAAAGGAAGTTTCTGGATTTATATGTTTAGGCTTCAGATGTGTCTCCTGTTTGTTTTTTTATAAATGGCCGTACTGAAAACTACTCACTGAAAAGTGAGTTTCACTTTCTCAACAGTGGAATGAAATAGTGCTTATTCTTTGGAGAAGACATCTATGAGAAACGTACGCTACACCACTTGTTATGATGTATTAGGAGTATTCACTAAGATTTATCTGAAAACAAGTTTTTCCTGATGATTTTGAATTGTAATACTGGTCTGCAAAATGTTATGCACAATTCTAATTTCAAACAGAATTTTAGTGACTTAAATTAAAGCTACTACTGCAAGAAGGCTAAATGCCAAAGCAAACAATATTTAAGCTGATTTTTGTAATAGACTGCAGGCAGTCACACTTGTACAATGTGAAATTGGTATGAAATTTTGGTATGAAATTTGGTACTTTTGAAATCTAAACCTTGAGACAATTTCAAGACAGGCCCTCAGTGTAAAATTCATTAGGTTTCATTTCACTTAACAGTAAATGTAAAATTATCACACATTTAGATAACCTAAACATACAATTTGTTGCAAGTTCCATTTCCTGTTTGTTCTGCAAACTGGTGAATGAGGATGGGAGCAGGATGCGGTTGGCAAAGCCATTGCATGTTGTCTGTACCTGGAGATCCTGGCAGCAGCACATGTGCCTCTGGAACAGCCCAGTCCTGCCTCAGCACAGGCACCTGTGCAGAGAGGTGCTGTCACTGTGCTGCGGCTCTGGGTGGCCATGGGCCCATTCCTCAGAGTGCTGGTGCTCCCCTGAAGGTCCTTAAGGAAAAGTCTTTCTGCACAGGAACTGTGATGCTCTTAAGATACCAATGCTCAGTAATTATTGGATATAGCTGTTAACAGGATATTCCTGTTAATGTGCTCACCCTGTAGCAGAAATGTGTCTGCATTCCTGTCACTGCTCCTAAACTCCCAGCCTGGGGGAATCCCAGCAGCTGCTGGTGCAGGGAGCAGCAGCCTTGCTCACCTGCATTCCCCTCTGCATCTGCTCCCTCTCTACTGGCTTAGTTCAGCCACATAATCCAGCCAACAAATTAACAAAAATTCAATTTGTGGAGCAGATTTCCTGCTCTTTTGTTGAAATATCAATTTAGGCAGCAAATATATGCAAATGTTGGAAGTAAATGTCAGGGGAGGTGAGAGTGCTGGGAGGTGGACTTTTGTGATGGGGTGACAAACTGCATCCTGACCAGCATTATCTCCTGAAGCTAAATCTGAAAATTGAACAATAGTGTAGCCATACATTACAGCTCTCAAAAAACACTGCCAGTGTCAGAATTTTCTGCCACGTGTTGACACCTCCTGAATTTTGCCAATTTGGCTGGTTCTGTAGCTGCACTCAAAATCAATTGTGCAAGGTGATGTGGCTTAATCAAAATAAATCAAAAATACTTCTCGAAATATTACTCCCACACTGTCTGTTTCTGTGTTTTTTTGACAGATCCACCCTAGGATTATTGTGTGTTTGCAATAGCAGTGGAATTGGGAATAAGGGAACCATAATCAGTAGCATGCTCTTTCCTTCTCATACCACAATGTCTCTGTGTTCAGGGTGTGCTATACTTCGAGTTTCTTGTGTACTGCAGAGTACACTTCAGGTGGAGCAAAATCAAAAGGGAAAAAATCAGAGCACCCTTCTGTGAGGAAAATTGAATTCTTGAAGTGTAAAATTTTCTATTGGCATCACACAACCTTGTCTGACATGGCTACAGTCTTTGGACGCCCCTAAAGGAAGTTAAAGAAATGATGGCTGAGGAATAGTGCATGTATGGATTGCAGCTGAGCTGACCACCCTCCCATGGAAAGGTCAGGGATAGGAAGTGACTCTCACTGAGCTGTTTTTAGTGGCAAGTTGTGGTCTTTTTTTCATTTGGAATTCTGGAACACTAGGAGCAGACCTAGCAAAGATAGATGAGTGAGTGAATGGCAGCAAACAGGTAAAAGGCACATGATGAAGCACTAAAAGGAAATATGGGAGGATGTGTCATAGAGGAAGGAAAGATTGCATATATATGTACATGTGTGTGTATATGTATACACATATAACACACATTTCTTCTTTGAAAACTGTACTCTATTGTGATAGAAACATTCTACAGAAAATATTTGGCTTCTCTAGCATCTCCCTGTGCTGGAAAAACCATGGATGTTTTGTTTTGGATCACATTTAATGTCTGTGGTCTCTGGAGATAATGTGTTATTTTCAAATGCAATAATGTGTTGCTTTTAAATGCTGTGTGCATTTTATTCCTCATGTCTGGATTCTTGGATCACGTTTTCATTGCAGATTCTTTCCTTGCCAAACTAGTCTGTTGTGTCATGGGAATCCTTAAGCAACAAGGACAAATTCAGTAAAAGCAGATGTCAAAATATTAAAATTTCTCATGGGATAGAAACTCCCTGTCCCAGACAGACAGCAGGTATGATCTATTGTTGGCATAGTCTCCCAGGCAATTCCTTCATATCTCTTCCTCTTCATCAAGTCCTTAGTGACCAGAGTGGCTTTCAGAAGACACTGCAATCCAGACTGGCCTGGGACAGACACAAGATCTGACTCTGGGGGATGTCCTGTACAGCACTGAGTTGGGCTCCATCCTTGTGGGTGATTTCCAGCTCAGTATGTTGTGATTTGATACTTGTGTGCAGCATGGACATTTGGTGGGAGAGGCAGCTGCTCCCCAAATCTGCAGGTATCATTCCTGGTGTCCTACACACCACTGGAATTTACTGAAAACAAATTCCCAAGTGCTGGCGTTGGCATTTTCTTCTTTTCTATTCTGTCTTTTTGCCAGGAGTTGGAAGCATTTAGTCTTTTTATGTACCTTATCCCCTTAAAATAGTGTAGTGAAAAAGCACAGCGCAAACTTATTTATTCATGTGATGATAAAATTGATATGCATGCTGTGCAGTGCCTGGTCAGCGAGTACACAGGCATGTGTGACACAAGAATGTTTCCTTGTATGATAGCCACAGACTAATGGAATGTGGCTGGAAAGCACAGGGAGCATGTGGGTGGGTTGTGGAGGTGGTGTTTTGACCTCTAGTCCAGACTGGTCTGTCTTATGCTTTCCTAAAGCAGTAGAAATTTTTGGTTTCTGGTTTATGTTAGCAAAGGGTCACATAAATTATGCATGTGTGGATGTTCTGTCATAAAATCATAAAAAAAGCACAATGGTAAAATCAAAAGTCCTGGATTCTCTTTTAATGCTTTTACATTCTAACTTGTAATTTCCAAATTAGAATGTAAAACTGAATTATTTCTCAGCTTAGGGAAATTTTCTTGTTTAAAAAAGAAGTGGAAAAAAAGGTGAAGTCCCAAATGATGCTATTGCCTTTAAATGTTGGTATGGAAAAAGATTATGGGATGCCCTGCAGCCAGCAAGTCCGTTTTGATCTGGTTTGAATGCTCCTCACTTGACCAAAAGCACATAATGTGTAAGTGTGTTTCTGCATTACTGTTGATCCTAATTTCCAGGCAGTGCCACTTAATGGCTTTTGCTGTTTGGAGACAGGCCTGGGCTGACTTTCCCAGCCGTGCCAGTGTTGTCTGTCCCTGAAATGTCCTCCACCCCAGCAGCCACCACTTCTCCCCAGGGCGTTAGCATTGCTCACTGCACTCTTGGTTTCTTCCTTGACACAGCTCCTTAATGAAACACCTGATGAGTCAGTGTTAACTAATCTCACTTGGGTGCATGGCTGTCACCTCCCTGGAGAAGTTCTGTCTGTGTCTTGAGAACCAAGGAGAGGTGGTTTGCATTCAGCTGCAGCTTCTTTCTCCACATCATTTTAGAACTTGGTACCTGTCGGGATAGCAAATTGGAAATGAAACTGGCCCAAGCAGAAGGAAATGTATATGTCTCTTACTCCCTCAGGCAGCACTTTTACATAAGAGGGACACTTTAGAGATGCATATTGAAATTTATTTCATCCTTCTGCCCCATTAAACAAGCAATTGGTTTTCAACAGCAGCTCGCAGATGAATCTGAGTCAAAGCAGGATGATTAACTGGAGGACAGCCAGCTTGGCCATTGTTTGTCCTCTCCTATTTAATACTCAGCATATAGTGATACACGCATTAGAGACTTCAAGCTCCTCTCTTTGAGAGACAATAAGTAAATTAATCTGTTGAGAAATTGCTGAGACTCCAGCTTCCCTACCAACATTTCCATTTAACCATGTTGAATACTGCTAGCTGGAGTTGCTCAACTCAATGACTCACAGCCAAACACTGTAAAACATTATTTTTGCTTTTCTGCATTTCCTATCTATAAATGGGTGGTTTGGAGTTCAGTTGCATTGAATACACTGAGGTGAAACTTAATTCCTGTCAGCTGATAACAACTATTCTTCATTCAAACCCAGAATATGCTCTGCTTTCTCTCACAATACTGGGTGATCTTTGCATGTACATACCAGCAACCCCAAAACTACCTTGTCTTGAGGGCACGTGTGCCCATCCCTCTTCTGAATATCTGAGTTTCGGGTGTTCTAGTGACTAACCTGACTTTAGAAAGGCAAGGATGATAAGGAGGGTCTCTTCAAACGCCAACAGGCCTAATCTCTTATATCCCAGTATTTGCCATCCCAATTATTTTAAAGGAAAAATAGGTGTACTTTAAAGCCCTTAATCATGTTCATGGTCCCTCTTTTGGTTTGTTGGTCAGGGAAGCAAACATACTCTATACTTATGGATGCTGACAGGAGAGAAGATAGAAAGATGCAGGAAAATGCTACTGCTGTGTACACGGTGCCTCTTACCCAATTTAAACCGCCATTTTCATCAATTTCCCTTTGTAAGAACAATTTAGAAAATATAACTGTTGCTATCCACAGGGAAGGGGAAGTGAATCTACAAATTGAAGTTCAAGGTTATTGCCACTCTTATCTGTCTATAATATAGGTATATGTCTCTGAGCTGCTGAATATTTTTATTGCTGCTCGTTTAATAATTAATCTGCCCTTTGGAAGCTGCAGGCTTTTTGCCTGGGATTAATGCACTCTTAACATCCCCATGTCTACCACCTTGTCCTGAAAGCTAAGTGGTGCCACAAGAGTCTGCTGCAGGGGGCTTGTTCCATCCTTGATCGTGTGTTCCTATGTCTTCATAGAAAGCATTTTAATCCCTCTCTGCTGCCAGGTTCAGACATAAAATCTGCAGTGCTGTTCTACAAATCTCTTCTACATTAGCTTGGAGGGCTGGTGCATTAGCAACTAGCAATGGTAAATGGCAGGTTTCTCTGAACTAGGCAATGAAAGAAGGCATGTGCGTGACTGAAAGGGCTGTTGAATGTCTGTCCCCAGCTAGGAGTGGGGAAATGTGTGCCTTTAAACTCAAATCTTGCTGCCTATGGGATAAACTCCTTCCCCCATGCCAATGACTGGGTCAGTTCAGGGCCTTTCTGTGCTTTCTTGGGAAAGACCTTGCTTGGTGAGATGTTACAAGGACCTGTACACAGGCACTGCAGTTTTTTGGTGCCTGTGTACTTTGTGTTTTTCCTCTCCTGTCTCATTGGTGTAGAATTAGTATATAATGTCTGTTACAGTGAAAGTGGGGTGAAGCAGGATGCTCAGCTGCTCCCATTTGCTTGTGAAGATCCCATTATGTTTCCTGATGGAATTCTCTGAAATGAGGAGCTCTTGCTTCTGTTAATTGGGGAATCAGTACTGTGTGCCATGCTCTGCCCTGTTCACCATTCTGATTTCCATCAAATGTAAATTATGCCTGCCATGGATTGCATGTTGTACATGCTGCAATGTGTCATTCAGGGGGAAGAATATCCCTCCATCTGTGTGTTGACCATCCTGCTAGGCAAGATGGGACGAAGGAAAACATCTTTTATCCTTTAAGGTATGCTTGATGTATTTCTGATCCCTGTGATAATGGGAAGAAGAGAAGTGAGGCTGGGATGTGGGATAACAGAAGTGTGGAGAGTGACAGAGGCAGCACACTCATCTCAAGGTTGCTTTTTTGCTTCTAAGAAGGAAGTGTTTTATTGAAGGCAATTGCTTTGGGGCAGCCAGTTATGCAAGCCCTCCTAACTATGAATAGAGGGATATCTCTGTGGGAGAGTGCATGAAGCAGAAGAAATGAAAATAGGAGCTGCTGAAGCTGCATCTGTGCACTGGGGAGAGGGAAGGACAAGGAAACTTAGGATAGACACAAGTAATAACAGGATTCTGACTCTGTCATGTATTTCTGAAACACTGGAAAGAGAGATGAAAATGTGGAGTCCTGATTTTTAACAAGACTTGTTTTCAGCTAGTATATGGAGTGACTTAGTGGCCCATATAAGCCTTTTGAATAGATCCCTTTCCTGTTGTGTTTGCACTTGATTTTTTTTCTATATACAGAGCTTGAATTCTGAAGGCCTCTTCAGCTCTTCCAATTGCATCTGAGCAGAATCTTCCTTGGTGGATTGTGTTTTTTCCCTATTTGTACCAGCAGGCCATGATGTTTACCTTCATGGCTGAAGCCATGGTTTTAATCCAGGTTTCCAGAGGCAAAATGTTATGGTTTTCTGCCTCATTGAACTGTTTTTAATTCAGTTAGGGCATTCTTCAGTCTCCAAATGATGCTGTACAGGCTGTCTAGAAGTAATGGAACAACATGGTTGTACAGGTTCTACAGCCTCACTGGTGGGCAAGTTTTCCCTTAAAGCAGGCCTGTGCTGCTTTGTTCCCTGTGGAGCTGCTGTAGCTGCACACACAAGGAGCACTGGCTGCAACTGATGGCTGGGAGGAACACTGGTACTGTTTTTCAATCTGAAGTGCTTCTTTCCTCGTTTCTGTCAGTCACCAGCAGAATATCTGCCTCTAATGCAAGGGTGCCCCATCAGAACAAAGTCATTGCCATTCCCATGGCAGTCATAGAAATACAACATTCCTATTTTTATTTTAACTGTGGTTGAGCACACAAATTTCTAGATTTGCAATGTTATACAATTTAGCTGGGTCGGTTGCTGTAGCAGTGACACTTTAAACCATCAGAAATACTGGTTTTTTGTTGTAAAGCCATGTGGATTTTACATTATAAACAGTGATTACTAATTTCATTCTCTGAAATTTAGCTTTCTGTAAGGAATAGTTGTATAAAATGAGAACAAAGCCCTAATAGCTCACAGTTTAGTTGTGTTGGTGATGTGAGTTGGTTAGCACAGGCTCAAGTACTCGTCCTCCCAGGGGCTGAAGAGGATGACTTTGTGCTGGGATTCGACACAGCTTCTCTCAGGGAGCCAGTTCCGTGTACAGTATCCATGGATTCTCAAGAGGTTTGTTTTGAAACAACAAACTATTATTTTTATGCTGCCCTGGCTGTAGTCCATCTGCATTGTAGGGGTAATAGGGTGTCCCTTCCTGCTTCCCTTCACATTAGGGACTTTATCCATTCCCCCTGTCTACTCCACATGCACCACACAACTTGATATTGTCTGTAATTAGTATTTGAGCTGTTCTCAGCTTATAACTATTTATTTGTCTTGGAAACTGGCCAGTGTTTTCCATGGAATTACCTCTCTTTGATATAGTCAGGATGGTTTAGGCAAAGCAATACAACAGTTGGTTTTGGGGCACCAAAGGCTAATTGAGGTCTCAGAAACCTTGGTTTGCAGCCCAGAAGTGCACTCTGCCCCATCCATGGCAGATAGTAAGGGCTATCTCTTGCACATATGCAATTAATATTTTGTCTTCCTGCAAAACATGAGGGTTTTACTTGCAGGGATCAATGCTGGTTTGTGATAACAGAGTGTGCTGTAGGAGATGATTGTACTAATTTTTGGTTAACTGACAGCAGAACAAAGTAAAGCAAGTTTTGGGTTGGTGGAAGGGCAGAGCTAGCACTGAAGGATTACCATTTCAGTGGTCTGGAAATGCTTACTTTATGGACATGGGACAACATTTTCTCAGTAAGAGTGTGGATAGACCTAATTAAGCAGTTCTCTCTGGACAGTGTTTGTTTCTCAGGTCACTGCAGTGGTTGTTTCAATCAGGTTTCTCACTTGTATTGAAACTGCCCTGGAGTGCCATGAGTGCAGGTGTCAAACTTTGTCCCTAGGCAACGATTTTGTTTATTTGAAGCCAAAGGAGTCCAAGAAGCCAAGATAATTTAATGTGGGCTTCACCCATGAGGTTTCTGCTGCTTTTATTTTTTTTCCCCCATAGCAAAAGCTGGTGAAGTGTAGAAAGAAATCTCCATGACCTCATAATTGAATAAAATGAGACTGCTAGTTATGTCTGGGAGGATTGTAGGTTGTCATCAATATTTCTTGTTGCATTTAGGCCCACAGACTTTCTTTTTTAAGAAGAGAAGGATTCAGGGTGGATGTTACTGCAGTCTATAAACTTTACTCTTTTTTTTTTTTTTTTTTGCTGTGTTGTTTCTGCATGGATTTATTTGGGAAGGTTAATTGCTGGGTGAAACTATCTGCCTTGACAATCAATGGTCCTGGGCAAACAGAGGGTTATAATTTTATTACCCTACAAATGAGACTTGAAAGGTTTGCTTTATCTTTGCCTCCCTTGCCCTCTGGACAGAAGCAGGAAGAGATGCTGCTCTTTGGTTGCTGCCTGCTTGTTCCCTGGCCCTGGAGGAGTGGGAGATCTCTTAGGAGGAGCACCACAGAGCCCATGGTACTGTGAAGGCCCTTCTAGCTGTGTTACAGCTTTTCAGGAATGCAGAGAGGGGAGGAAGCTGCTGTGCTTTGTGGGTATTTCACTCAAACCAAGCTGTCAGGAGGAGGAGGAGGCAGCTCGATCCAGGTTGCCTGTTGTTCCCCCTCATCTGGCTGCATTCCTCTGCTTTCCTACCCCCTTATGCCTCTCCCTAACTTCCTGGCATGCTCTTGTCACCCCATTTCCTGGCATATTGCATGACATGCTCTTTTCACCCCATTTCAGGCCATGCAGTAGCAGCACAAGAGAGCCTTTGTTTAGCTGGAGTGCTGTATCTGAATGCTGTGAAAAGCATTGTGCAGCTGCCTGTGTTTGAGACTGTGCTTGGGGACGTCTCCGAGGGGATCTGTGTGGCCAGCACCCTCTGAGCTGAGCAGCTGAGCTGTGGGGAGGCTTTAGGGGTACAGGAAGGGTGCTGTAATGTGACCTGCATGGAAACACACTGGCTGTCAGTGCATGGAAGTGTTTCTGCAAAGCAGCTTCTCTGTGTTGGTGTCTCAGCAAAGCGAGTCTAAGGATATCCATGAAATAGGAAAAACTGTGACATCTGACCAGTGGTACAGAGGCCAGAGAGAGCCGTGGTGGCAGTTCCATCACCCACTTGCAGAAGGAATACCAGTTCTTGGGGAGCTTCTCAGGGCTTCCAGCAAGGTGTTTTCCTTCACTGCCCAGCTCCTGGCCATGCTGTGCCCCAGAGCCAGCCCGTGTCTGTATTGTTGTGGGCCACCATTCTGTATCAAAAGCCATGGAGCAGGGCTGCGCTGGGGAGGCCACTCGCACTACAAGAAGCCCTGTTTTGAGTCAGTGTGTTGATGCTGTGCTGCAAGTGCATCTTGTTCAAAGGCTGTACTAATTATAAATTGGTCTTGGGAGCTGAGGATAAAAATATCTTTAGTCAGCCTGTCTCTGTAAACAACCTGTGATGCTATTTGGAAATGTGGTGTAGTTTTCATGTTGCAGGGAGTGTGTGTATGTGAAGGACTTCAGCAGCCAAAGTGCTGAGCTTCCTTGTGGTCAGGCTGACAAAGAAAGCAGTGAAGGAATTTTTTTGCATGCTCGAGATGGCAAAGTGGGTATTCACGACATTCTTTTCCACGTACTTAGGAGAGAAATTCAAGTTTACCTCAGGATTGTAGGAGGAAGGGTGTTGATTATACCAAGCATATGCTGTAATAGTACCTTCTTTTTCATAAATAAAAAAATGCTTTTGTAACACCGCCTCTGTTCTGGCCATATGAATTTGGGTAGACTCTCCCCTGTACATTGCAGGAGAGGATTTGCTTCTGTGGTGGAAGAAATCAGCTGGTTCACTGCTAAATCAAATGCTGATGTGTACTGTCATCTGCAAGGTAAGTTTTCCTACTGGGAAGGGGATGCCAGAGGCAAGAGGAAGAGCTGGGTGCCAGCTGCCAGTGACAGACACCCAGGGGAGCACCCATGAGAGAAAGTGATGCTGGATCTGTTACAGGAGCTCTCTGCACAGCTGGAAGCTGCTGCAAAGGTGGTGAGAGGAAACCCCTCAGACTCCTTTGGCTGTCCTGGGGCTGATCCTGACAGATCTGTCCCTTGGCTCCTAGTGGAGCTGAGTCCCTGTGAACACCCCCTGACCATGTTTCAGGAAAACTTTCAAATGCATGCTGGCTGTTTGGGAAGATGAATTATGTGAGCATAGTTTTCAGGGAGGTAAAGCACTTTGCTTTTCCTTTGTTCTTCAGCTCCACTGTGACTCAAACCAGGATGGTGCAATGTTTGCAGTTTCCTTAGGGTAATGCATCTTGCTATAGGTCCTGGGCTGTCCTGTGTTGTGCATTCTGCTTTTTACAGAACAGGGGAAATACAGGGAGAGGAGGGAGAACCAGATACAGCCCCTTTTGGGTGTCTTCCAGTTCAATACTTTGGAACCACATCCACAGGCTTGAGGAAAAAATGCCTGTATGTGAAAGGGCTTGCCATCGGAACTAAATTATTCATCAGAATATTAAAAGAAGAGTGTGCAAAGATGTAAACTGAGCACACCCCAATGCAGGCTGTAATGAGCTAAAATTATAGTTGTGGTCTTGGGAAAAGACCACACTCTCAATTAGCTCAGTGCTGGCAGCTGCCTGAGTGCATACAGCACCTTCTGCATAAGGATGATGCCAGGCATTCATCAACTTTGTACTTGTTTTTCAGTAGCTTAAATAAAATAGGATTCAGTCTGTATCAGCAATAGATTACAGCACTGCCAGTTAAGAGGGTGCAGTAAATCTGGAACCTCTTTGCACCTGCTGTCTTATAACTCTCCCAGCTTTTCTCATTTGTTTTTCTCCTTGCTGTTTGTCCTGTAAATGTGTGTATCAAGGTTTCTTGTAATGTCGGCCTCCTCTGTGTCCCCTTCTTGCATCAGCTCTGTTTCCAGCTGTTAAAAGTATGTGCTTGAATCTGTCTCCATCAGTGTTTTAAAAATTGATGGCTTCCTCTTTTAGTTCACAGCCTCTCTCTTTTTGATCATCGCTATTCAACAGTCTATTTTCTGACTCTGTTTTAGAGGAGGTGACTGCCTTGCCTCTCTTGCTGGAGTGTGATGATTGGCATGCATCTTCTGCATTTCAGAGCAAGGGTGAAGGATGTGTTGAGAGCTTTGGAATGACTGAGTGACAGGGTTTTCCTCCTGTTTATTTTGGTCTTTTTTAATGTTGTTGTGGTCAATAACCAGGTCTTTGCAAGGTTTTTAAAATCCTGTTAAGTCTGTTTTCTCTGTTTGTCACTAGTAGTGCTTCAGGCAATATATTTCTCCTCAGGAACATGAAGGTCTTGCCTTAACTGATGACAAGCTCAGATGTTGCAGCAGTGTGATTTAATTCTGAGAAATGCCAGGGCTTTGAGTGGAAGTCAGTCTGCATTCAGGGTAGTAGTTAATATGCTTGAAGCTGTAAGGGGATGTGTTTGCCAGGATGATGCTGCTCCTCTGTGCCTTTCTCTGTTCACCCCTCCCCCTGACCCCACTTGTCTCTCTGTTTCTCTCTTGTATCAATTAATAATAATCACTGTGTGGGTGGGCATTTCTAGAACCAGAAACTGAATGAACTAGAAATGACCCAGGAAACTTCTGCCATTGTGGATGTATATATAGCTCCTAGACAGCCACAACAAAGAAGATACTGCTAATTATTTTCCAAGTAACTTTGACAGAGACATGAATAGAAAAATGTATGTGAATATTTTTGGAAGATCATCTGAGCTAAAACTCTAAATTTAGAATTTGCTTGATCTGTTTTTAAAATATGTGCAAGAAGTCTTTAACAGAAACTTTAAAAAATGAGAGGGAACTTTTCTCTGAGGAATAACAATCAATTTAAGTTTTAAATGAAAACCCAAACAATTTGGACAGGATTTGTATTAGATATACTTGGGAAGGTTGGGGGAAGTGTGAAAGAAGTATTTTCCTGATAAGTTGTACTGTGTGTACTTGGTAGAAATATCTCATAGGACGCAGAGCTCATCTGAAGCAATAACAGGAAAAGAAAGCTGTACAGAGAGCTGTAAAACATGCTGATTCAGGGATAAGAAATTCTTATTTGGAACATTCAGGTTATGATAGTATTTTAGGCTTCCTTCATTTTTGATAAATTCATTTATATTCAGTGATGCTGCTTGGCAGTATCTTGATTTCCACGCTGCAGAAGAGACTGATTCTCAACCAGAAAAATAACAGTGGAGGAGGGAGAGCAGGGAGGTGTAGGTAGGTATACAAATAAAGTGTGAATGCCTTTCTGCAAAGGGGAAGACTATCATCCAGGGCCTACAGTGGAAGCCACTGTTTTTTCTGTATATTATCTGTAGCCTGGGAGATATTGCAGAGACTCCATGTGAAAATGGGAAAGCAGATGCACATTCCTTTCCCCAAAATGATTGTCCCTACCTACTTCTTCTGAGAAAATATGCCTGACTCTGTCAATAACTAAATAGTTATCCCCATCATCCTGTGTTGCTGCAGCTCTGAAGTGCACTGGTTTTGGTGGATGACCTCCTGTTTGTGTCCTTTGAACATCGTTCTGGTCCTTCTGAATTTTCATATTGCCTTGGGACAATACTCTAGTTGATTGCTCTAGCCTGGTCCACTTCTTGTATCTTTCAAGTCACAGGAGGCTTCATTTACCTCTGTTCACCATCTGCTGAGTTCAGGCACTTCTTTATCTAATGTAGTTTTGGCTTCTTGCTCTTAGTTTGTGTTCCAGCTAATTTAGAAATGCTCTGGTTTTCTGTCACTTTTGGCTCTTCTGCACAGGAGCCCATTACTGTTCATGGCCCAAAGGAGTGGGGTGAAAGAGAAGTGTCTTGTGGCTGCATCCACCAGAGCTCTCTGTGGATGTAGGGCTGTGACAATGTGGCTGAAGAGGTGTATTTTCTGCCAGGATCTAAACTGTTTATGTCCACTTCCTCTTGTAGAAGGATAATGTTCTTGACTGTAGTGTCACTCAGATCTTTTTTTTTTTAAAGTGAGAATCAGTGAGATGCTGACCAAACTTTTGTAGTTCTGTTTAATTTTCACCTGTTCTTTGGGATTATTCCACTCCTTCTTCAGAAAGATGAGCTTCTGAGGGAAGACTCATCTCAAACATAAAGACTTTCCTTAAATGTATGGACTTTTTGTATGGACTACCATTCAGAAGAGCAAACTTTTTTTCTTCAGGTTTTTTTACCTTCCTTCAGTCCAGCCTGTAGTCCAAGATGACGTGGGCAGGTTGACTGTGGGAAGAGTTAATAGCATTTATTCTTGTAACTTTGACATTTCCAGCGTTCTGACGCTAGAGCTGATGTGCTAGCCTGTAAGCAGTGATCTGATGGGGTGTGTGAAATCCCTTACTCCCTGCAGCTCGGGCACTCTTTGGCAAGTAGGAGAGCCATGTGAAGGAACTGGATGCACACTAGCTGTTTGCTTTATGCAGACCTGAGCTGCACATCAACTGCAGTTTCTTCATGCTCAGGGTGAGATTCTCTGCCCACTGGAAGTTTTACATATGGGGAGGACAAGTCGCTCTGCATGAAAATTGAGAGGCATCAGCAAATCTTAATCTTCAAATCCATTTACTTGCAAATGAGAAAGAAAAAACTCTTAAAAAAAAAAAAAAAACCCACAACAACCCAACCAAACAAAAATAAAACCTACAAAAAAACCCACACAAACCCTACAAAAACACAGAAAAGCTTCCCGAACAGAGATTCCCACTGCATGTGGGTTGGCTGTGTGTTTGTGGGTTTTTCCTTGTTGTTGCAATATATATTTCTCTCTGTTTATTGTTATACAGTTTGCCTTGTGAAAGACCAGCAAGTTGCATACTGAGCCTCTGTTATTTAACGGAATTTCCCATGTATTTTTTATTAGTATCATCATATGCCTGTGAACAGGGAGGTGACACATAGGAATAGGTGAAGTAAAAGTAACTGCAGTGAAATCAGATAATTGACAGGAAGGTGGGAGTGCAGGGAAGACAGCTTGCTTGGCTGCCAGCTTGACAAAGCATGTTAGTTCACTGGAGTTCCTTTTGTTTTATTTGTTCTTGATTTTGATTCCCTATTTGAGCTCTGTTTCCACCTGAAGTGTTCATTATTTATGCACGGCAGCACTGTTATTCCTTCAGGGCAAATGCTTATAGCTGCTTGTGCCAGTAGAAGGACTGGGCCTGACAGACTTGATGCAGAAATACAGATATTAGACTGGATTTGTCTAGTGCTGTAGGTTCTCCATACTCTTCTGGGCATTGTCACACCCAGCTCACTGCAAAGAGCATTGCTTCTCCAGTGTGTTATTGTAAGGTGTTTTCTCTAAGCTGCTTCTCAGGTGCTGAAGTGAAATCCAGTTTGCTAACTTATCTGTACCACTAAGCCTTTGGAAAGAATGGGGAGAATACCTTGTTTTGCCTTTGTTTTGCCCTGTGCCAGACAGAGCTGATAGAGTGTGACCACATTGAACAAACCCTGGGGAAGGCAGAGAACCCCTGCAGAAATGGGGAGGAAAAAAAAGTTCTTCCTGGTGTTGTGTTTGCAGTGCTGAGAGTGTTGAGCAAACATGTTTGCAGAGATTTAGCAGTTTGCAGGTAGTAATATAAAGGGTTGGGTTTGGGTTTTTTTCCCAGGTATTAAGTACTGCATAACTAAAACTTTGTTAAATTGTTGAACCAATTTATATATCACTCTCAAAAGCAGGGGTCAAGCTTTCTTGGCACAGGCAAACATTCAACACTTCTTTTTATTTAATCCAAACAATCTTTCCTGCTGTCAGCCAAATTGCCTATATCATTTCATGTTCTGTGCTGCCAACACATTCTCCCTTCTCCATAGTACATATGATCTCATATTGTGTATAGTAACTCCAGATTTTTAATGAAATATCCAACCAGCTTGACCTGAAGGAAAGACAATTTTCTTTTTGCTATATTGATGCTTTCTATACATTTTCTATATTAACTGATTCTATACTCTTAGGATAAAATCTGCCAGTAGAAAACAAGTAGAGAATGTAAGGAAAGAGTCATGAGCAGCTTATGGTAACTGCTAAGATTAGGTGGACATCAGAGCATAATATCCACCCTTGCTGCACCAAGGCTAAATTATGGGTATTTTTAATGGGTTGGTAGCTAATTTTAGCAGCACAGCTCTTCAACTGAACTTTTTCATGTGGTTCTTTCAGGCAAGTTTTGCAGCTTACTTAAGCTGGTAACAGAGTAAATTAGTGTTAATCAGAATCAAGCCATTTTAAATGCTCTGACAGGTCTCCATGTGCCAAGAAGGGCAGAGCACTCAGTCCTGAAGGTGTGACAGCTCCCACAAAGGCGATGAGCATTTCCTCTAGCAATATCCTTTCTCTGGCTTTGTAGTTTAAAAGCAGCTTTGTAACTTGTCTTCTGTGGCTGCATCAGATGGGGGCTTGCCTTGTAAAGTAAATATCCTGAACAAAGTCTTGCTCTATGCTTCTACCACAGGCCACAGTCTAAAACAGTACTTCAAATTTTGCGTCTTTGCCCTAAATTTTCTGTGTCTCTAGGCCAAGGTGCTTGTTGTTCCATTTAACTTAACTTTTTAAAAACTTGTTGTCCTAAGAAAAATCAACTCATGCAGCCCATTAACCCACAGTGTATCTTCCTCCTTGCCCCACTACTTTCTCCTTTTCCCTGTGCCTGCATCACTTTTGAGCCTGTTGACCAGATTGAGTCACACAAAAGCAAAACAAAATCCTCAAAGTTTTTTCTCAGGGTGAAGGAAGGACCTGGCATGGTTCAGGCTTTTTAGTGGCTCTGCTTCCAGGTAGCTCCTTTGGTCATCAGAAGCCACCCAGAGAGAAAGACAGGACTAGATGACCAGCACAGTTAGGAAGAAGATGCCTGCCTTCTTCTAAGCCCTAACTTGGAGTGGAAGCTGAATTTACAAGCAAGAAAACGTGGGCTGCCCCAAGTACCATATATACCATGGTGAATCATGGATCCTTTCTGGGGATTTGGTTTATCCTCCTTTATTTACAAGGATCTCTGCCAGCAACACACCACAGACTTGGCATGCAGCTCCTCCTCGTTACCTTGGCCTTCTTTCTGAAGCCAGGCTTGACAACTGGGGAGTCAGAAGGAGAAATCAAAGAGGAGCTTCATCTGGAATTGGAGAGGTCAGCTGACCTACAGAGCAAGATATATTGGCCCAGCTTTGTGTTTTGTTTCAGGGCAATACCATCCCACCAACTCCAACACTGTTGGCATTTGACACCTTCAGAGGGCTCTCAGCTTCAGCTGAAGGGCAGGAGGAGGCATTTGCACGTGCTTTAAAAGTAACTAGCTAAATAGGTAAAAGCTCATAAGGCATTTAAGCTTTGCTCACCACTGCCAAGTTTCCACATGTTTAGAACATTGAGTGCTCCTGTAAACAAGATCTCAGCCCACACCCTCCTCCTGTGTAGGTGGCCATTGAGGTTTCCTGTGTCCAGGCCTGTGTGTGACCAAGGCAGTGACTGACCTAATGACTCTGTGACTGGACTCTAGTGATCGAGCCTTGTTACATGACTGGCAAGGCTGCAAAACACTTGAGTGTCTCAGAGCTTCCTGGACAAACTGCTGTGATGTGAAATATTTCCCTCTGCTGGAACAGAAGAGTCCCCTAAAGGCAGCTGAATAAAAGAAGCTGCACAGCCTGGAGATGGAAGGAAGTGGCCTCTCCTTTTGGGTTAAATAAGTAGGTGTGGAGCTCTGAGGCTGGTGGCTGTTCTGACTTGTTTCACAGGAGACTCAAACCCATGCTGGGCAGGGCCTGGGGTACCTGGCTCGTATGAAGGCTTTTAGAGGTCTGATGAGGGGTGCAGGGGGAGGTAATCTGCTGGTCAGAGGTGGCTGATGCCTGTTGAAAAAATACATTCAAGCGTGGCAGCTGAGTTGAGCCAGGGGCAGCACAGCAGTCACGGTGAGGTGTCTCCATCCTCCAAGCAAAAACCACTGTCGGACATTGTCTCCACATTTTTCCTGCCTGAGCAGGCTGTTTGTGAGGATATGTAAACTATGGACTTCCCCTTAAACAAGAGGATGAGAAAAATGAAATTTGTGTCATGATCATCAAACTGAGCTGAATTTGTGTGTCTGGCAGTAAGACTCTGTCTTGGGAAATGGAATGGATCTGCTTAGGGATATATTTAAAGAGTGTTTCAATTCACTTCCATATGCAAGTGAATGTAAATTTTATTTAGTGTATTTAAATATGTTTGTCTAATCTCTCTGAGAAAAGTATAATTTGCTCTATAAATGCATTTTACCTGTTAGCTTGGTTTTGTGTGGGTTTATATGTGCGCTGTCAATTTTTGCCCCTGAGATATGAGCCTGTTTCTTTTTTTTTTCCTTTAATGCACACTTAAAGCTTCACACAGAGTTGTCAGAGTTGTTTCTGAACATTGTCTTTCTTATATCTCCAAACATAAAAAGTTAGAGCAGTAAAATAAGCAGCCCTCCTCACTCCCCTCTCCAAACTAATTGAGGGAAAAGTTTCTAGTGTTAAAAAATTTCAAGAAGTTGTAGCAGTGGTCAGGTCTCCTCTTGCTGCCCCATAGCTGCACAGCTCTTTGTCTCAACAAAACTCATATCTGTAAAATATAGTTACAGTGGCCTAGAATATTAAGGTTGGATGTTTATGATTCAGTAAATCTGGATTTAAGATGGGATCAGAGGCACCCTGCAACCGTATGGTCTTGATGGGTTTATTCAGGACAATTTCGTGCTGACAAATCTCTTTAGCTTGCATTAGAGTATATGAACTCTATTTTAATTTTTTTAATACCCCACCTCCTCCTCAGAAGATGATTTTGATCCATCCTCATCTGTCTACCACTGTAACTCTGCCTGTCAGATATTGCAGTCCTGCCTTGGACAATGTTGCTCAAGCCTGTCCAGCGCCAAACTCGGCTGCTGGTTGTAAGAGAGCCATGAGTGGTTTTGCACACTTGACTGTGATGTTGATGCTTCTTAATGTGTTTTTAAAACTTAGTCCTAAGACTAAGGCTTTGCTGGCTGTATGAAGCAAGGTCTAAAGCTTCACTTGACTGGTTTTTAGCATGGCTGGTGACAACCATCTGAGCCAGAAAACCTTCTTTTGTCTGTAATGAAAGTTTTAAAATGGAAAGGTCTTGAATGTTTTTTGTGTCAGCCAGAATTCATGAAGAAATTGGTGGTTAAGGGAGGAAATTAAGTAGGCAGAGTGCTTCATGTAATACCAAAAATTGCAGAGTGTCTGCTAGTTGGTGCATGAGGTTGTTCCTGTTCCTCCAAAATCCCAATTTTGGAGCTTAAAGTAGACAAGGTATTTAGTATGCAGAAAGTTAGGGATTTGGCTATAGATTTTATATTCTTGCCTTCAGACAACAAGGCTGAAACTTTAAGGTAAAGTCAGAATTTCATTATTTAAGATGCTTTTCGAGAGGAAGTAGGTGGTCACTGGCTGGTAGTAATTCAAATGTGTGGTCTTGTAATTAAATATGGTTGTCACATTCATTTGGCACTATTCCTGGAGAACTGGGTGGGTGCTGCATGTGTGCATGTGCTCACTGAAGTTGTTGTAAGGCTCAGCTTGCACTTGCTCAGATCCCTGATTAATGGTTGTTTTCCCTTGTGGTTTTTGCCAAGATGAGTTTGGATGGAAAATGGAATTAAAAAGCACTTCATTTAAAGACTAATTATTAGTGAAACAAAAGCTTGTTCAAATGATCTTCTCTTTGAGCAAAACAGAAGTTTACAAAAATATGGTTTTGCTCTTTCAAGTTAATATGTCATTAAACAAAGGAAGAATTGTGGTTTTTTGTTTCTGGTCATCACATCCTTCAGAGTCGAGATACAGTAGATAATATAATGGATACCGGAGGGAAGAGAAGCACAAGCTTTCCACATCCTGAAACTTCCCAGTTCCCATAGCTTGCTTTCAGTGGCAAGTTCAAAGCCCATAGAAGTATGTTAATTTAAACAAACTTATATTTTCAAACTGTGTTTTGGCCATTTGGGGGAAGTTTAGCTGCCAAGAGCTGAGTTAGACCTTCTGCAAACTCTTGTTTCAGAGCATTGGTCCATGGCTTTTGCAAGCTCAGTGCCAGCCTTGCTTGAAATCTTTGAGAACCAAACCATTGTTTCCTTGAAAAGTGTTTTGAATTAATATAGTTTTAATTTTTTTAGAATTAATTTAATTTATGGTAAGGGTACTGTTTTTCAAATATAGAATTAAAAACCAATTTTAATTTGAGATAGAGCTAATATAATTCTATCTTTAAAAGTGCAGAAAGGTGTGATTCGTATTTAAAGGGTTCCCACTCACTTCCTAAACCCCCACCCACCCCAGCAGCTCTTGCTTTGCTTGTTAAGCTTTTCTGAAAATAAGAATCAGCCAGCTGTCATACCTGAACTATCTCCAGATGAAAAACCACACACATGAATGAGTTTTCTAGAAAGGAAAACTAGTCCAACATATTGCAGTCCAGTACTGGAGATAAAAAGTGAGAGGCAGGGGGGGTATGTCTGAAAATAAGGTGAGGTTTTCTTGGGCTGTCTGGTATTTCTGCAGCGCACTTAACTTGTCAGCAGGTTAGAACTGAAGCCTGTCATCAGCTGCTGCTTGTGTAAGAAGGAGCATCACTCACCCCATCTCAGGAATGTCCGGGTCACCTCAGGGTGTGCGAGAGCAACAACAAAAATGTCATTCAATGGATTTGACTTTCTAAATTTACCTTTGTACTTCATCTGACTCCCGTGCTGTGCGGTAGTTCTTGCATCAGGGAAGGCTATTTGAGTGGTGTTTGCAGGGAGATTGGCACAAATCCTCTGTCAGGAGTTTGGGATGAGAAAGGTCAGTGTTTATGTGAGTGGGTGGGTGGGTGTGTGCCCAGTGGGGAAAGGAGAAGCACTGGTTTAAGAAGAAATGATAAGGATATTTTATTTTATACATTGAATTTCTCTGGAGGAAAAAACCCAAGTGGTCTCAGTCTAAAATGTTGTTTCCATTCTTTAAAACAACAAAATTAAACTCAAGGAACAGTTAATTTTTCTTTTGTCTGAATGAAATTGCCAAGTCAAAGGTCACTAGCTTACTTCAGTGCAGTTTAGGATTTCAGCAAGCTTTAGACATGATTTAAAAGCATCTGTATCAAAGCCAACCTTGAAGATGCAAGAGAATAGAAAGTGTTCTCAGGTGGTGGAAACAACTTAGCTATAGCTATAAAAATTGGTACAAAGGATGATAAGTCTGTACCAGAAGCAAGGAATGTCTGGGGTGTATGGTATTTGGCTATGGGAAGGGATTGGGTGCCAGGATGCTTGGGATGTAGTTCTTTTGGAAGAGAGAACTAGGATCTCTGAAAAATGATGCTTCCCTTTGGTCACTCCATATCTCTACTCAGTGCCCAGACCTGATAATGCTACCTGGGTTTGGAAATGAGCAGGACTGCACCAATGAAATAGGCAAATTTTTTTTGCTAATATCTCCAAGGAAGAGAAATGTCTTAATTCCTTCCCATCACCACTTGTGCTCCTTGATTTCCCATGCAGAATACATCCTCCATCTTTCTCTTGAGAAAGAAATTACTGTTCTCCAAATTCTCACTTCTTCAGACACTTGCATTTGTGTGCTTATGATATGTAGGAGAGGAAGATCTTACTCTTTGAAAGAGCTATCCCAGAGGAGACTCTGGCCTCTCTCAAAGAGGCATCTGATGGCACCTGCTGAAGCATTTGCAATGCATGTATTGGCAAGGCTAGATTTGGGAAAAACACCATCAAGCATCTAACACAGAAGCAAATAGGAAGAGGGAAAGAGGGCAGGTCAGGCTGCTTGTTTTGGGGGATTTGTTAAGACTCAGATCTATGCCTTTGGATTAGGAGCAGATTTGGCCCATGACACTGAGTCTGTAACACCACAGATTGGTATGCCTTTGTTTTCTAATATAAGATACAGAAATCTGCTGTGTTGCCAGCATTGTGAATGTACTAAGTTTTTTCTCTCTTGCCTCTCTTTGTTTCATTCCAAAGATGTTAAGCACCTTAGTGTTCCAGGCTGTTATGTTCACTCCAAGAGACATTCACATTTGGAGCTCATACAGCGCTTTGTACTGAGCTTCTCATGGGGAATGCAGTCACAGAGAACTTAATTTTTTCAGCCATGTCTTTGCTTTTTTCTAATCCTATATAAAGTGCATTAGATCTTGGGCTTTGAATCTTCATATCCTTCAGTGTGTAACTTATTATAGGGATCAGTTGGTTCAAGGAGTAGTATGTGTGGGAAATGCTGGTAATATTAGACTTTTGTGATTTCTTCTGTGAAGTGCTTCATCTAAAAATCTATAGCACTTGCAGACATCACTGGTTATCTTAAAGCATTATGGAAATGAGACTTTACCCACCCCATTTCATCTGTATTTGCACATGTATTTGGGAATTCAGTGCTTTGGTTGCTCACTTGACAAGGAAAGTGATGAGGATCATATCTCATGAACAGAAGGTACTCCTCTGCTATGCCTGTGGTGCTTTGGTGACAAACATCATTCCCCAGGGCTACACAAGCAGCAGTCTTTCTGACATAACACTTGCTGCTGAGACACCAGTGACATGTGGTGCGGTAGGGTTAGCCCCAAATTTGGGCTTTTGTTTTCCTCTTTATATTTAGAGAAGGTGCCTCTGGTTGCTGCCATCCCTGCTCCCCCGTTTCATCTCCTGCTCCCACTCCTGTGATGTGCTCTGTTCCCCACGTGCCCTGCACCATTGTCTGGTGTCAAAGCAGCCCCAGGACCTGGGGCAGGCACGAGAGCCCTGAGTGGGTTGGCATTTGTGCAAATACCCAAAACTTCTGTGCTGGAGGGATGCTGCTCATTACACCGCGGCCGTGCATGGCTTCTTCCAGGCAACCTGTGGCCAGATCAGTGTGCACAAGGTGTTCTCAGATATATTTGCATTTGCAGAAAGGTCTGCCACCCCCCTACTGGAGACTGCCCACTCCTGCTCTTGCTTATCACTGCTTAATGCTTGCAGTAGTTTTGTGTTTGTTTTTATTAAGAAAAGACAGCAGCGAAACCAACCTAACAAAAACCCCTCTTAATTGCCAAAACAATTTTCTGTTCTCACTGCAAAAAAAAAAAAATTTGAAAGAGGGATGAAGTTCACTTAAGTGGAAGAACTGCAGTCCAGTTTCCAGAAAGGGGGATCAAATAGTCTGAGTGTCCCAGCAGCAAACAACACCCCAGAGAATTTTGCAGTTAGCTGTTTTCAAACATGGTTTTAATTAATACGATATCTTAGTCCTGTTGAATTCAGAATGAAATCATGTCTCAAATATTGCCTGTTGCTCTCAACTTGTAGCCATCTGAACTTTAGAAAACCTGCTTCAGCTATTGTGGGGCCCAGCTTGTGAATCTTTAGGAGACTGGATATTTTGAATTACCTGGTTTTTGGAGAATGCAATATAAGTCACCTGCAGTCTGATGCTTACTAATACTGAAGCATGTGTAGTTTCCCTTACTTCTGAAGCATTATGAATTGTTTCCAAAATCCATGGGCCAGTAGTAGTTGTCCTACTTGAGTCAGAAAAGTCAGGACATGAAGATGAAATACTTTTCCCTCAGCCCACCACCTTTCTGGCAAGATGTGAAAGAGAAATCCAGACAACTTCATAGTGAAGGTGTGTTACAAACCACATTCATACCTAGGTAAATTCACTTTCTCATTTCAAATAATGGTTTTTTATTTTTGTGTTTGTTCATTTGTTTGTTTTGGGGTTTTGTTTGTTTTGGTTTGGTTTTGGGGGTTTCTTGTTGTTTTTTAATTTGCTGCCATTCTGAGCTGGAAAGGAAGTATTGCAGTAGATTTGTACAAAGCTGCTCTACCCTGTCCCAGGAGCTGGTAGCCCCTAAGCAAAAAGACTGATGCATAATTTGAGAGTCAGTAGTTTTTGTGTTAGGCTCCTTTGGTGATACAAGGTAGGTAGTGGAAGTGTGGATAAATATTAAGTGACTGCCTGTGCTGCAGCACATAGTCATTAAGTGGTTTATGTGTGAAACCATGGAAGGAAGGGGTTGGAACAGAGACACTTTCTCCTTCCTGTTTGATCTGAAGTACCTGATGGTGAGAGATATAAACAAGAGAAACATGTTCGTAGGGTGGTTGGATATACACTGTACTCTTGTTTTAATTAAGCCTTGTCTGTTGCATTTGGTGATGCTTGCAGTGGTACAAATATCTGTTTGGCTCCTTTAGCATCCAACATGTTTTGTTGAAGCAGAAATAGTGTGGTCAGTCACTAAGTGGAAGCACAACTGAAATACTGGGTCCAGGTCCTTGTTTCACAGGCTGCAGGGGTGGTTTTAGTGTAAGACTACTTCTGGGTGTACTTTCATTAGCTAAAAATGTTTGCAGATGTTGTGATCATATGGGTCTTTCAATATCAAAAATCATGCCCAAAGTTATTTTTTATGGAGCTCACTCTGCTGTTGGCCAGTTAGGTGTCTTGTTGCCTCATGTTTTGTTTTAGTCATTAAAAAAAAATTAAATTCATATATCTTTATAATTACAAATTCCTGTCTGTCTCTGAAATAAATTGTGCCTTGTTTGAATGTTTCTAGGAGGTTAATGAATAATTGGCTTCTGAGTAAAAGGGAACATCATTTTAACAGGCAATTGAATCTGGTGTGATATATGAAAATTAACGGTTAGGCTTAGACCTTTAAATGTGATATAAATAGTTTTCATATTTAGACATGAAGATGTCCTTATTACCAAAAATTTCAAACACTGTTATTTATTTTGTATGCCTCTCAATGAATTCAATTTCACAAAAAATGAAGGCTAAAGTTTGTGTATTTAGGACCTGTACCTGAATGCTCGGACCCTTTTTATGTTATTTGTGATTAGGTGAGGGAGAGCAAGTCTGGATTTGTGGGTTTTTTTCTTCCTCCTTAACATTTTTTCCCTCTTTGTTATGATTGTGGAGGCATTTAGTCAAATTGAAAAGTCACCTCTTAGTCTTTGTACCTTCTAGGAAGGAAAAGTGTACAGTGATTTTTAAAATAGAAAATATTTTACATCTGTTGCTTTTATAGTTGGTTTTATATGTTAGCTGCTGATAAGCCAGTAATAAATCAGTGCAAGCCCTGCACGCCTACACTTTTCCTTCTTTGAACACAGCTTGGATATTTTTTGCTCCCTGCTCTCCTCTGTGTGGTGAACTGCACAGGGAGTTTTCCTCTGTTGCAGAAGGATTTGGAGATGAAGTTGCTGCCACACTTCAGATCTTAATCTTCCTTACTGTTTGCAGAGGATTCTTTGCCAGTCAGCTGGGTCAATATTAAAACCAAGCTATGCTGCCTAAAACCTATCAGTGCATCCAATTTCTCATATCTGGAGTTCTGAAATTGGCTGTAAATTGAGTTCCCTTAAAGGGAGGAAGGCCACAAGTGACAAGGCTCAGCCATCTCCAGCCTGCCAGTGAGCTGTGCTGCCAGCCTGGGGCAAGGCAGGGCTGATCATTTGCTTTGTTCCATTTTTGTTTACCAGTGTTTGTCTTCTCCTTTTAGGGGCTTGCATGCCACTTTCTGCCAGTGATAACCGCATATATTTATGTGGCTGGGTTGTCCCTGGGTAGTGGTGGTATTGGTGTTGTTATATTGATGTCTTGTTCTCAATTCTACACCCTCTAAAAATTTAGAATTTTCTTTCTGTTTTGCTTTTTGTTTATGTGATTATGCAGAAATGTTGCTGGTGATACCAGACCAGCAATGGAGATGGCAGCCTGACAGTAGCTAGCTCAGAAATTCTGTCTTTCAACCTCTCAGCCCTTCTGTATCCATTTGTTTCCATTTCAAAGGTGGTCTGCCTTTTAGTTGACTTTATTTTAATCAAATGCATGTGAGTACAAGGCTGTGTTGTGGATGTGTTATTTATAGCCCTACAGCAGTCAGGTGCAAAGTGATCTGAGCAACAGCTCCTGGTCAGGTTAAAAGAAAAACCACCTCCAGATGAAGGTTATACAAATGACTTAACTCTGTGTAGACAAAGGTGCGGGTGTGTGATGTCTGGATTTTGGGGTGAGAGAAACTCATTCCTGGTAGTGAAGCTGTTGGAGGCTGGTTGTGTGTTTTTGGAGTACCCATCCTCTGTGTTTACTGGCAATTTACCCTCGGGCAGTGAGTGCTGGAACATACAGGCAGGGAGGGAGGGCAGGGAGTGAGCTTTACTGTGTCACAGCACATGCTGGTGCCCTGGGAGCTCAGAGTCTCTTGCTGCAGAGTAAACAGAGGGCAACAGCTAATTAGCTGCTTTGCAATTTTTTTCTTGATGAAAAGGTAATTTTTTATTTCACTCCCAGTGCACTGGTTCTGCATAATGGGTGCAAGAGGCAGAGCAAGAAAAATAACAGGACCTTCCCTGCTTGCTGCTCCAGGATAAGGTGGTACCTGTGCCCCCTCCTGGCACCGTGCTGAGATTGGATACAAGGCTGGGCAGCTTCTTGGGCTGCTCCCACATTTGTGATTTCTGCTGCAGATATCTGGCACCTCACTCATCTGGAGCAAATCAGGGTGTTATGTCGCCCAGCCTTTGTGCATGCCTGACATTTCCTCTCCTTTGGGCAAGAGCTGCAAAGGAAGTTGCTTAATTTAGAAAAGGGGTTTTTTTTGTTTACTTCTGTCTATTCATACTCTTGGTAGAAAAGATATTCCTGCTTCCGTGTGAAACATCTGGCTAAATTATAAATGTGAGGAAGTGGCTGAAGAAATGGCTTAACTGAATTATTTATTTGTTAATTTTGTAGCTCTAATTTCTAAATTCTGTATTTCATTGTGACATAGCCATATATAGCCTCATATTGCTGTTAAAATAAGCAAACAGTGATAATACCTGAGCTTAAATCTGGTGTCCTGCATTGAGGCAGGCAATGCTGAAGGAAGGTTCTTCCCCATGCAAAGCCCTCAGGAGCCACCTGGAGCAGACCAAGTGTTCAGTGGTTCCAGCCTGAATTCCAGGTTTTCCAGTTCCTCTGGCTGTGGCCTTGTTTTTAGATGAGAAAATGGTGATTAAAGCTTCTCTGTGTCTGGGAATGTCATGCAAGTGGGCAGGGATGTGTGAAGACACCTGCTTATTGTCCAGTGCTGGACAGCCTCATGCAGCAGCTTTCTCTAGGGGTCTGCAGAAATTCAAATTATGATTAGAAACATGGCTCAGCAAGATGGGAGAGCAGTTTTTGTCTTCTCTACTTCCATAAACATATACAAATATAAGAGAACATTAATTTTATTTTTTCAAATTACGTGTTCACAGACTTTGTTTCAGCAAAAACAGATCTTTAAGATTTAGTTATGCTTACTTCCCATGTAACCCAGAATACATTTTAGATAAAGTTCTTTAGCTGCTAACTTGGTAAAATCTGGACATAAGCCACAAGGTGGTTTTCCTAATTGGACTGTGCAACTTTTCAGATAGGTTTGTAGCCAGGAATCAGTTCCTTCTTGTTCCCACAAGTGTTTGAGAAAGTAGTTTGTAGGTTTGTGGTGTGAATGGTCTGGCAAAGGGCTCTGCCCTCCTTTCCTGGGGATGCTTTGCCCTTGAGCCATGTGCCTGGTGCTGCTCTGGAGCCGTGGAGAGTGTTTCCTGTCCTGTTGGATGTGTGGTTCCCTGATCTGGGAAACATTCAAGCCCTAAGACATTCCTGTGTTGTTTATGGCAGGAGGAACCCATGCCCACAGTGTGCTCAGGTTTGCTGTGTGCCTGCAGGTACAGGGACCTGCCCTGGGAGGTGCTGGTGTCTGAGCCCTGCATGGGGCTGCTGAGGATCCACCATCACACCAGGAAAGGCAGGATCAGCCACAAAGGCTTTTTTCCTCCCATTTTTCTCATGGATAGGAATTCTCATGTAGTTGCCCACATTCCTTTATGTGATTGAATACAGTTAGGAAGCAAACCAGTGTTTGAATTGAGAATTGTATCTCACCTCCTGTACTTTTCCAGCTCAGCCCTTTTTTATTCCCTTGCTGGCTCTGCAAGAAAATACAAAGGAAAATTTGAAAACAGTAACTGAATTATTTCTGTTGCGTCAAGCAGTGGAATGATTTATTCAAAGCTGAGTGTGGGAAGGAAATCTGATATGATGAGCCAGGGGCACTCCTTCTGTTAGTTATGTCTCTCCCCTCCCATGACCATAATCTTCTTTTTGTCATTCTCTCTCACTCTCCCACCTTCTATACATTTTTTCTCTTACTACAAAAGGGTGGTAAATATAGGAGGTTTATTTGAAGTACCTGAAACTGTTCCCTTAGCAGGGATGATCTAACACCACAAACAACGCAACCCTTGCATAGGAAACAGCACATAAGATTCGTGCTGCCATTTATGTACTACAAGCAATCAAAGTATTCATGCCCAAATAAAAATACAAATAATGGAGAAAGTGCTTGAAGTATGTATTTGTTTTCAAAGTCAGTAGCAGAACTAACTGCAGGGAGAACATCTCTAAGATCCTATGACCTTAAGAGTACAGCTTGACTGTCCCTAGGCAAGGTGAAGTCTACACCAGGCTCTGCTGGGTGATCTCCAGGACAGCATTACCTCTATGCACAGCTCTTATCTTTGGCTTTGTACCTCCACAGGTACAGCAAAGCACCATTTGAAGCAGAAAATCACGTAGAGAAATAGTTTGGTGATGCTTAGAGAAGCTTGAGAGTAATTCATTTTTCCAGGTGTGGATATGGGCAAATATCTTCACAATTTTAGCCATAGCTGTGATGTGTACAAAGTCTACTGCTGTTGTAATCAAAACAAGTGAAATCCGCTTTCATGAATTGCAGCTGGATTCTTTCCAAGGAGCTGAGTTTCCTTTTAATGTTGGGCTATTAATTAGCTCAGCAATTCATTCTAGTTTTATTTGGAACAACTCAGCAAGTGTTGCCATATTTGAACTCTTCTGTAAGTGGCAGGAGTTTTCTTGAAAGAAGTCTTTCACTGCAGAAAAGTGAACATACCCATGGGAGGATGGCTTCTACTTGGGAAGATCCATCTATTCCCAGCCTACTTGCCAGCTTCCATGGAAGGAAGATGTGAAGAAACATTGTCTTTCTCTTTTCCAAAGTTATTGCAAAGCAAGAGGCGGCTTTCTATCCATTCAGCAAAAACATTTATTTCTTACCCCAGGTTTAACAAGATATTACTATTTAAAACTGATGAAGCTGCATATTCATCTTGGCTGTGAGCAACTCTCCAATAAACTCACACATTTTTCTGAGTTGATTCTGGATAAACTTTGAATCCCAGTGGATATTTCTGGGTGGTCTGGTTTGCAATTTACATGAGATGCTGGAGGCACTGTAATGCCAATTCCCTTTTTATTGTTCTTCACTGTCTAATCAGGTTTTACCAAGTCAAAGAATTCTGGTACTTAACAGGAAAACAGCTTTCACAAAAGCTATTGTCTAGTATTTTTAAAGATAGCAAGGAAGAAATTTAAGGAATATTTAAGCTTTGGCAGTGCTAAGGTCATTTAATGTTGTATGTGACAACAGCACAGTGAGGGATGTTCCACTGTGCTGACCTCTATGTGCATGCACCTGCAGGTACTAACCTGCTGAGTTACCCTTGGCTTGAAGAG
Organism: Ammospiza nelsoni; assembly: GCF_027579445.1. Lineage (NCBI taxonomy): Eukaryota > Metazoa > Chordata > Aves > Passeriformes > Passerellidae > Ammospiza > Ammospiza nelsoni. The sequence continues at coordinate 69,621,580 of NC_080633.1, forward strand.
ATGTGCTTGGAGAGGGCTGGAAAGGGAATGCTCTTTCCCTGACAGGTTTTGTGCACCATCACTGAGCCCATTGGATCACACTGTGCTGCAGAACTGCCCACAAACCAGCCACAAGCAGACCCCACAGTACAGAGCCCTCTGTGTGCACAGAGTGGTGGAGAGTGTTCTCTACAGTACAGAGATCATGCATTTAACATAAGGAATAAAAGCCTGTAACCAGATACTGAGGACTTGATTTTGAATGAAAAATGGAATTGTTATTGCTTCAGGAAGCAGGTTTTCTTCCAAGGTTGGATGTCATATCTTTTTCACTTTAAAATCAATTGACCAAAAGGAAATCTTCACTGGTCTTTCCTCTTCTTGTCCTAGAATATATTTTTTCTTTCCTTATGGTAATGTTGCTTGGAAGATAAAAGCTCACTGGGAAATGGAAGAGGAAAAACAATATCTGTACTTCTTCTAACTGTGCACCATTTGTTTTATATCAGGAGAAGTTTCCTCACCATCTCTGCATTACCACAGCCTCATTTTTCTTTTTGTATCCTCATCCTCATGGGATTAAAATTAGAGGTCTGACCAGGGGCTGTCCTGCCTGCTCTTGTTCAGGCACAGTGGCTGTGTGCAGTGTTTGGCATGGCTCTCTCTTGTTGGGTGGGTGTCCCAATTCTGTCTGCCTGCCTTTGCCTTCCCCAGACCTGTGTCAGGGTTAATGCTGAGCCATGGAGACAGAATTATTAATGCAAAAGTCACCCATTAGTCTGAGTGGCACCTCCTTCTGCAGTGAATGCATGTGCTGCTTAGAGCACCCAAAACACAGCAGCTCATTGGCTCTGCATCCCTGCACTTCCCCTTTCACAGTGTTCATTAAATATCTATCCAGAGTGCCTGGCATAAATCTTTAAAAACAAGGCTGCCCTGGGGGCCAAATGTGTGACAGCCCTTCACAAAGAGGCTCACTAATTGCCTTTGATTAAATTGCCTGCACTTCTGCTGGCCCTTGTGCTCTCAGCCAGCTCTGTGTGTTCTGGGCTCTCTCTGACATGGTGGTGCCACCAGAGCAATTGAGGACCCCTGAGATGGGATGGGTTATTCAGGACATCACCCTAATTTCCACTGATTGCTTCTGGCATCACAGGGGGACCAGGGGAGGAAAAGGAGCTAGGGGCTTTTTGCCATTTATATCAGTGTGTGTATGTTTATGTATCTGCACACGTGTATGGGGTTACAATTGTATTTATGAGAGTTTAATAAACAGCACCCAGTGTTTGCTCAGACTCTGTATGTAATCCCATTCAAGGCTTGTTATGAAGTTGACACAAGAGAAAGGAGCAAGGTGCTTTCCAGGGGTTGAGCCTCTGGATGTGAGGAGCTTCAGACAAGCTGTCTCCCTTTGATCTGAGGGAATGGGTGCAGGGCAGGCAAAGCTTTATTATGACCTAAAAAAGCACCAAGTACTTTTCTTGGTCCTCCATTTAGTTTTCTTCCATCCTTGTCTCTTCTGTTTGATAAGCCAGGCTGCAACCAACTCAAGTCTCCTGTTGTCAAATTCTTGTTAGCAATGTGCAGTTCTGCTGACAATGTGCTCAAATCCAGAGCTCAGTGCATCTATTCATTCATCCAACAGCATGATGGTAATGGTGAAAAAATCCTCCTTGGAGGAGCACATCATGTGGAATCAGTGCTTGCAGAGACAGGGGCTGCCCTGCTGTCTCTGTGAGCTGGGAAGCGTTTAATAGACCTGAAACAAGGTGTTATGTTGTTATTTCTTTGTTCCTGTTTCTTTGAGGACCATTATCCATCTAGAGATTGCAAACTGAGCTTTTGAAACAGCTGCTGTTGAAATGCTGTTAGTCAGTTGATAAATTAAGAGAAGTGCAGATTTCCAGCTATTGAATTTCTTCTCTGTTCTTATTTTAAGTAGCTACAATGTTGTTAAAAATTCACTAACAAATACAGATGCAGATCCCTTTCAACTAAAGCATCAAAGTAAATGAGCTCCTCTGATACATCTCACATCAGTTTTTGTTTCAGCTTCTCTCATACACATTCCTGTCAAAAAGATGTCAATAATGATTTAGATCCTGCTAAGAGAAAAGGCACCAGCTGTTGTGAACAGCAGAGGTGTTAGGTTTGCAAAACATTGCTGTGACCAATTGTGCATTTCCTTTAGAGAAAGCCACCTTTTTGGAACAAGAAAGAGTCCCATATATTTCTGTGCAATCTCAGTTTTTTGCAGAAATAATCAAACATTTATATGGGTTTGGAGAGTATCTTAAGGGGGATAGGAAATTTTAGACTGGAGGTGGGAGAGAATTTTTTTTATAGATGGCAATTAGCATGCCTAAAAACATATGTCATGGTAAAACTTTTTAATCACTTTTTAATTGCATTTAATTTAAGCCATCTTTATACTGAAATTAGTGTGTTCTCTATCTACCCATTTCTCATGCTCCTTGTCCCTGCTGTTTAGGTTTCCAGGGACATTCTCTCTATGTTGTTTCAGAATGCTGTTACTCACATCCAGGAGCTGTCACCAAAAGTCAGTGTTGGCTGGGAGCTGCGGAGATGCTGCTGCTGCTGCTTTCCTCTGGAAGTAGGAGAGATGGCAACTGCAGCACCTCAAAAGTGATTTAACATTTCTTTGGGTTTATTACTTTGTATATGGCAGGCAGCATGGTGTATTAAAGGTTTCTTATGCAGTCAGCCATCTGTTTTGTAAGATGTTGTTTGTCTTGTGCAATGTAAAACTTGGCAAATGCAGATGCCATGGGATGAACAGGGGAATGACACGTGCTTCTTTCCCTGCCACTGATGCTCCCTGGGCAGCAGCTTGCATCCAGGGCATGGTTGCAGACATCTCTGCATCCACACACTGGTCAGGCAGCTTCTGCTCAGGGTCTCCTGTCCCTGCAGGAGCTGGGATCAGCCTTGTCCTGCCCTGCCCGGCTGCATATACATTGTGCCTGGGAAGTCCACAGCTCCTGCAACTGAGTTAATGAGGATTAAGTAAACACCCTGCATTGAATCCAACCTGGCTCTGTGCTGGTGGTCCAAACCCTCCACTTGTGGGTAGCTACAGACTGTCTGCAGCTCAGAGAGCTCCTCCTAAGATACTGTGACACAGCTGAGCAGTATCAGGTCTGGAATAGGGATGGTGTGTTACTCAATTGTGCCTTACAGGAGCAAGTCAGGCATGTGGAAAGTAAAGAGAGGGAAGGTTGCACCTTGTTTTTTAGTTGGATTTTGCATGAGAGGTATAGCTATATTTACTTTTTTTTCATGCTATGCCTCTCTGTGAGGCTGCACAGTGCATCTAAAGGGTATTTTGCCTGGCATTAGTTTTGGCACTATCCTGGTCTTTGTATACCAGTTGGTCACCTGAATTAGTTTTGATAAAAAAGAATTCTGTTCTGATTAGATATTTCCTTATCAAGACAGCTCCATGCATTAGATCCAGGCAATCTATTGAGGTCAGGAATTAAGTGTGCTGCTGCACATCTGGTGAGGTGTCGTGCTGGCTGCCTGCCCTGGTGCCAGCCTGATGGCTCCGTCAGCTCAGCTTATGTCAGTGCTCAGGGACTGATTTGACACATATTAAATGTGTTAATTAAATGGTGGGCTAGCATCTGTTCAAAAGAACTCTCACCAAATTGATGATGTGTGGAAAAGTACCTTGGAAGGAGCACCTGTGTCAGCTCACAGGTGTATTTTAGAATAACTTCTGTCCTGATGTGCTGTTAGGGGAAAATAATACTATTACTCAGCCAGTGGAGTTTGAGTCTATTACTGTTCCCTTTTCGTGGCAGTGGATTGGATTTCTCCAGAGAGGAAATTAGATTTTTCCTTCCCTTTCACTCTGTCTCTGTCCTGTGCTTACATCAATTGGTGGCTGTCTGTGCACGGCAGTGTGTGTGATAACCTTTACTTCCACAAGTTACTTCATTTGCTGTTCCCTAATAAACTGTGTTTACACATGATGCTTCTTTGCTTGTGGTGCCAGCAAAGGCAATCAAGATGATGTGCTCCTTGTCTGAATTCATGCAGGAGTGAGTGTTGTCTTAGCTTGGGCCATTTCAGCCAGGACTGAATCAGAAGTGTGCTAACTGAGAGATGGAAGTGTACGTAGCCCATGGGTAGGGCTTGCAGCTCTTAGAAGTTTGTGTCTGGTAACCAAGGGGAAATTTGTGTATATAAGCAGATATGTTGGATTTTATTTTCCTGTCCCCCTAGCAGCCAGCTGTAATCTAGTCTGGGAGTTATTGATAGTTTTTTGCTGCAATTTTATCTGGTCAGCTAGCCAAAAGCTACCTTGGGGGCCATGTTATTCCAGGAGAATCCAGTGAGACGATTTGTTTACAGCAGAGGGCAAATCCCACAGAGAGTGTTGGAGGAAGACAAGGTCCCAGAGGTTTGAGAGAGCTTGTTGGGAATTAGGAAACACAGCAGCAGCAGGGACAGGGTCACCTCCCAGCAGTCTTCAAGATCACTGTGACGGAGGTGGCGGAGCTCACCATGCCAAAAGGGTGACCTCAGGGAGCACAGAGGTGGTGGGACGTGCTGGAGGTGCTGAACAGCTTGGGAAACTGAATACTCTTCGAGGCTTTTTCCTTTCCTTTTGTGCTCTGATGAAAAGCAGAGTCCAAATGCAAAATTCTTTCTCAAGGTCACATCCTGCGCTTGACTTTTGGCTGAGCAGGGCTGAGGCAAACACAGCCTTGGTGCTGTAGGCTGTTACTTCCTCTGGGAATTTCTGGTGTCCCACATTTTACACCTAAAGCTATGTTGCCAGGGAATCCTTCTCAAATTATGAGTGTTTTTCACCTGAGTCTCATCTTTTTCCTCCCTTTTGAAGAGGAGGAATGTCTCAGAGCAGTGCTAAGATGGAAGGAATTGAGAGTATTCGGTGTGCAGTAATATGGGGGAAATTGACAGAAACTGGGGGGTTTTGTCTGTTTTTTTTTAATATAATGTGCAACTGTGAGTGTGAATCTAGAATCAGACTGTCACTGTCTCCTTGGGGATTTTTTTCAGTGTGAATGCTGTTGGCCAGCAGGTGCTTCGTCTTGGCCATTTTCTCCAAGGGATACTCCTATATAATTACAGTCTCGGTGGCTTACAGATGGAAACTGGGCAGGGAGAGAACACTGGAAAGGCACAAAAAGCTGCTACCTTGTGGTTTCAGATGGAGCTAAAACTTGGGCTGCAGAACAAGGATTGCTTTGTGTTTTGGGTCTGGAGATGGGAAGGTGAATGCTAGAGAGTTGTTCAAGCAGTGCAATGTAGCCTCTTTTTCCTCTTGATATGCTATTTGCAAATGACTTAACTTCTTTATTTTTTTTTAAATAGAAGTATTTGCCTTTCATCCTTGAGCAAATATTCTGAGAATAAATGTCAGCCTTCTAAGAAAAACGAGAGGGTTTCTGAAATGTGAAACAGATTGTTAGCAGTGTGGAAGTGCAAGATGGAGTGAGAAAGGACAGGATGTGGATCTTAGTCCCTCCATGGCAGGGACAGCTTGCCTGGTGGGATTTGGAGGAGATGGGCCATGCAGGGCCATGCTCTGTGGCTACATGAGCTGATGTGAACCCAGTAATACTGCAGTTCTTCCCGGTGTCCTGTCTGTATGTTCCCAGACTGCTCCTTCCACAGCTGCAGATGGAGAGAATGGGAGGAAAAAAAACAGTTGGAAAGGGGAGAGGACAGCATTTCAGATATCAGGCTGTGGCATACTTACTGTGATTTTGTCTGACTTTGCCATCTTCTTTTCAGAAGAGGTTGCCTGAAAAACTGTTGTAAAGGATACCAGCCTAGTTTGTCCATCCCAGTGCCAGGGAGAGAAGCTGTTAGCAAAGACATTTTGCCCTTTCTGATGTAAAGTCCTTGTACCTATTGTCACCAGTGCCTGTTCCATTTGCCTGGTTAAGCTGTTGTCCGACCTGTGGTTTTCACTGCCCAGAGCAGTGACATCCTGCACAGAGCAGTGGGGCTGAGCCCCAGGGTGCTGCAGAGCTGCTTCAGTAGCTCCCTCACTCACACCCCAGCAAACCTGAGTGCTCGTGGACATAACACATCTGGCCCCAGGAAATCCAGATTTCCCAGCCAGAGGTGCAGTATGCTGTGCATGTCTCATGTGTTCAGTGCCCTGTGCCTGGGATGCCGGTGGGTCCCAGGTCTGGATCACACCTGAGGTAAGACAGCTGCCCTCAGGCTGGGAGCAGTTTTGCCTTAGGGGGTGTCTGGGTCTGGGTTGTTTGTCCACTGTTGCTGAGTGCTTATTGCCTGTGAGAGAGTGAGTCCCATGTGTCCTGAGCATGATAGACATTGTGAGAGAGTGTGTCCCACATGTCCTGAGCATGCCTGATCTCACTGCCCATGTACTGCAAGACAGCTTGGCATGCAGGTTTCAACTTGCCCATACAATCACTTGCCTGGGCCTTAGGGAAATTAGGTCTCTGAGTTGGATGTGCTGCTCTGACTGAGTAGGAATGCTAGGAAAGGAAGCAAAATCCTTCCTATGCATATCTCCTTGCTCACACAAAATTTTCCAAGTGGAGCAAATGTATGTATCTGGGAGTTTTTGGTATTGATGATGATTTCCATGATTAGTGTGTATGATGAGGGTTTGCTCCATGCTCCACCAAGTAACTGAGATGGAAACTTTCTCATTGATTTGGGGAGCTGGAGCTTGCTTGCTCAATTTGCCATGGGTGGGTAAAGCTGATCTCAGTCTTGGAGTAATTTGATCTGAGCTGGTATTTTTGTCATGTGAGCTTGGTGGAAATGGTTGCAGCCACAGAGGCCTCCTGGGTGCATGGAGCCCCAGTGTGAGCATCAGCTGGGTGCCTTTCCTGCTGCCAGGGCAAGGCTGCTGCCGAGGGTGGCTCTGCTGCAGGGGTGGGAAAGGGTTCACTGAGAGATGCCTGCTAAAAACTGCAGTGCTGAATCTTTTATCATATGAAATTGAAGCTAGATATGTTGGAAAGTCAGTAGGCTGTCCTCATATGTAAAGCATTTCAACAGAGATGTGGTATTTCATATGCTGCTGGTGTTGCCTAAAAGTCACACTCACCCAGCTAGAGCAGAGATTATTTTCTTGTCATCTCCAGCTTTTTTAGAGGAAAGGGCAGAAACTGATCATATGCATGTGATAATCCAGAGAAGAAAATAGATGCTAAACAATCTCTGAAGCTATTTCCTTTCTATACAATGAGTAACTGCTGCATGCAGAGTTTTTTACTGTGCACCAGTGACTTAATAAAATATACTTTTATTATTTGGTCACTGCTTCCTGACTTTATATAGAAGTTGATATCTCGGTTATTTTTATTTTTACCTGATACTAACCTGAGCAATGCAATTGAAATGCTAAAGCCTTACATATCTAATGCAGACTTCCTGTTTCTATGGCAACAAAACTCGACCTTGTACTTAATGAAGGAATATTGAAGTGTGAGTAACTGTTACTTTAAGGTTTAGAAAAACAAACAGAAGCACTTTATATCTGGAGATTAGAGAAATAAAACGGAAATGACCTCTTTGCATAGAACAACAAAAATTTCCTAGGCTTGGGATACTTCATTAGTAAGAATGAAACCATATTAATGTCATAAGGAGCTCTGTGTTTTAATCTTTTTTACCAATTTAAAATGTAAAAGCCTTTTATAGCATGTGAGAGTCTTTGAGAGCTTTTTCTCCCCTTTTTGTTTCCAAAGCTGCTGTGTTTGTGGTTAGGCTAATGAAAATTTGGGCTGCCTGACAACAGATACAGTTTCTTTTTTTATTGGCAAAAATCCATTGGTAGTTTTTGTATTGGCTGAAAAGAAAGGGAACAAAATGTGTGGTGTTTAATCCTACATTTGATCTACAAGCTAGTTCCTGGTCAGTTAGTTTAAATCTGTGTTACAGTGATAAATGCAAATTGCAGGTCAGAGAGTGAATGAAGGAGCAGCTGTCATCTCTTCCTATTTTCTTAGGGCTTTTCAGTTAAAATTTTAATAACCATTAAATTCTAATTTAAAACCACCACAGAAAACATCCCATAGAAAAGCAACAATGCTGACAGCAACATATCACACATGTTTACAGGCCTCTTTCTGTATCAGCGTTTCAATAAGTGCTACACAACATTTGTGGCAGGTTTATTGAGCTAAAGTATTAGTCTGTGCAAGTGAATGTGGGCAAATGGGAAATATGATATAGAGGCTTCCATTACAATCTTACTGGTGAAAAGATTTCCACAAGCCAGTACCATTTTTGTGTTTGCTATTTCTTCTGTGACTTTTTAAAAATTTTGTTGTTAGGCTGTGATTCTGACAGATTCATCTTCTGACTGAATAAAGCTAGCCAGGGTTCAGGGTTTAAGGAAATATTTGACCTAGTGAACTGAGTTTTATCTACTCACTTGTCACAAGACAGCTGAGGCAACCAGAGAGACCAGTGATGGTGGTAAATTGCCCCACAGCAAAAGGAAGGATGGAGGGCAGGATAAGACAGATGGGAGGTTGGCCTGTTTGAAAGTTGATCAAGATAAGCTATTGGGAAAAGCAAACCCAGAAACAACACACTCAGCAAAATCCAGCTTGGAATTGGCTGAGTCAAAGCATATTAAGTGTGGGCAGGTGGCATCCCATTTGAGCTGGGTGCCTGAATCCTGCTGAGAGCTGTGCTCTTCCAGCTCCCAGCAAACTGTTTGGAAAGGCAGGTGGTGTCTCTGAGATGTGTGAAAAGCCATGACCCAAGATCTTTGGCTTGTGTTTGACCATACATTCTCTTTTAAAAATAAACACCTTGTTGTTAAGTAAAATGCTTCTCTAAGCAGATACTGAAGGAAATCTGGCAGTGAGGATGCAGCAGGTAAATGGAAGTTTCACCACAGACAGCTGGGTGAGCCTAAATATGGGAGGAAGCAAAACTTATTTGATTCTGCAGAGCTTTGACCAAAGCTCCTGCAGGACGTGACCTCCCTTAAAGTTTCCTGGAGATGCTCTGGGGGTGTCTTTGCTGGTGGGGCTGACTGTCTGTGTGCTCTGTGTTTCAGGGATAGAGCTCTGTCCTCCCGGGCACCGGTTCATGATCACCATGGTGGCGAGCTTCATCGAGATGGCAGGGCAGTTCCTCATGCCAGGGCTGGCTGCCCTCTGCAGGGACTGGCAGGTCCTCCAGGCAGTCATCATCTGTCCCTTCCTGCTGATGCTGTTTTACTGGGTGTAAGTATTTCTTCCTCCTGCCAACGAGCCCCTGATGTTGGACTTGGGAGATGCTCCACTCTCAGGAAGAGTGTGTGCTTCACAATACATATTCCTTTCCCCTTGTTCTTCCATCCACCTTGTGCAAAGCTTGACTTTCAAAAAAATAATAACTTTATAATCTGCGGTAGCATGCAAATATGCTACAACCTGCAACACACTGGGCGCTTGGGAGACAGTCCCCTTTCACTGAGGTGAAGCTGTACTTTGTTATTATTCTGGCTTTCACGTCCCCTTTAAGCACTAAAATAGTTCTTGAGAAGATGCATCCCAGCCTGGCTGTTGTCAGATTGTGACTGCATGGCTATATTTTCCCTTAATACTTATGTTGTGGTTCTGGACTGACACTGTTGGTTTCTTTGATCCAAGAAAAGTTACAAATAACGTCTGTCAGCCCTGGAACAAGCACGCTGGGATGTTTTGTATGCCTGAGGTAGTCAGCCCTGAACTAGACTTGATTTTGCCCAAATTAGCACATGCTATGCTGAAGTCGGGTGGCTGGTCTGTGCCAGGCATTGGCTTGGGATTGTTCCTACAAGGAATTCCCCACTCCCAACCAGTCCCACTCATCTGTGCCTGTGGCACTGTGGTGTTGGTACAGCTGTCTGAGAGAAGTAGGATGGCTTTCACCTTGGGAATAGTGCCAGGTCCATCTCCACCATGACTTTATAAACATTCAAAAAAATTCTTTCTTTGTTGCTCTGTCTTAATAGTGACACGCAGTGGCAGCATAAGACAACAGAGGCTTCTGAGAGTAGTGTCGTACAAAACCATAACAATAAGAACACTAACAAGTCTAAAATATTTCATTATTGTACACTGAGAAGAATGCACCACTCTGTGCAGGACCAAGCTTGTTAGGTACCATGGTGAGCTAGGCTGCTAGTTGTAATGCCTGACAAGTTACAACATGTAAAAACATGTTGCACTATGTAACAGTTATATTTTTGTATTAACTTCTTACAGACCCCTCCTGTGTTGATGGTGGTAACCCTCGGTGGGGATTTCACTGCTTATTCCCAAGGCAGATATGCCTCAGCATGGGCAAAATGTGCACTCAGGAGAGTTAAAAATCCCTTGAAAATAATGACAGCAGGGGCAGGGCGTTACCCCTGTATTCCAACATATAGAATTTAAATAGCCTCATCTTGACAGCCTCATCTACCTCTTTGATGAATAATGAAGAGTGTTTTTGTTAATCTGTGACGCTGTTCTTCTCTCCCTCACCTGCTGTATGCTATACACGTGCTGGTCTGCTCCAAAGCTTCATGTAGTAATGCCTGCCAGCTGAAATACTTCATGTCCACCACTGGATAAAACACAATATCAAACAGAGTATTTACAGACATTTGTGTCCAAAAGGATGGTGCAGTAGTATGGAGATGCCTAATGAGCATGGGGGATGGCATGGAGAACAGGCATCCCTCAGCAGTCTTCTGGAGGCCACACATTTTTCGGGTGGCTTTGGCTGGGTCTCACACATTCCTGTTGAGAGGTCATTCCTGAGTGACATTGAAAGGGATAGGAAATGCCAAAAATTATGCTGTAATCTGCAAGAACTCTGTGGCTTTTTAGCTGGACAGGGCAGGCAAACCAAGCAAATAAGTCCCCCTTATATATTGTGGAGCATAGCAACTTGAGAAGTAGTGGTAATAGCCAGAGGATGGGGATTTGTGTTGCCCAAGGTTTTTGCATTTGCAGAAATGAACCTTGGTTGAGATGCCTCTTTAATTATATTGTCAGTACAGTATGTACTTTTCTCTTAGGCTCTTTGCTTCCATCTGTTGCATATTCTCTGGGAAGTGTTACCATTTCATTACCTCTTTCTTTCCTTCCAAATGGAACGTGGACCCACAGCGGGTGTTACAGATAAAGGAAGAAAGCTAACTGATTGGTAATAAAAGAAGAACTGGAAAACTGCACTGCTTGCTAATTCCCCATCATGTACCCAAAGCAGTGAGTCAACAGATGCTGCAAATAGCCCCTGCACTGCCTCCTCCTTTTCTGTACTCTCTTTACTTCCATCTCCTGCTGTGAGAGTGCTGTTTGCCCCTCCAGGCTGGGGCTTGGCCCTCTTCCCACCCATGGTTTTGCTCTTCTGTTGGCCACATGCACATGGCAGGCTACGCAGTCCCCAGGAGGTGCATGGCTGAGTGGATTGGGAAGCTGGGCCCAGATGGGAGAAAAGGGGAAGGCAGCATTTTTGTCTAGGAGGGTTGGGGAGATGGGCTTGGATACAAAAGTATGGAGCAGATACCCCTACTGGGCTCTTAGGTCATTCTGGAAGGGCAGAAAGGCACCCATGTACGTCAGACATGGGCACAGGGCGTTGTGACAGGGGTATAAAGATAATTTAATAGAAGTTAGACTCCTTTCAAGTGTGTGTATGTATTAGAGCCATAAGGGAAGTGGAACTCTAACTATACAGAGACCTTATTTCTTCTCAAAGGAAGCTCCAGACAGGATGATGCCATGAATGTCAGTAAAGGCATCAATAATTTGAAATAAACTGCTTCCCTCTAACCAAAACTGAAGAAATTGAAAGAGTTGGCTGGTTCTTTTCTGGTGCTTTTAGATAGGATTTACTCGCACCAAGACACAAAGTTGCAATTACTGTGTTTGTTGACCTGAGGCAGCCCCCTAATTGACAACACATTGCAGCCTTTCCATGGGCATCCATTTTCCATCCATCTGCGCAGAATCACAGTTCTTCCAGCTACATGTGGTACCTTCCTGGTCTTTATCAAGGATTCTTTCCTCTTAGGATTTCTCCCACCCCCAGTTCTTTCCTTGCCTGTGAAAGCATGGCCCTTTGCTTACTGATGGAGGAGATAGCAGACTATCAGCCAGCTATATGAGGAAAATACTGAAAATCAAAGGTCAGCAGGAAGGAGCGCATGCATTGGCTGTGGTTCACCAGGGACAAGCTGTCTGCACACCTTGGAGCAGGAGCACTGAGGGAGTGTGATGTACTGCTCTAGGGGAGGCAGGAAACAAAGGATGGAGTGGCACAAAGGGCTTGTGGTCATGCTCTGTTTAAAACAATGGAGCTGATGGGAACTGTAAGCCAAAGGAATTACCCAAAAGGTGACCAAAAGCTGAACTTTGTGACATTAGCTCAAAAATATGTATTATTTTTTACCCCCTCATATGCTAATGACTGAAGTCACAAAAATTCCAACCTAAACATGAAATGACATCACCTGTAACTTTACCTTTCCCTTCCCTCAAAGAAAACATTATAATTGTAGCTTAATCGAGGAAGGAGGTCAGAGGAGGCTTCGCCTTTGTATCCTTGGGCCATCGATGGGCTATACCTATCTCCTCTCTCACCACCTGTTGTGTGAGACTCGAACACTCACAAATACTGAGTGCTTTTTCAGGAAATTCAAAAAGCAAGCTTGTGTTTGTGATCATACTTTTAGTGCTACTTAGTCATCTCACAATTTAATGCATTTGTCAATGGCTGTCATTCATACTGTAAGTATTATTGGTGTGTGCTTCCACAGACAGTGTATTTATCACCAGCAACCCAAGAACAATTCCTGTTGCTTAGTAAGTGATACTTGCATCTGGCCATGAGATTTATTGAATGTGACCGGACTTCTACTCTGGCCATGAGAGTCCATTGGGTGCAACCAGACTTGGTGTGTCACACTGTTGGAGAATTTGTGACCATGGGAGTTCTTATTGAATGTTACTGGATTGATGGCCTGGACTCAAGGCAGCCCATGGACTTTTAAGTGTCCCTAAGGAATCTCTCACTGCTCACACTGAGAGATGGAACACCTGAAAGATGCTAGGCTTCAGCACTTCCAGTCTGAGCAACTTGCAAGACCCAGAAGATAAGAGACATGTTTGTGCCCAGCCTGTGAAGCCCATCCTTGTGGCTCCTTTCCTTTCCCTCTGTGTGGGTGGTCATCACAGGACTTGTTGTTTGGAACCTGTGAGCAGACTGCTGAAAATCTAAAACTTACAGGCTGGTGGCTGAGGCTGTACCCTCACCACGGCCAAGCATGCAGAGATTTTGCATTCAAAAAATTCTTAGTACTTTAAAAAAAAAATGCTTTTTCTTTACAAGACTTTCTGCTGAAAGATGTGCTAAATCATCTGTGCAGCACGAGGCGTAGTAAATAAGCTGTCAAGCTGAATGGCTGTCATCATAGTTGTTACATGTTTTTATTGGCTGATATAATTTAGATTGCAGTCTGCCTGATTTCTCTCCTTTTTATTTCTTCTTCCAAAAATAATTTCTGTGTCTCAGTTGGAGGCTTTGCTAAGGTGTTTTCCAAATTGTATCAGCCCTCAGAGATAGTACGATAATGGTGCAATTGGCTGCTTAGAAGGACAAGAACTGGGCAGCATCCACAGCAAAGATCAGTGTTTTGTGAAGGAAGTTTGAGGGTTTATTATGTATTTGAAGTTAAAAGTAGTTGTTAAATTTGTTTTTAATACGGTCTTTTGGAAGAACAGTAAAAACAAAGTCTCAACATGAAAAAAACCAGAGTGAGATCTGAAAGTTTTCATGTCTTTTGTATTATTGAAAAAAAAAAACGAGAGTGACCAGTTAAGCTCATTGATCTGGTTAATATCAGCACTTGTAAGAAACAATTGGATGGAAAGTGGACTTTTTTAACTGTATGCATATATATGTTTTTAAGGCAGCTAACAAAATATTATCTTTAGTCAGGGAAGCTTATGATCCTAAGAAGTAATTCTTCTCTTTCATCTGTCTTTAAAAGATAACCCAAATTACTTCTGTCAGCTGTTTTCTTTCTTTGGTCTGAATTACCATGTGTGAACTGCTCATCTCATTCACTCCCTTTTTGGCATCAAATGTCTATTGCAGACAGCGCTGCCTCTTCCTCTCATTTCTTTCAAGTTATATTAATGGACAGAGCACCTGTAATATGTTATAAAATTCCAATGTGCCGTATTTCCATGTGATAGGATACTTGCTCTATGATTTGTGAATCAGGGTAAAAGAAAATATCATAAAATTGCACATTCTAAATCTGTTTTCTCTCTTTTTTGTTTCATAAATTATTCTTCTGTATTTTGAAATAATTACATAGCTTCTGAGTGGTTAAATAAGCAACCAAAACTCTACCTGTTCATCCTCTGACAGAAAACTGGAAGCAGCCCTAACCTGTTTTCCCTCTTTAAAGTATTTTCCCAGAGTCTCTTCGGTGGTTGATGGCTACACAACAGTTTGAGGCATCCAAGGAGCTGATCCTTCAGCTCACGCACAAGAACAGGATGAGCACAGAAAGCGACATCAAAGGAGTGGTACCTGGTGAGTTGGACAGACAACTGCAAACCCCCCAGCTCTTCTCCAATGGCTGCATGTGGCATCACTGCCCAGAATTAAATTGTCCATTTATTGCCTGTAAATCATCTCATTCATTCGTTCATTCATTCATTCTGCTCTTGAAAACCCATTCCAAACTCCAGCACTGTGTTAAAAGCTCCATGGCCTGTTGAACAGTCCTAGTAATTATAGTCTTGTCTTGCAGTGCCGTGTGTCTTTAGAGACATCTCTTGAAGAATTTTACCATGGCTACAAGAGTGCGCCTTCAGCTCTGTGTGCCTCTGGAAACTGGGGTTTAAGGAAGCTGCTTGCTGGGATCCTGCCCATCACCCAGCACTTACTCTGTTGGTTTGGAGAAGCAGCAGCACCCAAACCCCCTATTCTAAAGTGCCAGCCCCATGGGAAACTTAAACCACGTTAGAGTTTCTCTTTAAAGCTTTGCTCCAAGAGCTGTTTTGCTCTCCTCTCCTGCATCATCTGAGTGATGCTGCTTTAGGGATGGAGGGTTGCTGCGAGTGACAGTGGTAGGGTGCAGTTTTTGCTTGAGAGTCTGAAGTATCAATTCCTTTGTTTACTGATGCTTTTAGAAAGAGCTGGCTTCCCTCATCACCAAAATTGTCACTGAAAAAGCCAAGATCCTGTCTTGTGGATTGCTGTGCAGAAGAGACTCTGTGCATGTGTGTATGTGTGTTTGTCTAATTACAACAAAGGAAAAGAGCTTCTGGATCTTTATCTCCCCAGTGCACCTGTCAGATTTAGTTCAGGCTCCCCTTTTTCTTCTCACAGGCTTGATTCTGCCCATAAACACCCATTTTGCACTGTCATTTGCAATCTGTATCACACTACCCACTTGTCAGAAGATGGTGGAAACATTTCCCCTGCTTTTCCAACACTAGCTGCTCTGACCTCTGCAGGGGCTGCAGGGGAGCCTCAGCCAGTAGCTCTGCCAGAGGGCAGAAGTGATGGTTCTGTGCTTGTCTGATCCTTATTGAGGATCTCTGGGGTAACTGTGGTTTCTGTCAGTCAGTGTTAAAGCCGTCATTCAGCGCTGGAACAGGCTTAATCCAAGATAGAAAACTGTCACCATTAACATCAGTGCCTAATGAATAAATCAATCTCCATCAGTGAGGGGTGGAAAGCCCAGTTCAGGATCTCTGGTACACATTCCCAGGTCATTGGTGTGGTTTGTGGTGCAGTGAGCACACTGGTGTTAATTAGCTGGCTTGCATGTAATTGTGTGTCTGGGGTTACAGTTCCTGGATCTGCATCACACAACGTGGCTTTGCAGTGTAAATACCATTTTTCTGGTAAAGTTTTGGAAAGCATTAGGGGTGTGAGAGCTGTCATTAACCTGTTGATATCCTCCCCACCTCATGTTTGCAGGTCTTCCTCAGGATAAATTATGGATCTTGAGAAATGATGGGTCCCTAAGCCAACAATTGGCCTTGGAGTTTCCCAACCAATTCCTAAATTTGGCTTTTGTCAGTAAGCTTCTTGAATTTGCAGATGAAATAAAACATATTTTAGGGGAAAGAAAAAACTAATTACCTATGTTTCCTTTGAGGAAAATAATAAAGACAACTGTGTGCTGGAGGGATTTATTTAAGCTATGTATAATGATATTGCCCATGGAGGAATGCTAAATTTCAAAATGGCTTTGTGACTATTATTTGTGACTGATTACTTTTCTCAGCAATTTCATGGTAGGAGCACACTCTTGTTTAAGGAAGGGACTCCCTTTCATGTGGAAAAACAGAACATTATTGCACACCTTGATACTATGGATCCTCTGACTGCAAATACATTTAGATATAGCAGTTGTCAGTGCAGCACCATTTGCAATTTATAAATTATTCAGAACATGGTCATTTCTGCCTCCTTGTTGATGATGAGATTGTTGGGGTATTTTATTACTTCTTCCCTCACTTTTTCTCTTTAAACTCTTTCTGCAGCCCCACACTTAAAGGCTTTTCTGATGCAGCCCTGGAGGGAAGCTGCGTTTCTGTAGGAAGAGTAAGAGAAGAGCAGTATCAAAAGAATGAAATAAGATTAACTACAAACTGCTGAAGGAAGGATCACCTCTCTCATTCTGGGTGCATGGGGGCATTGATGGTCTGAGCGAGGACAGGAATACAGTAGGATTGTTGAATTAAGAATGTGATCAAGCTGCAGGCCTTCAGTGGGTCAGGAAGGAGAAGGAACCCTTTCTCTGCTCTTGTGTGCTGCAATAACATGTCCACAGCTGCTCTAGCATGGATGGGTAAAAAACTGGTACTTGTCTGGGAGAAAGGATGCATTGAGACTGATGCAGATATCCCTTGTTTTCCCTTTATTCCATTGTTGAGCTTTCCTATCTGTGTGGAGGGATTTTTGTTTTGTGATTTGTTTGATTCTTTGTTTTCCATCTGAAAGGGCTGGAAAATGTTTTGCTTTAGTTAGGGGCCATTGTGTTGCTGTTGATTATTGCTCACTGCATTGTTGTAACAGGCTCCTGTGATTGAATTACTCCCAATGTATTTAAATGACAAACTGCTCACTTGCAGTCCCTTCCAGCTGAAAATCCCACTGTAATTTTACTCATACATACCAATCAAATTAGTGTATCCGATATAACAGATCATTACAGGAGTTACAGGTGTTTCATATATACCTATTTTGGCACTTGATATGAATCCCATAGTAAAAAGAAGCAGTGTTCAAGAGGACAAAATAATTCTGGGATGCAAGAAAATTTAATTTTCAATTGCTCTCCAAGCAGTGAGCAGGCTGATATTCCTTTCTGAAGAATTACACCATTTCTATTGCCTTCTGAAGGCTTTTGCTCATTCATTGGCTACACTGCCTGTAGTGTGAGTGCCACTAACCATCTGTAGGGCCTCTGCTCCGTGGGGAGGTGGCCCATGTGTAAGGTGGGGCAGGGGGGAAAGGAAGCAAAATTTATCTGCTGTTTTTGACAGTCCTTTGGGCTGGAGTGGTTGCCAGTGCTCTCCTGGGAGATGTCTCTAAAGACAAGAGCTAGAAGTGCAGACAGTGCTGCAGCTGGAAGGTCCAGCAGCTGCCACAACAACCCCTGCCAGGGGAAGATGAGGGTGGGCAGCTGATGGGCAATGCCCAGCCAGCAAGATGGAGTGGGAGTGTGCTTACATGGGAAACAAATTAGAGTGAGACAAGGGGTGTTGATAGCAGTCTAGAGTGCTGTAAATTTACATTGCCCTTATCTTCAGTAGCCTGTCCCAGGGCTGATGTTGGTTGCATAAAGGGATCTTTTTCCTCAGAAGCTTTAAGTGGTTTTATTTTTGAGTGCTTGGTGTACCTTGTGATTTTGGGCAGGAATAATTTGCCTTTATAATGAGATTTTTGGATTTATGTGGTTGCGTTTTCTTCCTTAATGCTTAAGAAACATAGGTGAATTAGACCTGGTTAAATTACCCTGTTATGTTTTCACTCAAAATTTCACCAGTTGGCTTTAAATTTTGCCCTCTTTTAGAAATAAAAGTTTAAATCTGTTTTTGCATCAAGGAAATTATTTTTATTCAACTGTGTATTGAAATGTCATTTTTTAAACAGGCTTGTTGAATTTTGTTGACATATGTTTCAAAGCATTACCCAAAAAAGTCAGCTTCAATCATGAGCAAATTAAATATTTTGATAATATCAATTCAGTACAGGTTTTTCACTACCAGTTTCCCCAGAAACTTTACCATCTCTCCCTTGTTTCCCTGTAGAATGAGAAGCAAACATAAAATTCAGTGCAGCTGTGGCACAGTCATTTTGACCTTAGTGTCATAAATGATAAGGAAGTGTGAAGATTGTTTAAGAAAATGGAGAAAAGAATGTTCAGGGGAATTGGAAATCCTAGAGCACCAACCATAACCTTACACCTTTTAAAGGTGTGTTGCACTTTAGGTGGCTTTCATTACTTTTATGGAATTCATTCTCTTTCTTTGTGTGGGGTTGAAGGGTCTGTTTGTTGCCTGCAGCAGATTGTCTGCTGCAAGCTGGCCTTGGCTGCACCAGCACCCAGCCCTGCTGTGTTTGGGTGTCCTGGGAAATGCTCCACTGGAGACACTGCTGTGTCAGCAGCTACCCAAGTGTCACACATGGTGCTTCCATGGAAACCCACCCCTGGGCAGCTCTCTTTGGCTTCCCCTGTGTGGGGAGACATTTCAGGTGGTCCTTAACATGAAAATAACTGCTTGGCCAGCTTTGAAAAATCAAAGCTCCCTTTTTGCTCATCTCTGGATGGAAACACAAACCAGTGGTGCTCCTGTGGGCAGAGAGCTTATAGCTGTTCCTTCCCAAAATTCCTTTCTAAGCTTAGAGAAATAATATTGATGTAATCACCAAAGGTGGACAGCAAAGGTAAAGCAGCCAAATAGATGCCAGTACTTTTGCATGCAGGACACAACATGGAGAAGATGCAGGGGTAGGTGGTTATAAGTACTCTGTGTGTGTATGTGTGTGGATTGCAGTTAGGAAAACTGTGGTTTTCAGGGTGTTCCTCTTTGAAGAAAAAAAATTAATACTCTTTCATCTTTCTTGCTGCTGAACAACATGCTCCCATCACTTTTCTTTAAACATAAGCTATTTTTCTGTTTTGTTTTGCTATGTATATTTTTTTCCTAAGCATGAGGCTTGAATCTATGTAATTATATGCATTTTCCTTTTCCACTGGGTAAATAGCAGAGGGAAGGGTGAAAATGCCTTATGTCTGAAAGTCAGTCTATTTCCCTGCAAAGCTTTACTCATATCCTTAGACCATCGCACCATCACTGCACTACTGGCTTAAAGCTTGTGATAGATGAAGAGTGCACTAGCTGGAGAAGAAAAGCAAGTTTCCTGGTTCCACAATATAGGTGATTCCATGTGATAGTGAAGTACAAACCTGCCAGATGTCCTTCTTTGCCAGATCCTGTTTCTTGGGTGTTTAATGGTGCTAAACTTAAATGCTCCATGCAGCTCCCAGAGCGTGGTCAGGTAAATGTGGGAAATGTAATCAAAACAATTCAAGGTGTTGCTTGAAGGCTGTGTGTCAGCCACAGAGATTTCTATCTCAAAATTAAAAAAAAAAACAACCCAGCCAGTGATTTCTGTTATTCTCTTATATATTAAATCAGTTTCAGGAGGGTCTGGGTTTCTCCTGCTGGGCCCCTGTTGTCCAGTAGCTGTCGTGGACTTTGTGCAACTCATTCAGGATGTGCTGCACATGATAGTGATGAACAAAAGCAAAACTTGTCAGTTAGGTCCTCTTCTACTGGCTGGGTCTACAGCAATGGAAGAGAAGAGCCCATGCATGCCCTGAATGTGTCCTCAGCAAAGGTAGCAGTGATATCTGACAGTCTCAGATTTTGGAGGGATCAGGGGGAAAAGGGTGAGAATGTGCCTACTGAGAATGTGCCTTTTGATGCCACTGGGAGAAGCCAAATATGCTAGAAAATTTAAAGGGGAAAAAAAGAAAAAAGAGAAGGAAGAGGGGGCTGTCAGCCTCTGTTTCAATTTGAATGATTCTTTCTCACTAGTTGAGTCCTCTGCTGGCTGCACTCCCGCCTGTTGATTTGTGCCCCGCTGGCACACTGGCTCTTTGTGCACAGGGCTACCTATGCTCCCAGAGGAGCCAGCTTTACGGGCCAGGAACCATGTGCAGAGGGCTGGCAGCAAGCCCTGGTGCTGCTGGCATTTCCCCAGCCCACAGGCACCAGAGGGGAGAGGGCTGGTGAGTCTGGATGTGGATGTGAACGGTAGGAGGGAGACCTCGAGAACCAAGTGGAAGTGGAGAGCAGTAAGAGGGGACCAGTGGCCAGAGAAGAGAGGAAATAAGACACTTTAAGAAGTGTGGGACCAAAGAATAAAGATAGCTGGAGGGGACTTAGAGAGGCAAGGGCAACAAGGGACTGGGGGAAAGCAATGAAGGAAGAGCAGAGGAGAGCTAGAGCATGGAGACCAAAGGGGCTGCAATCATATGCATTCCCCTCCTTCCAGAGCAAGCTGTCAAGCCCAAGGATTCATTCTTAGAGCTCTTCTTTTGCAAAATCCACTCCTAAAATATTTGCTTCACCCCTCCCTGCTGCCCAACTTGCTTGCTCATCTTGCTGAGGTTCCCTCCATAGCTTCAACAACATAGAGCAGCAATGCATGTGTGGGTGCCTGCAACCTCCTGATGGCCACAGCTCCACACAAGGACATTGGAGGTGCTCTTTGTGTTGTTGTTGGTGGTTTGTTTTTTTTTTAATACTGGTGACACTAGAAAGCATTGACAAGTCATGCTCTGGGAAATGCAAGAAGTCAGGTTGCCTGGGCAACCCCTGCTTGGCCTCCTGGCATGAAGGCATGATGATCCAGCCTTTAATAACATGATTACAACCTATTTTTTCCACAGGGCATAGGATGGACGAATCAGTGCATAGGATGGACGATGATGTGGGAATGAAGCTGTTGTCTGTTCCTCATTTGTTGCAGAATTTGGAAGGTGTGTAGTGAATGAGGCAGAGGCTTGCAGAAAGAAAAAAGACAGTGCTGGGGAAATGAAGCTGAATACCTCCCGAAGAGCTGTACTCATTCTCTGGGTCTGTCAGGGATGTTCTTGTACCATGATGGAGATTTCCCTGGAATCAGGCCCTTTCAGTGCTGTCACTAACCACAATTTCTTCAGTGTCTGTCTCTAGCGTGTAATTCTGGGGCTTGTTCTGCAGAAAGATGGGAGCATTTATATCAACACCTAAAGGGGTATTGCTGCATGATTTTTTCTCATTATGGACACAATTCCTCTCTATTTTATCTCCCTGCTTCCAAACAGGAGTAATCTTTGCTATTACTCTTACAAGAAGTTGGTAGAGATTTGCATTTATGAAGTACATATATATTCTGACAGCACTGTAGGAATGTCTCTAAGGAAATCTATGATTTTTGTACTCACTGGGAAGTTTGGCTAATGAGGCTGAGGGGTACATGTTGAATGGGAAAGGCAGAGATGTCTTTAATAGCTGCTCCTTGGATAACTGCAGTGAACATTCTGGGGGAAAAACTAATGTGTGGTCATCTAAATGCTGTGTCATAATGCACATGAGCAACTGAAGATTGCAACAGCAACCTTATGTCTGACTTTTCAATCTTATTTGAATGTAATTAGAAATAGAGGATTCAAATAAATCCTTGCAATCAGTCCATAGCTATTAGAGTCCTGGAGTTACAGAGTTGCTTTCATGAAAGGAGGTTCATCTTAAGTGTTGTTAGTTTTTATGTCCAGTGCTTTGGTTAGAAAGCCATTCCAGTCTCCATATTCCTCTTGCACTGCAGGTGCATTTTAGCATTCAATTCAAATACACTATTGCTGTCTGGGTTTGTTCTTTTTTCACTTTCACTCCTGTCTATGCCTATCTTAAATCTCTTTCCTCATGCTATGTGAGAAGAGAGCAGCCCTGTTCCTGTACTGAGATGAAGTTCTCTATCTCCTCTCCTTTTATAAATACAATACTCTGGCTTGCCAGAGCTTTAGTTTCTCAAATATTGTAAAAGAATTCCAGTATTTCATTGTCTGAATTGCAAATACCTCATGGCTGCATTAAACTGGTGCCATATAGTCACTTGTGTTCAAGTAGTACATAACCAAGTCCAACACAGGTTTTGCTTATCTTCCACCAGGGACATTTCCCCTTAATCACTGAGAACTTCACATTGAATTTCATATTTTCACTTGCTTTTGCCACATGCTGGATCTCAAGCTCACCCAGTTCCTCCAATGGCCCATTTGCATTGTACTTATCTTTGACAGTAAGATAGTGCCTCACTTTGTCACCAGCAGACCTTGCTGGTACCTTTCTGAGGTTTTTGCCAAGCTCCCCACTCAGATTATTAAACAAGATTTTTTTTTCTAAATAAGATGAGTCATCCTACTACTAATGTCCTGCCATCCGCTCATGATTTCTGTTTTTTCTGTCCCTTATCTCTCTCTGCCCATCAGTCAGTATTTTACCTATCTCATAATTTCTGTATATGGCTTGAGAGCTGGACAAACGTCCTGGAAGGTGTAAATAAACCTGTGTACCCGTAACTCTGCCTGCCTGAGAATAGATTGCTTCACCTCTGTGTTTCAGACCGCTCCATCTCCTGCTGCAGAGCTGTCATGCTCCAGGGATTGATTGAGTCTCTGTGCTGGGCTTCCATAGATCTTTTCATGTTCAAA
Source organism: Ammospiza nelsoni (assembly GCF_027579445.1). NCBI lineage: Eukaryota > Metazoa > Chordata > Aves > Passeriformes > Passerellidae > Ammospiza > Ammospiza nelsoni. The sequence goes on from NC_080633.1 coordinate 69,644,315, forward strand.
GAGCTACTGACAGTATCGTTTAGCAGCCAGAAAAATCCAGCAAAAGTTCATCACCACAGGACACTCGTCATTTTGGACATAATTTTTCTGTGGCTTGATTTGGGCTTTTGTCTGTTTTGTCTATGCCAAGTGGTGCAGAGATGGGTGGCTTCATCTGAAGGCTCTAAAGATACTTTCTGATTTTGAAAGGCATGCTCCTGAGATGCAGAGGGTCTCTTGAGAATTCAGCAGCTTTGAGAGCTGGGAGCTGGTAGGGTTCCCCTTCCCATGAGACTTTCAAAGTCTGCCAGTGAATAGTTCTAATTTCCACTAAGATCTAAAGAGTTAGCTTGTTGACAGTTTTCCTACTGAGTCTCTGAATAGGAAGCCTAGAGTGTGTGTGGGCTCTGGAGTATGGGAAAACTTATTAGGGGCCTCTGAATAAATGGATAGAAATATTCTTATATTCCACACTCTACTTTTTGGTAAATCAAAACTGAAACATTTAATGCTAATTTCTCTGTACTGGTGACTTCGGTGTAAAATCAAAGAGTAAGCTGGGGGTACAAGGAGTTTTTCTGGTGTTAGATCTGAAAGAAAATAGTTTGCTTCCATGAGGCTTTAATAGGCTTTGGCTTGCCTTTTAATATCTTAACTTTGACCTATGAAGTTAGCCTGAGAGCTGCCACTCTCCTGATGCTCATCAAAGTCAGTGGAGCAGCTCCTTTCATGCAGGCAGGCTCCCTCCAAAGACAGCAGGTCACTTACATGACAGCCAGTTCTGTCTTTGATGACTTTTTTGCAAGTCACATAGCTTATTTTTTCTTATTAGAATGATATTTTGGTTATTGCAGGCCATTAATTTTGCAGTGGGGATTTTTGGTGAATATCTCACTAGTATTAATAGAAGCAAAAGAGAAAGCCATCAGAAAGATAAATTGTGTTGGAGACTTGGAGGCAAGTCATTCTTCTAAAGCAGGTGACTTATATTTGGAGTTTTAACAACATCATAGAGAGATGGAGGCGTAAGTAGCTGGTAGAGTCATAAGGCTCTCAATAAAATGCTAGGTTCTGTTTGCATTCTTTGGTGAAAGATTTGAGACTAGATTCTTTTTTCCCCCTTTTTTTTTCTTTTTTTCTCCTTGTTTTTTTTTTTTTTGGGTGGATTTTTTTTGCTTGTTTGTTTGGGTTTTTGGTTGTTTTTGTTTGTTTGTTTGTTTTAATGCTTATAATGCTGTTACATCTGGAATCAAGACATTTTTGTATGATGCTGTGATGTGTCCATGGAGTGTAACCCCCACGAAAGCAGATTAAGGGTCCACTGCAGAAAGACTGCTGCACGAGTAGGGTAGAGAAGGAGTGAGCTCCCCTGTCATGTGTGATCCTCACTGCAGCTGACACAGGAGCTGTTGGACAGTTCACATAACCAAGTGAGCCCTTACCTGAGGGCAGAACAGCAGCTCAGTGAAAAACACTGGTGGGAACTGGTTCAGAAGCACTGACTTGTGAGAAAGGTTAAAAGGGGGGCCTGAGTGCAGGTGAGAAGGATGCATGACAATAAACAAAGTACACATGCATTACAGGAAGACCTAATGTATGAACAAAGCAGGAGTGGAGGGCATAATAATGGTTGGTTGCAAATGAAAGTGTAGCCAAGTTGATCATTGCTTCTCTTGATTTTATTGAGTTGTGGCTCAATACAGCATGTGTTTACAAGTAAGTCTACCCTCTGTCTTGAAAGAAAAAAGTAAAAATTTCTCTGAGAAACAAACAAACAAAAATCCCTATCAGATTAAGAAAATCTGAAGAATATGGCATATTTACCTTCTGCTGACAGAGGATGAGATGTTTTACTTTAGAGGCCAGATCTTAGTTTGAGAGTGAACCCTTTTGAAATATGTGCAATATGTGTTGTTTGGGTAGTGATTTTCATTGTTGCCCTTCAGCTGAAATAGTAAACACCCACCAACAACCTTTCAAAACCTTGTGCTTCTCCTAGTGTTTGCTTTGACTTTTTTTGCTGTAGAAAGTTTGGCCTGGGCTCAATCATTACCTTTACAATTATATTTTATCTAACTGCTTCAGTTGTTCTGAATTATTTTGTTCCCACTTATTCCTTCCTAGAATTTTGCTATAGAAATTATTTTGACCTTGTTCTTTGAGATTAGGCTCCAATTTTTTATTGCTTATATTTTAATATGGCCCCGATCCATTGCTGAGTCTAAAGAGGGTTTCTGTAATACAAATACTAATTTAACTATTTTTTTTCTTTTGCTCCACCTTAGTTTTTCTGCTTTTGTGTGCTTCATGCTGCATAAGTTCAGGGGAAAAATGGCCATTATCAGGTTGTTAGGAAAGTAGTGTAGCCATATTCTGCCTAAATACAATCACTGATGTAAAATACACTTTGCTGCTTTTGTCAGAAGCCTTCCCAGTAATTACTCTAGAGAGAAGACCAGGAGTGACCTGTGAGCAGTTAATAGATCAAGCATTTGCATGTAAATAGTGTTTGTTTGATTTATTATTTTTGTGATGCACTTTTCAAATAATAGCTGGCAAATGTGGCTTTTGTTTCGTTTTTAAATTCAGGTGACCTTTTTTTTTAAATCCCCCCCTCCCCCCCAGCTTGCTTTTATTTTCTCCTGTCTTGCATCTCTTTAGGAAGTTGCTATTCAGCAGAGTAAGGCAGAGGTCAGGGCAGGCCAGGCCAGTGTGGGCAGCTGAGGACACCGGAGCTCATTGTGTATGCACCAAGAGAACTCATGCACCCTTCACAACAGGGCCACGCTCCTGCCTTAAAAAAAAAAAAAAAAAAAAAAAAAAAAAAAAAAAAAAAAGCAGTAGTGAAAGCCTTTACCCCAGAAAACAGACCTAGTCTGTGCTCTTGGTAGGCATTATTTTTGTGATGCTTCTTTATAGCTACATCTTCTCCTGCTTTTATTGGACTTGTTGCCCACTGATCCGGTAGCTTGGAAACAGTGGCTGCTTTGGCACGCTTAGGTAGGTGTTCAAACTCCAACTTAAGGATAATTGGGAAATAAACAGTGCCCTTCATTATTGTCCTGTGCCAACAAGGGTATCAGAGGCAGCATTTGTAAGGCTTGTTATTTCAGCATTGCAAAGAAAAGTTCACTTGAAGCTGCCCAGAACTGGAAGGACATGGTGGGGCTTTAGTTCTGAAATGCAAAGACTCCACAGCTGCTGATGCCCAATGATTTTTGTTTAAGAAAATGTCTTAACGTTTAGGACATCCATCAGAAAAATCTTAAATATTTGAAAAGGGAGTGGAGTTGAAGATGGATGAGCTGACATAATGTCCTAGCTACTGCATTCTCAAACTTGCATTTGAACAAACTACAAAAGACGACCCATGAAAAATGAGTTTGAGCTTCAGTCCTTTCCATGGCTTTTTAGGTATGCATTGCACAATGGGAGCAGAGCCTGTAGCTGCACGAGTGCAGTCCTCCCTGTGGAGGGTTCTAAAAATTAACAGAATCTTTAAGTTCTTCAAGAAATTTGCTATCATGCTTGTTGGGGTCAAGCTCCATGTTGCTCCCACTTTACATTCACATTTTTAACTGGGAGGATGTTTGGAGTATGGAGTTCTTGGTTCTTTTGCCCCAAGAAGATGAAGGGAAGCCTGGAAGAAAAGGAGGAACCTGTGCTGGACTTTAGGCAGGTAGTTCAGCGTTTTTATAGCTCCCATAAATGTAATTAATAGTGTTCTGCTCTCCAGAACATCCCTCAGAATATTTTAGTTCACAAGTAAATCTTCTCATTCTCTTCAGTGAAATGATAATTCTGATTTGATTTGTTTCAGAGCTGGAAAAGGAAATCACCAGGAGACCAAAGAAAGTCTGCATTGTTAAAGTGGTGGGAACAAGGAACCTGTGGAAAAACATCGTAGTGTTGTGTGTGAATTCGTAAGTGCAATCTCTTTGTTTAAATATCTGTGTGGTCAGTGAACTGGAGCAGCAATGGGAAGTGATGAGGGAGCTCCACTATTTCCTACTGTGGGACCCTTCACTAACATCTTTGATAAATGATCCTGGGAAAATACCAGCTGTTGCAGGGAACCAAATTTTTATGGCAAACATGGAGGAGCTCAGTGGCTCTTTCAGGCAGCAGAGCTGCATTTTCTCAGGTGCCATGCTGCAGTTGTGTTGCTGTCACCAGTGGTCTGGTGTGGCCATGTGCTGATAAGTGCTCATGCACACTCACATGTGCTTTGCATCCCAGGTGGGAGTTTGGAAACTATTCCTGCCCCAGGAGCACAGGTTCAAGTTGTGTACATCTGACAGGGCTATGGTGCAGAGGAAGATGGTGCTTGCCAGTAAATACAAGTTACTCCCTCGTATAACAGCTGTGCTTGGTGGGTCTTCAAAGCAGATTACAAAGTGCCTCAGCACTCTCAAATTATGTGCAGGGGGTCACAGGGGGAATGTGCAGTCTCCAACAGGACAATGTGATGCTCACCTCCTAAGGCTTCAGTTTGGACATGCTCATGTGGGCAAAAACAAGCATCAGCCTGAGGGTTTTACAGGTTACAGGTTCTGAGATCTTCTGTCCAGAACTGACACCTTGTAAAGAGGAAATACATTGGCTTGCAAACTCTGGAAGGGCACCAGCAGTGCATTTTCTAATTTTTCCATCTTGTAAAATGCCCACTTGAATTTTTCATGGTTTTCTTTTCAAATGGGAGGTGGGGCTGGAGAAGGCTGGGAATCACCTTCCTCTGCTAGGTTTCAGAGTATGTAGTTCTCTTGTGGCTTTTTCTTCCTCACTTCAGGGCACTGCTCTGCAGCCCTCACTGCTGTTAGCAGGCTTGTGGATCAGTCAGCACCCAGAGGGGACAGCCCCCATGCTGGGCAAGAACCCATCCAGAAGCACACAAACTTCAGGGGTCAGTCTCCAGCATAATTTATTGCAGAATCCACTCTGGTTTTATGAGTTTTGTGTCTCTCTTCCACCCACCAGTGAGGGACTACCTCTGTTCTGAAAGAGTTCTTTCCTCTTAGGCTCACCAAGTACATTTGGTAGACAGTGTTAAATGTATTTGTGAAAACTGTTTGCATGGGCAATTCTCCCCTCCTCCCTCACCCACATCATTTGCATATTTGGAAATTCCTTAAATCAGATCTAGGCAGTCCAAAAAATAATTTCTGGCATTAGCACATGAAGGCTGTTTGCATCCAAGCAGAGCATGAAGCAGATGTACATATGAGGAAATAGATTTCATGTTTGTTTTTAAGGAGTGGAAAAAAAATTAATTTTACTTCTGTTACTCCTGTTAGACAGGGCTGTGCTAAATTTTTAGTTATATAGAAGGAACCTTCTGCAGGGAACAAAAAGAAATTTGGAAAGACAAGGATTCAATTTTAAAAGTAACTATTCTGAGCTGCTCATCAAGTGAAGAGAATAGATTCTTAGGGAACAGCCTGGAAAGCAAAGTCCAAATGATTAAATAATTTACTTTATAAGTCATGGTCTCAATAGCAACTTCTGCAACTGTATTTGCATGCATAGAAGAGAAAGACAGAAGTAAAGCTGATTAACTCTGCCCTTTTATTACTACTGTTTTGCTGATTGATATTTCTCTTAGGGGAGGAGTCAGCTATAATCTAGTTATTCAAAGCAAATGTCAATTTTGTGTAACAGGAAGCACTTGTATTAGGTTTTTATCAGGGGCAAGGTGTTTGGTATTAAGGATGGGGTTTTGAACTAGAACATTGATTCACAAGTTTGCAAGAAAAGCTCCTCAGGCCGTGGACTGTCATGCACTCAAGGTCTGCACAGCCCCACAGCTGTTTCTATGCTTATTCGGATACTCAATTTATACTGACAGAGCTTCAAATTCCTGAACTTCAGAAGTATAGAAGTGTATCAGTGTAATGCACCTGCCTTTTTTTCTTTTTTTTTTTTTTTTTGTTTTGTTTTGTTTTGTTTTTCTTTTTTTTGGAGACCTGGATCTGTGCCTCCCACTCTCTCAAGCACTGTTAATTTGTGCCATGAGATTTGTCTTGTGTAAGTGCCAGGGACAGGAGGTTCTTCCTGGCAGAGGAACTTGAGCTGTGATGGTGCAGTTGAGAGCACTGACCTCTCCTGTTGCATCCCTGCTGCTATTTTGTGTTTTGTACCACATCAGGGGTGAAGCTGGGGCTTCTCATCAGACTTTTGTACCTTCAGCCCCTTTCTCTTTCTTCCTTTTTTTCTTTTCTATTTTTTGGAGGCACAGGGTGAGACAGGAGAAGGATGTGATGGTAAGATGTTGATCAGTGACATTTCAAAGAAATTTTTTAAAGAGGAGGAGACACATTGTTTTGAAGGGTGGTGTGAATGTGTAGACTGAATTAGATCTTGTTGTTTCATGATTGTAATAATCATTGCAGCACATAAAACTTCAAACACTCCTTTCTCAGGGGCTTTCAGTTTTAATGGGCTAGCTTGGGAAGTGAGCTGTAATGCTTGTATTTAGTATGACCAAATGTCACAGGCAGGTGGGTATTCCTGGTGTTTTGCTGTCCAAGCACAGAGCTACTTCATCACAGCAGTGCTGGCTCTGTACTCTCAGCAGGTGCACCGGGAACGGAGAGATGTGCTCCTCTGGGAATGAGATTTCTCAAATACAATGGGAAAACCTACCATGCACTAGGAGTTCTAAAGTTCCCCATGCCTTGATCATACCATGAGCAGCAGCTAAATGAATAAAACCAGCAAATATTTGGCTGAATGGAGATTTTTTTTCTTTTGCTTCTTTTTATCAATGCTTATTTTCACAGTAGCACCTAGAGATAAGTCTCTTAACTTAGGGTGTTGTATTCCTGCATCAATTCCTCCCCACACTGAATAACACTGCAGTGTGTGTTCTGCCCTCTCAGCAGTGGTGTCTCTTGCCCTCTCCTGTTTCCCCCAGGCTGACTGGTTATGGCATACACCACTGTTTTGCAAAGAGTATGATGGGGCACGAGGCGAAGATGGCGATTACCCACAACTTCTACGCGGACTACTACACCATGGCCGGGATCGCGCTGGCATCCTGCCTGGCCATGTGCCCCGTGGTCGGCTTTCTGGGCAGGAGAGGAGGACTCCTGCTCTTCATGATACTCACAGCTCTGGCATCGCTCCTGCAGCTGGGCCTTCTCAACTGTAAGTTGGAGATGAGAGCTTTTCAGTACCATGCAAGCTTGATATGCAAATAAGGGACCAGGAAATACCGGCATTTCCTTTGCCTGTCCCGGATTTGTCATGTGATACACCTGCATAGTTTTAGAATCTGAGTTTGTTTGAAGGTTTCCCCAAACACTTGTTTCTCAGGCTCATTAACAAAAGGCATTGTATTGTGGATGATTCCCATGGTGAAGCTTATTGAGCTTTGGTGCTGTATCTGGGGTAGTCTCCAAGAAAACAAGCAAGGAAACAAGAAACGCTTTCAATTTTATTTTGGTGAAACATCTGCCAGGGAAAGAGCTGTATCGAGATTGGGAAGGCAAAATTTCCCACTCAAGTCAGCTTCCCAAGTGGCCTCCAAACCATGCAGAAGTTAAAGCAGTAGGTGTATGTCCTCTGCCTGCTCTTAGCATCTTGCTATGAACAAGTAGTAAAAAGGTAGCGCAGAAATCATGCAGCTGAAAGACCCCGCTTTTAACATACTGTACGTATAGTCCATGTGAATGTATACCCATGATTTTGGAAAGTGACACATTTCAGATGCACACAAGCATTTCAGATGGCTGTTCCTGCAAAAAGTGAGTGTTCCACCTCTTCCTTTGCAAGCAGTAACTTTTGTGTGGCCCTTTGGAGCTGTTTCAGCTATTAAAACTGCTATAGAAATATTCCCTTTCCTTTTTCCATTTTATTTCATTCACCTCATTTTTTGTTCCTTGAGGAGGTTGAACTTGTTCAATCAGAGAGCTGTTGAAGCAGAGGGAATCTGGGATGTGCTTTGCCTCTCTCACAGTGTGCAATCATTAGACTCCTGTCCCATAAAACCCCACCCCAAGGAAGGAGGAAGAGGGTTGAGACGTACTTTGGACAAACTGGATGTGCGACAAATACCAGAACACTGGCTATTGCTGGTTTTAATTTCTATGTTTAGAAATAATTGAGGGCCTTAATAAGAAAGAGCTTTTTGCATTGAGGATGGAAATCTTTCACATTCTTGCATACTGAGGGCAGCTCCAAGCCAGCAGGAATTGTTCATATTTACAAATGCCTCTGTTACCCAGAGGCATTTACTAAGTTCGCCTTTAGCAAACAAGCTATTTGTAGGAGTATAGGAGGGAAACAGGGAACCTCTTTCATGTAATGGAGGAAACTCCAGCATCATGTGTGTTTGCTCCCAGCTTGGCACAAATGTTTACATTTCCTTTGAGCACATATTTATCATGTCCAGCAATGCTGGCTGAGAGTGGGAGAAGCCCTGTGACTGCACCCTCACCATGTCTGTTGATGGACTGAGACCATTCACATGCAGATTCACACTGTGCATGTGTGCAACCTCCCAAAGCTCCATGTTCTTCTGGGGGTGTCCATCAGGGTGTCTCTACACTGAACTTGCCCATTTTAATTTTTGTTTTCAGGATGGGAGATGTTTGTTGAGGCTGTCAAGGCAATAAACACACTCTGCCTAGCTGAGAGACGGTGTGTCAGAGCCCTTAGTCTGCTCCAGAGCCACGAAAATCTGGTTGCATTTTTTCAAAATAAATTTATGAGGGAGGTGGGAGGCAACACCCTGTAGGACTCATTACAACCTTTTCCATAACAGGTTTAGGTGGTTTTGTGAACCAAGTTGCCAGAACTAAGATCAGGCATGGCTTTAGGTGCTTTGTGCTACACTGGCACTCTCAATGCAGTGCCCTTGTCAGCCTTTCTGACTCCACTCTTTTCTTTGTGAGAAGAGGAGGGAAAGGCAACCTCAAACTTCAGAGCAGCTCACCCCACTCTTGACCATGGCCACCTCTTCCTTAGAAGAACTAGACATTGTTTGGAGAGAAGTAGTGACCTTTGTTTATTATGAAATCTGTCACAGCATCTTGCATGCTTTAATTTAGCATAATTTGGGTGTAATAGGAAAATGAAATCAGAATTTGAGAATGGTGAGAAAGGGAGATATTCTGCACCAGCCACAAACCTGCAGCAGACCATGAAGCTCTCCTTGTTTGATCCCTCCTCTGAGCTCTGGAGTGTCACCTGGAAAGTCACAGAATCAGGATGGGAAATGAGGAGCAGAGCTGTGCCGAGCTCATGCTGATGCCCTTCCCCTTGCTGCCCAGGCTGCCATGTGCTCCTGTGTGGTTAGTGTGACACAGGGACCATCAGCTCATGCTTTTGGAGAGGGATAGGTCTCCCACCAGTCTGACAGCACTGATGCCCAGATTTTGCTGTCTAACCCAAGCTTCTTTTGGCCATTCCCTCAGGGCTGCAGCAGGAGGGCATTTTCTCTTCTCCCCCTTCATTAACAACAAAGAGGCCTTTGTGTTAGTCCCAGTGGTAATTCTGGGGCTTTTAAATATGCTTTACTGCTGGTTTGTTATCACTGTCTCATTAGCATGCTGTCCTCCAGCTGAGATGTGCCTGGAAACAGCATGTCCTATCTGGTGGCCAGGGAAAGATGGGAAGGTTTTGGCATGGGAAAGAATTGGGAGTCAGAGGGTGGGGCTAGGGTGGCATGTGGGATTTACCCTTGTTTTTCAGATAAATAAACATATAAAAACTGTATGTTCTTGTTTCCTCTCCCTTTCTCTTTTTTATCTTTCTCTGACTTCCATGGTCTTGGATCCAGTGATTGGAAAATACAGTCAACTTCCAGACTCAGGTATGGTTTACAGACAAATCTGTATCATGTGGGAAGCACTCCCCCAGGAACAGGTAGATTCAAAACGCCACACTCAAAGCACCCAGAGCAGAGCTGCTGCCACAAAGGGGTGCAGGGGGAAAGTCCTTCTGTGCATGCCTTGAGACCCTACTGACAGGCACGCCTGCTCATCTGTGCTCAGCCTCTTTGTTTAGCATCCCCTCCACATAGGCTGCATGTCAAGAGAAGGTGCAGAGGTCCCCCAAGGTTTGACACACAGGGTGAGGCTTTCTCAGAAAGTCTCCTTCTGAGATGCAGCATTCCCAGTTCAAGAATCTCAGATTTTCTTTTTTTTTTCCCCCCCCAGAAAAGAAAAGGGGACTAAAACACCTTAAGGACTCTTTAAATAAGGGGAGTTAAACACCTTAAAAGATGCTTTCCCAAGATGAAGTTCTGTAGGAGCAATGCAGTAACAAACCTCAGGGGAACAAAATGTACCTTTGTGTATCAGATTTGATGGACCTGTCCTTGCCCAGTTTTTCCAAGGTCTGTTCTGCTGAGCAGCCACAATTCCCTGAGGGGATCAATGGTGTAGCCTCACTTGCTATGCAAGAGTGGCCTGAGACCTGTGGTTTGCAAGATGCTGTGCCCACATCCTCATCAGCTGGCAGAATTTGCTCTCTCACCCAGACTTGGGGTGCATTGCAGAAAGAGCTTAGCCCTGAGCAAGCTGTAGCACATTTCAGAAGATGTAACCAAAGAGCTCCCAAATACCTTTTGCTCTCTTGACAGCTGATATATTCAGCAAGAACAAAAGCAGGTGTTAATTTTCACTGGATCCCAGCCAGACAGTCCCTGCTTGGGACTGCACAAAGCAGTTCTTTCTTCAGGCAGGGCTTGGGACGTGTGCGTGGAAAGGTGAGAGAGCACAGGCTGCAAAGTGGCAGTCCTTTCCCCAGGGCTCCTGTCAGGCATAATGTGTCCCCTTGTGTGGTGCAATGGTGTCTGTGAGTGATGTGGCCTCCTTGCTGGCCAGGACAGGCCACGTGAGCTTGTGCAACCCTGGTCAGAGATGCCAGCCCTGCCCACAGGAGGAGGCGAGCAGGGATCCAGTGAGAGATGTGCTGTCATCATGGCCAGAAACAGTTTCCTTGAGCTTTGTTTAGATTTACTGGGGTTTCTGCAAGTGCTTGATAGACACTGTTTGCTCCTGGAACCCTTGCTGCCATCCAGCTGTGAGAGGATTGAGCAAACAGCCCTGGCTTAAGGAGTGCCTCGCCATCCTTGGCATCAGCTGTTCTCGCCCACACTTGTCAAGCTGGGAGTTACAACAGAGGTTGCAGACTGATCTCATGCAGAGGCTTAGCACAGAGATGGGAGCACTTCTAGCTCTTTCCTCTCTTGTCCTGGAAGCCTCTTCAGTGCCCAAGCCCCACTGCACAAGATGTTTGGCAGCTTGAGGAACACTGCCTGCCTCTACTTGTCTGTCAAACGTGAGAGGAAAGACGCTGGTGCCTAAAAGACTGACCAAAGGGTTTGGTTTTTTCATGGGTTTTGCCTTTTCTGTGGTATCTGAGCATAAAAAAATCAGAGATCACTGCCATTTATTGGCATGACATTATGGGTTTTTTCATATGTGTTTGTATCTCAGGTGCTTGGAGAATGGATTTTATAAATACCACTTTTAAATTAGTATTACAAAATTACTCCAATTTCTACTGAGGGAGAAGAGTAATAGAAATTTCTCTGATTGTTTTCTTCCTTAGAAGTTTGACTTCATTCTTACTTTTTGTGAACACACTTGTCTTGCCAGGTATGAGTGACAGTGTCAAAGACAAATTCTCTGTTGCATTTTCCATCGTGGGTATGTTCTCTTCGCATGCTGTTGGAAGCCTCAGCGTGTTCTTCTGTGCTGAAATCACACCCACAGTAATCAGGTGAGACTGGAACCCCCTTCAAGAGATGGGGACAAAATTATCCTCATTTAATTGATAATGGGCTGTGTAACTTAACACATTGTATGGGAGCACATCATTGGAGACCTCACAGCAACTTGGGGGCTGCTTTTTGCGGTGGCTGCAGTCAGTCTGTGCAAGTAAATGCATATCTGTGTATAGAGAGGCTTTGTTTTCTATGGCTCCACCTTGTGTCTTGTCGTGGTGATGATCAGCAGGCCTGGCAGCACATGAATTGCAGCTTGGTAGGGACTTAAATACTCAGCTGAAGCAGTTTTTGTGGTTGAGCATTGTCATTGCTTCACTAACGCTGCAGGGTTTGTTCAAGCAGCAGTTGGGTGAGTCTGCATCTTGGTATTAAAGGAGGAATTCCATGACTCTGCACAGGTGCCAGCAATCCCTGCCTGCATAGGACAGGTTAATCAGGACAGCTGCAGGGTGCTTCAGTGGAGGGAAGGTGTTGAAACATGTGGTTTAAATGCTTTTGGTGCATAGAGGTTCTCTGCAAGCCTGCCTCACTGCCTTAATTGCAGACAAAGCTGTCTTTCTCTTCACAATCAGACCTATCTTAGCAGAGGCTCAAAGTTTTTCTAAAGAGGAGCACTTTCATCCTGGGAAATAGGAGAAATCAGAAAAATTATCTTTGTTGGAGAGTTTCTCACAACACATCTTTGTATGGTCAGGGGTTTGTATAATTTTGTACATGCACTGTTATCTTTCACAGCACAAAGGTTGTGCTTCTGTGTTCTGGATTATGCTTTCAGCAATGCCACAGCAATTCAGGAGTTTGCTCTGATTTCACTGAATTTCCCAGGAATGTAGGTCATAAGGGTGGGAGGGAGAGAGAGAGAGTAGAGGAAAGAGGATACTTTTATTTTGTCCCCTCCAAATTATATGCCTTTTCAACTACTTTGCAAAAGTATTATTGCAAAACTGTCATCTGAGTAGCCAGAGTCTCCTTGCTTCATGGTCTTTTTTTTCAGGCTATCTAAATTTGTGAAAGTATTTTGTGGATAACATTAATTCCACTGGAAAAGGCAGTGTGAGGAGTAAGATTATACAGCAGCCTGAAACACTAACAGCTGTTTATTTATGTGTGTGTCAATCAGTTTGGTGGTTTTATGCCTTTTTAATTTTCTCCTTGGCTCTGTTTGAAAGACACACAGATAAGGAATTGACCATGTCAGCCAGAAGAGAATCTGCCAAGTAGGGTCAGATGTGCAGTCTGAACTTAGCAAGCTTTTTTCCCTTAAATCACTTTTGTTGCTACAGGCAGGGGGACAAAATCCTGGCTGGGAGCCAAAATTCTGCTTCCCCTGACTCTGCTGGGTGACACCACAGCTAGATATGCCTCAGGGTCCCTGTTTATTTATAGAAATGATGACACTCTGCACTGCTTTGTGATCCTACCACCACAATAAGATCCCCTCAGGACTGTAATTAGGAGGTGTAACTCAGGACAGTGCATAAACCTGTCTCATGCAGAGGTGGGTTTAAACTGCCTTCTGTCTTGCCTTTTGGTGGGATCTGGCTACTCCCTCATAATCTGCTTTCCAAAATGCCACCCTGGATGCCTTTGGGAGTTGGAACTAAATGATCTTTAAGGTCCCTTCCAACCCAAACCATTATATGATACTAATATGCTTTTGGTTACATCTCAAGGAACCTTAAGGAATAGGAAGGCAAAGAGAGCACTGAGACTGTCTCTGGGATTTCCCTGATCAAATCCATTGTCTGCAAATCTCTGAGAGTGGAAAATAGCACTGCCATTACCTGGGGTAGCCGTGGCATGATAGCAAACCCACAGCACTCATCCATCTCTGCTGCTGTGGTGCTGAGATGAACAATTCCAGGAGGAGAACAGCCAGACCCTCATCACTAAGAGATGACACCTGCTCCAGCAACATGAACATTCCACACTGTCATGTGTCACAGAGGGGTCCTTGGGATCTGCGCACTGCCCCCCAGTCTCTTGGCAGTAGGCAGGAGGGCTTTATCAGGAACTATCCTTATTTGTACCTGGGACTTCAGTGCAGACCTCCATGCAAATGCTGAATTAAAGCACCAAGTGTCACTGATAATCCACATGGAATAATCTTCACACCCTACAGCCTGCATGTCTACTAAATAGGAATAGGCTGAACAAAACACAGCATGTCCTCTCCTCATCCTCCACATTCTCAGTTATTACCAAGTGGAAGATGGTTCTGGCTTTTTCTCCCAGTGCCCTGCTTTTGTGCCCACCCAGCCAAAGAGTGGGCGGGATGGCTGAATTAGGGCTTTTTCCCATCAATAGCTGCCTCAAGCTGAATTTCCAGTTGTTGAGGAAACTTTCCTTTGTGACCACCCGGGAGCCACTTGGCACAGTCACCTTCACACAGAGGTCTGCACCAGCTCACAGCCTCTCCTCTTGGCGTCCCATCCCCCAGGGATCAATCTGCAGCTGACACCACACCTTGCCCACCCAGCTACCAGCACTGAATGTATTTCTCAATGCAGTGGGATGCAGGGCTGTTTACTGGGACCTGAATAAGGCCTGGCTTCTCAAAGGTGGTGCTTGCTCCATGAGGCCAAGGGTATGCTGGTGTATTACTTGAATCTCTGGCCTAGGACTGAGTGCACAAAATATCCCTTATGGCTGAGGAGGTTTCCAGGGACTGACTTTAAGAAGTGGCTGAGCTGGAAAACCTGGTCTGGTTTCAGTTCACCTGATTCCTGCTTTGTGCAGGAGGCTGGACTAGGTGCTCTCCCAAAGCCTCCTTTAGCCTGGGCATCTCTCTGGCTCGCTTGTACTCTGAGCCATGTTGTGTGTTGACCTATTTGCTCTATGCAGACATGGCTGTCTGAAGACAGGGGTAACAAACCTCTGCTCTCCTGAGGAGTGCTGAGAAGGACAAGACCCTTCCCTTAGAATGCCAGCGTGGATGTCTTGCTGCTCTCTGGCAAAACACTGAGGTAGCAAGCAAGGAAATTCTACCCTATGAGCAAGCAGGACCTTTCTGAGGACAGAATTTTGAATTTTGTGATTTGCCCATGTTAGTACCATAAACCCCATGCAAACCATCCTCCCCAGTGTCAGTGGGGGAGCAGGAGTTGGGAACGTGGTCCTGATTGATCATCCATGGGGCCATGCCATAGGAAAGCCCCCCCAGAGCAGGCACTGGCAGGCAGAGGTGCAAGGGAGAAGGCTGGGATCACTGTGGGTGCCAGCAGCCCTCGCACTCCCTCTCCAGGCTCCACTCTGCATCTGGAGAGTGTCTGAAGTGCAGACGCTGGCCCCTGCCATGGAATTCCTTGTGCTGAGGAGGAGCAATGCCCCAAAGCACTCAGAATGTTTTTCTTTTCCACTTCCTGCCCCTTGTCACCTGCAAAAATGGTGTGAATCATGAGCTTGCTGCCTCTTTTATCCTATAGCTGTTTTCCTGATGTGCACGGACACAACAGAAAGTTCCTGAGAGTATTTTCAATTTTCTCTCTTTTTTTTCCCTTCACATTTCACATCTGCAGTGTAGTTAAACCTTAAAGAAACCCCTTTTAAGACACACACTGAAATGCACTTTCAAGCCTTCTTCTGCCAGGTTTTGATGGCACTGGAAAAAGTAATGCCTACTCTAATTACTGACGTCATACGGAAAAACTTTCCCCCCCCCCCCCCGTAAATCTGAAGCCACTTGACCCATAAATGACAGAGCCGTCTTTGTTGCTGCCTTTTCCCGTTTTCTTTCAGCTTGCTTGGTGTCCTTCTACAGCAACATTTAAAACTCACCTCAGGTCCTTCTCAGGGGGGTTGAGATACAATTTAGCGATTGCAATCACTGATGTAAATGAGCCAGGCTTTTGTTGCTCAGGAGCCAGCTTGGAGAGAGATCTGCCATGCATTTGGGACTGGTTGTGTCAATTACTCATGTGAGTGTATTAATGAAGTTGCAGGGAGGCCAGTTGCACAATAGTTGCATTCAGCTGGGTTTCTAAATTGCCACTGGAAAGCTGGCAAGTTTTTAATAAGGGCTTTTGCAGCATTTGGGGAAGTCACTGTTGTCTCTGAAAGATGCTTTGCTGAGTCTGAAGAGTTGGAACATACATATGTGAATTTTTGATCCAGTCAGTGTCCCAAGAGCATCTTTTGAAACCCATGTTTGCTGTCCTTCAGCTGTCAAGCAAGCAGCAGTGGATTTTGGAAAGGATTGAGTGAAGATTAGCTTTAACACTGTGGTTGGCTGAGTGAATTTGGCATTTGTAGGTTTATTTGTACAGTGATTTCCAGGATGCTTAATAGTCAGGGAAGCTGGTTTTATGCCAAATATTTGACATAAAGCAGTCCATTTGCCCTCTGCAAGCCGTCTTCTGTAAGGGCCAATTGTTGTTGATAGTAACAGTTCTGCATTGGGCCAGGAACTGAACCCCTCTGATCTGCAGAGGGTTTGGGAATAGATGGCATCTCCCAGAGGAAGTGTAGGAAGTGTGCTGCCCTCACAGGCTTGGTAGGGAAGCAGGGTGCCAGTGATTAAACTCACAGGGAGGTCTCCCTCTGCAGGCAGCAGTCTTTGGAAAATGAAGGAGGAGCTGCCACTCTCACAGATTTTGTTAAAATGAGTCATTTAAGGACGACCCTCTGCTGGCAGGAGACCTCAGTCGTGTCACAGCAGGAGGGTATGTCCTGCCCCAAAGAAACACCTGCAGTGCCACTTCTGCGTGGGGACACCCAGCAGAGACAGCCCCAGGACTGTGAGGTGTGCCAGGCCTCCTGCACCAGCCTCTGGAGAGATGCTGATGAGCAAGACAAGGAATTGCAAGAGAGTTTGCTTGCTTAGCCAAGCATCAGGAGAGAGCACTGAACTGGCCTTTCACAAGCAGCGTCTGTGCCTCTAGCTGGAGGAAGATGAGTCTATTTTCACACTTTTTCCCCCCCTGAAAATTATGCATTTTGTTACATCTCCAGAGTGTTGAGAAGTTCCAGCCATAACATGATTTCTTGTAGAAAATATTCCAGCAGTCCGTGTTTGGTATAATGGATTTTAAAGTCTAATCTCCTGCCTCCACTGCTGAGTGGTGCCAGGTACTTAGAGGCAGCCAAAATTGACTTCTGCACTTACTGCTCCTTGGTGTGTCTGGTCTAAGTGGAGAAGGGTGGCATGCTAAGCAAAATCTGGTTTTCCCTCACTGAATGTGAGAATACTTAGAACTGGGAGTACTTTAGAGTGCTGTCTACACACCCACATGGTAAAGCCTCTCTTTTTCCTATGTGGGGGAGCTAAAGGGGTGTAAAATGATACTTGAGTGTGATCATTTCCCCCTGTGCTTGTGCTTGCAGGGGCGGCGGGCTGGGGCTGGTGCTGGCCAGCGCGGGCTTCGGCCGCCTGACCGCCCCCATCATGGAGCTGCACAACCAGAAAGGTTACTTCCTCCACCACGTCATCTTCGCCTGCTGCACACTCATCTGCATCATCTGCATCCTGCTGCTGCCTGAGAGCAAGAACCAGCACCTGCCTGAGAACATCCCAGACGGGGAACACTACACGCGGCAGCCGCTGCTGCCGCACAAGAAGGGCGAGCAGCCCCTGCTCCTGACAAACTCTGAACTCAAGGATTACTCTGGCCTCCACGACTCGGCAGCTGTGAGCGACGGCATCTCCGAGAACACCACTGCCAACGGCATGAAGTAGATGTAACTGGGTGGATTTTTTCCCTTCTCCTTTTTTTTTTTAATTATTTTATTTCCCCGTCTTATATTTCTTCTCTTCCTTTTGTATTTTATTTGATGCTGTTGTGCGGGAGGAGTTGCACTTTGGGCAAAGGTGTTTTGCACGGATTTTACAAACCAGTGATGGAGCAGACACAAACTTAGAGGAATTCAACTCTGCTACTAAAGCAAATTTTGGCATCTTCAACAGTCATGCAGATTACTTTTGAAAAGTTTTGGGGGAAAAGACTCATTTGAGAAAAGACCTGGCTGGCAGTAGCCCTTCAGAACTCTTTTTTTCCTGCCATTAAATATGTATATTTATTTTGATTTATTCTCAAGAAGCACTTTATTTCCTTTTCCCTTCATAGATCACAAAAATGAAGCCATCTTTTAAGAGGTGCAGCCATTCCAAGAAAGAAACCATGGGGGGAGGGGGAGTGTTGTTTTCTGTTTTGTTTTTGTGTTTCTTTAAAGGAAAGAGGGATTCACTGCAAAGTTGAATTGACTTAAACTTAGACTTGTGCAACATTCTTCTGCCTGTCTAGAAAGTCCAAGTGCCCAGATTGCCTGCTGTGTTTGTATACAGTAAAAAAAAGAAAAAAAAAAAAGAAGAAAAAACAAAGCAAAACCTGTTGTGACTCAAACTCTGACTGCATTTTAGGCAGCTTATATTTGTCTTTATAACCCATGTGCACTTAAAATTACTTTCTAAATTAGTCCTTTTTTGTTTTCACTGAATGCATTGGAGAAAATCCTACCCCACCAAGCTGATTTTTCAATGAGAATCAGCTTTCTGCATTTTAAGAATATATTAATCTATTTTAGGTGGTTGCCACCGGTCCTTAATTGTAATGTAGATGATGCAAATAATTTGACTAATGATGCAAAAATGAGTTTTGTCTAGAATGGTTGTAATTATCAGGAGGCCTAGGATCTCTGACTGCTCCAGGAAAAAAGCATAGACCAGCAGTGATAAATAATAAGGAGCATGGGAAATTATCTATATATATAATTATTTACCTTTATTCCAAAAGGCAGCATAGCTGGGATATCTGCTCCTGGGAAATGAGTGTCCTGGTATTTATTGTCCTAAATGTTTTTAGAGCCAGGGTTTGTGTTTTCAATTTAAGTGGGAAAACTGCTTAAATAACTGTTGGAAAGGAATTAATTGATAGCCTGTGAATAATGACTTACTGAGCTGTCTTGCGCTCTTAGAGATGTGTTCTGGTTCTGACCCAAGAATATACAATGATTTCACCCTTATTTCCTCACTTTCCTGACTGCTCTTGTAAGATTTTAGTTCAGGAAAAAAAAGTTCAGGAAAAATTTGATTAATTCTACACAAAGCGAACATCCAGTTTACCTCCTGCTGTGCAGATGGCACTTTGATAGTGGCCACTTGACTTCTCTCCTCCAGCACCCAAATTATTTCCTTTGGCCATTGGCTTTTGGTTCTCACTCAAGAGAATATTGTGAGGATCTAGTTCAATGCAAGGACTCTGTAAACAGCTTTCTTGCATTGTAGTTAACTCTCCCCTCTCTCCCTCCCTGTTCTCCTTCCTCACTCAGGCCATCCATTTGTGATTGCTCGGTAGTGCAGACATTCAAGCAGAGCAGCAGGATGTCAATGTTGTACTGACTGTCTGTATGATTGCCACTTTGTTTGATGTACATCTTGCATTCAGAGGCAGAAAAAGTGCTCGTTTGCACTCTCCTCCTGTACCTTCCCTCCCCCTTCCTCCCTTGCTGTATATATTGTCGATTAACTACTGTACCTAACAATTTCCATCCTCCATTAGGCTGCCAATGTCCTCTTACAGCTCCCAATAAATCAGAGATCCACGCTCCCCAGCAGGCCATGCAGTAAGGTAGCACAGCCTCAGATGCTGACGGATGCAAGGGGACAGGCAGACCTGCAGAAGCAACAGAGGTGGTTGCATCCAGAGTAACAATGTTGTCCTAAAGCTGCTAATTTTTACAGAGGATGATGTGGACATTTGGGTTCTTCTTGAGCCTGGTAAGAAACACTGGACGAGTTGATGGTAGTTTTGCCCAGAGTTACACTACTGGGTTTTTTTCACCCTTACTAAACTTGCTGTGACAGCAAGAGCCTGATCTTCCTTACACTCAAGTTTTATTGTCAGGCTTGAGTGCGGCTGCTTCTTTTTGTTCTGTGCTGAGACCTTTGCAGTCTGTGTTCACCCGAGGAAAGAACCCAGCCCTTCCCCACTCGTGCAGTATTCTCACACCAAATTTGTGCAATACCTTTTTGCCTTCGATGCGAGATGCTTGTTGCAAGCCACACACATTCGGGGATGAAAGAAATGGGTTCATGACAAAAAGCTGAAGAAGCAAAACAAGGCTTCAGGGAAGAGAGAAAGGGCCTGGGAGAGGAGAAGGTGTGAGCACAGAGGCAGAAAGCAGCATCTGCCATCCATCGTGCTGTGGAGCCAGGGGCTCCTTCCCTCGTGGTCTCCTTGGTGGCCCGTGTGCTCAAGCTGCAGTACAGCTCTTGCAGAGCATCCAGGCCTGTGAACCCGGCTGCTTCCAGCACTGCCAGTGCTCCTGGCGAGCTCACTGCTGCTGTCCACAGCGCTTTAGCGGTTCCTACTCTGGTGGTTGCTCTCCGATGACAGGCACAGGGAAAAGAATACTTGTTTAAACATATCAGCATTTAGACAGTAAATACATTAGGTGACAGAAACATGCAGCAATTTTTTTTGTTGGTTTTTTTTTTGGTTAAGAAAAAAATCTTAGGAAGTTGACTTGATTTGCTGCTTTTTTGCTTGAAACCAGGTAGTCGGTACTGATCTGCAATGAAGGGAGCCCCAGCTTCTCTAGTCAGTCTGGCCCTCTGCCTCTGTCACAACAATAAAGCAAAAACTAACTTCCTGCCTTGGCAGTTCCAGTTTTGCTCCTTTTCCTGAAAACATGAACACTTCTGTGATGATTATGTTCTTCCACACATGCTCATGGAGTTGGAAAGCTTTCACTAAACCTCCTCCTGTGGAGGAGCCAAGAACCAGGTGATGTAGCAGGGCAGAAAGGAAGCGTGGGGATGCTTGCCCTGCCTTGTCTAGTCCTGCAGCAGGACAGGGCTCTCTGCTGGAGTCCCAGCCTGCTGCACTATTGGCTCCTTGGCCTCATCTCCTCTGCAGCCATCACCAGGAAAGGCTTTTCTCAGGCGGCTCTTTCTGGCCACCACAACAGGGGAAGCAGTCCAAAGCTGTCCTGTCTATTTTTGGCCTTTTTCTGTGAACCTTCAGTAACCTCTAAGCCCATTAGTAGATTTTTCTTTGGGTTTATCATTTAAGGGCTTTCTGCATCTTTGTAAGTTCAAACAAAAATGTGAAGTGACATTATGCTTGATCTTGGGGGTTTTGTCCCCCTTTGTAAGATTTCAGTACTGCTTTTGTTGCCAGACACACTGCAAACAGATAACCCTGTTTGCAAGTGGTTTGTGGCCACTCTGAAAGAGGGTTGTGTGATTTACTTTTGGGTTTCACTGAGCAGGCTTTTTTTGTTGTCGTCCTTTTTAGTGGAAGTATTTTACCTAACTGTTGCCACTTCCTGGAGACAAACACTTTATTGGTCACCAAATTGGAAGCAGAAGTGCCATTAACTGAACTCTGTGAATGTCAAGTTGCGCCTGTAGCTGGCACATAAGACAACACTATTGAGTGGGGGGATGATCGCCCCCCTGTCACTTTTTTTTATTTTATTTTTTAAGAAAAAAATGAAATTACAAACCTCATTTTAAATGTGTTGTGTAAAATGTTTTGGGAAAGGAGTACGGTGTGTTTTGTCTAGTGGGCGAGATCTCCCTCCCCATTTCAGTTTCTGATGAAGTTTTAAAGAATCGTGTTACTGTATGTTTTGATCATGAATAGTCTGGTGGTGCTTCCTCATAGCACAAGCTTAAATCAAGTACTGAAAACAGTCTTACAAGCTAAATGTCTGCATGATGTTACATCTGTTGTACCTACTGAGAAGAACTTTGTATGTAAATGTACAGAATAAAATGATGTTGTCCCATCAGTTTGCTCTCCCTGGTCTGGCTCCCTTGCAGTGACTTCTCAAATCCCCCGCAGCAGCTGATGCCTCAGCAAATAGCCCTACCCTGCCCTACAAACAGAATGAGCTGTTTGTAAATCAGGCTAATTAAAACAGCACATTGATTTGCAAGTAATTATCCTTTACAGTCAATTACAGAAGCATAGTTGACTCTGTTTCCTCAGTGGTGTAAATTGAAAAGAAAATACCCTTCAACAGTTGCTTTTTGCTATTCTCATCTTGAACTGCAGCCAAGGACAAGCAGCTGTTCCTACCAGGTAAGGAGGGGCCCTCTGCACCCACACCAAATCTGAGACATTGAAGCCACTGGGTGTTCAAACTCTTTTGGACAAGAGACTCAGCAGCTGTGCCTCCTACAGCAGCAGCCTCTCAGTTACACGTTTTAATTGCTGATTGTGGCACCACAGCAAGGTAAATCCATCACTTTTCTGTAGGTGCTTAGGACAGCTGTCTGGAAGCAGCACCAGCAGTTTAGTTTAGGTTTGTATCAGAAGCTGATGCTTTAGCACTAGTCAGGGCTCAACGCAGAATGAAAGAAAAAAAACACCAAAATCCAGATAGTTAACTCCTGGCTGCCATCTCACAAACAAAACAGCCAATGCCCTATTAAAAGATACCCATCCTACCTGAAAGTAAGCCCAGAGATGTAGCAGCAGGATGCTTTCACTGGTGGTCACAGTAGTAGACCTCTCTGATTTTATGTATATGCTCAATTTACATGTGATGTTCTTCTAGCAGCCTGACAGCTTTATCTATTGCTCCAGAACTTGGCTTGTGCTTTTTCCTTCTATGTAGTCCTCAGAGATGCATAAATAACCCTTTGTGAAATCCTTCTCGTGTTCTGAGTGCCCAAGGGATGGGAGGAAATCCACTCTTTAGCACCAGTACTATAATCAAGAGAGGCTAAAAGGACAAAAGTAACACTCATGTCACAGCTTTACCATACAAAAATGTGGGGGTTCTTTATTTGAACACTAAAAGCTGCTATACTATGTTCAGTGCTGGTACACAATAGATTAATTGTACAGATAGCATTTGGAACTGATTTGCCATCAGATCCCAGTACTGTGTGGAGGCCACACACCACATGCACTTTTTCAGTCATGTTCATCCATTGCAGCATCCATTTGCTATCCTACTTGGCAGGGTAGCAAAAAAAAAAAAAATTGCTTTGAAAATTCAAATTCTATTTGAAAAAAAAGAAAATCCTAGTCAAGTGTATCTATATTTAATAACAACCACAAATTCAATCAAAACAATACAAAAGAAATATACTAACTTAATGTCAGTGTGAAAATTGCAATAAGATTTTCTGAAACAAAACCTTCATCTTCTTTTACAATGATGCACAATCAGAACTTGTCTGGAAAAGCTGTCATTTCTTCTTTGATCCTGTTTTCTATGAGTAAGGTGAAATTGCTGTCTGTGTTTTGAAGATTGTAGCTGACAAATATCTGCTTTTTGGTCTTGCTGGCTAAAACACAAAACAGAGTAGTCAGCCAGAGTTTACTCTTATATAAAAGTGATTATGGTATTTGAGCAAGCCTCTAAAAAAGCCACATCATGCAGATTTCTAAGATGTTCTCCATTCTTGCTGTGCTGGGTGCAGTTATAAACGAAAAGCAGAAAAGTCAATGACCACTGGGGAGTTGGGCAAGATTTTGCACATCACAGAAGTGAGCAATATAAGACTGGTGACTGTCAACTAGTTTTTGACCTGACACAAGACACCACTAGCCACTGGAGAGCCTTGCAGAGCTTGTAGTGGATTTTTGGACACATCTTAAATATCTTACAATGTAAGTGATACCACAGACTGTACTGGACTCTTAGCACTGAAATTCAGAGTTTGTAAATCTGTGCTGTGTAAAACATCAGAGGGAAAGTGCTCAAGAAAGTCATTGGGCCTAAATTAATTAAGTTCTGGTTTTTTAATGAACCTTAAAAGGTTCATAAGCCTTAAAAGGCCCCAAAAAGCTATGCACCAGTTCTGTCTAAGCTTGCTATCAATTTTGTTTCCATTAACCTTTTTTATACAGAGTCCATGAATGCTCCTAGAGGCTGGAGAGCCTTTGCTGAACATGATGAAGCCAAGCAAAAGTTCCAGGCTACTGGAATGACAAGTACCTAGAGAGAGGTCCTACAAAATTAAGAGCTGCCTTCCATGACAGAGCTAATTAACAGTGACAAAAAAAAAACTGTCCAGTGGGACAAGAAGACTTAATTATCAGAGTAGAAGAGATAACACCAAGAACTGTTTTATAAATAAAATACTTAGATTTTACCACAGTAATATAGAAAATTTGTGGCTCTTCTTATATATTACTGAAGCTAAACTTTTTGAAAAATGTAAGCACTATACAGGGAAAATAGGCACTAAATTTAAATTGAGTTGTGTAAAATAGAAGACAAAAAATTGTATTTGGGTCACGAGATATTCTTGTCCAGGAATGAGCTGGGAGCTAATGACCCCAGACACAAATCAGACTGTTCTGCTGAATATTCAAAAATGTCATCTGAATTTTCAACACTTCAAAATAGAGACACTCGGACTTCTAAGATTTTAATCTTTTCTAAATAGGAAATGAAATAGTTAAATATAGAAACCCATACAAT
This sequence comes from Ammospiza nelsoni, assembly GCF_027579445.1. NCBI lineage: Eukaryota > Metazoa > Chordata > Aves > Passeriformes > Passerellidae > Ammospiza > Ammospiza nelsoni. Next base: position 69,668,415 of record NC_080633.1, read on the forward strand.
GTATAAAATGTAGTTAAACAACTCCTTTAAGGCATTTTCATTATGCAAATGATTTTTTTATTATTTTCTATCCTAACAGGTTACCAGCTTCCTGACTCAGTAAGTAAAGCTGCTTCTGAAATGCAAGGATCCATTTGCCTTTTAAGACTTGGCACTACAAAATGCTGAGATAATGCAGCGTGGTGCTCTGATTGCAAAAATTAGCACCTGGCAGTAGATTTCTGTGGTACAAAGCAGCATGTTTTGTAAGCATTAGTGCTTCATCATCATGCCCTAAATGAATGCAATGCTAATTCTGAACTAATTAATGCTGTTATCCGAGCTAACAAAACTACAGAGTGCGCTGCAGTGTCAAAACTCAACTTGTTAATTATGTTTGCCTATAGAGTCTCTGGGATGCTGCTCCAGTTCCCAGAACAGTGTGAATCTGGGAGTCTCTCTGGGCTGCCTGTGCCAAGGACCGCTGCTCCCAGGGCTCTGGCCCAGCTCTGAGGGGCAGGGGGACCTTTTCTGTCCCTGCTTCCTGAGGATTCAGCTGGACATGTGCACTCCTGCGGAAAGGACAAAAGAGGGCACATCTCATGCCTCTGTGGAAGACCATCTGCAGCTTCAGAGTAAAGCAGAAAACTGCAAAGGACAAGGCTTACCTAAAAAGCCCTCCAGCAGGTCTGCTTCCCATGCAGCCTGGGTAATAACCCCTGTTCCACTGGCTCCTCAAAGTGGAGGAAAATCATCCTTGACAGCCATCGGCCGGGATGTGCTGAGTGCCAGGAGAAACTACAGCAGCACAGATCTGCTCCTACAACTTTATGTACTGAGCAAAGGCCCAAACCAAAGCTTGAAGAGGAGCCCAGCAGGAGCAGAAGAGGCAGGACAAATGTTAGACATGAGTTTGTAGACTATTTATGCTGGAAAAGAGGTGATCAAAGTGACCAGTGCCCAGCTGAGAAATACTGAAAGAAAAGATTGAGGTGATTTTCACCAAGAGTCTGCCAGTCCCTACAAAAGGAAAATTGAAGACATGGCACTAATCAGTACTGCAGCCCAAAGCACTGTGATTTCAGGACATGCACATGAGGGAGGCACTAATGGGCAAGGACTTCTTCAAGAATTGGCCTCCAGTATCCTACAGGAAACTTTCTCAGGATTCGGGTTTAGTGAGACACATCTTGTGCCAAAGCAATCGGGCAGGGTGGTGGGAAACAGTCCCTGCACCTCACAAAAGCAGATATAGATATATGTAGAAAGAGGACTAAGAATGAAGTACATGCGTCTTCAGCAACAGAAAAAACTCAGAAATAAGGAAGGAGATAGAGCCAACACACAAAATGCAGCTGTTGTGGCTAGGACCCCTATCAAACTGTCCAGAAAGCAAAAGGAGAATGTGTGCAATGTGATGCACAGCAGCACTGAAACTCGTGCTCCAGGGCAGGAAACCTGGCATTGCAGAAATAGTTATGGGCAAATGGCACTGCATGCTGCTCCTGCTAGTGCCTGTGGAGACAAGAAACTGCACAGAAAAAAATGATGGGGGGAGAAAAAGTGAGAAAAACTGGCTGCCTGAAGGTTACCACATGTCAGGATGGTTAAAAAGGCTACCATTTTTACCTTGGAACTACAAGTTAGACTTGGCTGTGAATAGCATCTCTGCTATTACAGATTGTGTGGGTGTAACAGGGATTTAAATTCCCAGAGAAAAACTAAACACCAATGACAGCAAAGATGGGTATTTCTAGTTGAGGTGGAGCACAGATTTCCTTAGCAAGCACTTTGTGAAACAAAGATAAGGGATGCTTGTTGATGACCTTGCAGATCCACTGACCTCAGGGTAAATAAATTTTAAAAAATAGATGAATAAATAAATAAATTTGGACTAAGTGACCATGAGTTGACCTAAATTGCTGGACTGTCAAAGCCAGCCTAAAAACTATGATGTGAGATTTCAAAAAGATGTATTTCTTTTCCCTGAAGCTCAGGTAAAGAGCAAGCACAGTTATTCAAAGCCATAAGTGTATGATAGACTTACAGACCTTTTTTACCTTTGGTTCAAAGGGGAAAGTAATTTTCAAAATAATATGCCTTAACCAGGATCACAGAAGCAAGAACAGTACATAAACATAATATGAAAGGAGCTGACTGGCAAGGAAACCTGTAACCCAGTGGGTAGATGTCATGGATACAGAGGAACATGGACCAAAAGCCTAGCTGGGCCACATCTGGCTCAGAAGTTTAAGATGAAATAACAAGAGACACCTAAAGCACTCAAAGAAAAAGAAAATAGGAAGGTGCATAATAGTCCAAGGATAAAGAGTAACCTATAGGCCAGTACCAAGCAACAGTATCAGCTCTCAGTAACAAAGTATGGGAAATTAGAAATGCAAATAATAAAAGCGCTTTAAGAAAAAAATAAAAAAGGGTAAGAAAAAAAGGCAGCAAAACTGAGACAACTCACTAGGAATTGTCAGAAAAGTCAGGTGACTCAGGCAGCCTCTGTCCTAGAACACTGAAAGAGCTAATGGAAGAAATGGCAACGCCAGCTTATGACCTTCAGCTATGAGACATGTAATAAATCCTTTAAGAGAGATAGCAAGCACATGTACAAAAAGAAAAAACCCAAAAGAAGCATGGCAATCAGTAAGATAACTCAGAGCTGTCAGCCAGGCTGCAATGCTACACAGAAGATTAGAGCAAGATTCAGAAGAAATGAGTGACAAGGAGACCAAATGGAAAGAGGAATAAACTCTTATACTTTATCCCACATAAATCCTCTCTAACTACATTTTTACTGACTTCCTAAGCATAAGGCACTAATTACACATAAAGAAGCTGTGTTATATAGTACCCCATAAAATTATTACTTGAGGTGGAATGGATTGAACTCGGTGTGTACAGAAAATTGTGCCACCAGGGTCGACTAAAACAGTCTCTTACTTTCATACAGAAGTTATTGTGAAGAAGAAAAGATGCTAACACCGTTTTTCAAAGATTAGTCTTGTGAGCAACCCTTTTTTATATAAGGCCATGGAGAAGAAGGTGTTGCAGACTCATGAAAGTGCCTGACAATACAAACTCAGGACATACTGTCTGAAATGGAGATCAGCACACAGATCATTAATAATTCTGTGGCCTTTCCATCTGAAACAGAGGAAGTAAGGTGACACTGATGCTGCTTTTAAAGCTTGGTAACAAGCACCGCAGCAGTTCACCAGTAGGAGCTGCATCAGCCACTGGTGGGTGATGATGAGTAACCAGCATGACACAGCTCTCAGAGCTGAGAAGGTGCTAGGATGTACCAGGCCGTGTATTTTTCATCCTTTTAGTATGGACATGGGAGTTTGCAAGCTGTCATTAAGATGCAGGATTTCAGCTACTGCACATAAGAGAAAATGAAGCATCCTGAGCGGAGCCCATGTGGGTCAGTCAGATCAAGGCTGAGCATCTGTGAGACAACCCTGGGCTTCCCAGGCCAGAACTTCTTGCAGTGTGGGGGCTAAAAGGTGCGAGATGTGATGCGGGTTGGCTTCATCCTCAGGTGAAATGCACATGCCTGGCATGACAGCCACCTCGCCCACCAGCTCAGCAGTGTCACAGCTTTACAGAGAGCAGGTCACTTGAAACCCCACTCGACAGGTGCAGCATGTGCTGCCCCTGCCTCGCACCCAAAGCCAGGATAAGGACAGCAAATAATTCACTTCTGGTAGTGCACAGCGTGCCCAAGGCCGCTGACTCAGGTACCGCAGACTCGTACACGGATGGGAAAACTAAAGTGACCCGGTGGATTGCATGGAAGCTGCCGGAACCCGCAGCAGTGCCGGCCCTGCGGCCGGGGCAGCGAGCACCGCGTCCCTGCGCCCCCCGGGCCGGGCTGGCGGCTCAGGGACCCCAGAGAGGCCCGGCGCGCTCCCGACCCGCGCGTGCCCGGCGGGAGGCGGCCCCCGCAGCGCGCCCCCGCACCTACCCAAGCGCTGCGCCAGGCAGGAGGAGGCGGTGTCCGAGGGGTCCCCCAGGAGCGAGGCGGCCACCGGGATGCTGTCCTGCAAGCGGAGCACAGCACAGGGCACGGCTTAGTCCCGGCGGCGCGGGGTGCAGGCGGCGGGGCCGGCCCTCAGCGCCGCGGGGCTCCGGGGGCGGGCGACACTCACACGGGGGCTGCACATGGCGACGGCCAGGCTGGCCAGGGCGGGCGCGGCGCCCACCCAGAGGAAGAGCGAGTCCCGCAGCCGCATGGCGTGGAAGTGCACCCGCTGCTCGCCCAGCTGCCCGCTGAAGTCGTGCAGGGCGATGCCGCCCGCCGCTCCGCCGCCGCCCGCCGCCTCCATCGCCGCTTCTCCCGGCGCGGCCAGGCCCGAGCACGCAAGGCCCGAGCGGGAGGCCCGGCCCGCCCCGCGGCCTCGGGGAGGCGGCGCTCGCTCCGCTCCGCCCGCCCCGCCGGGAGACACCGCCCTCGCCACCGGCCCTGCGCGGCCGCCCCGTCCGGCTCCTGGGGCTGCGCCGTTCCCACTCCCCCCGGGAATACCCGCACACGGACACGCACGCCGGTGCCCGCACCCCGCTCCGTGCGCGCCGCTCCCCGAGCCTCCCCTCCGTCCGTGCGCAGACCCCGCCAGCACGAACACGCCCGGGTACAGCGCCCCGGGAATGCGCCCCCTCCGTGCCCCCTACCCCCTGAACTTGCACTCTCCTCGGTCGGTGCACACCCTCTCCGTTTCCCACTATTCCCCTCCCATCCCAAAAGACACAGCCCCCTCCCGGTGCGCCTGCTCACCCCCCTGTGTGGGAACACAGCCGCAGCCCCGGTGGGCACCCGCTCCGAGCGCGGCTTCCCGCGGCTCACGCCTCCCCGGGCTCTGCCGCCCGCCCGCCCGGCAGAGGGATAACGCGAGGCAGCCGCAGCGATGGGGAAACCCCGCTAGGTGGCAGGTGAACCCCGGCGTGCGCGCCTGGCACACCGACGGCTCCGGGGAGCCACCCGAGAGGAGCCCCGGGGTTCCAGACGAAAGGGAAAGAGTTCAGCCTTCCCCGTGCAGCCTCGGGAAGGGAGAGAAAGGTCACAGCGACCTTGGTTTCATCCATCTATAGAGGTTTTCGGCATCGAGGATCACAAAGCAAGTGATTCGGGTTTGCATAGCTCTGGAGAATATGGAGCCGTGAATAATTAAAAGCCCTACTTTGGGTGTGAATTCTGTGCTCATCGCTCTTTCCGCCGCAGCAAAGTCGGTCATTACTGGAGAGGATTTTCAGTAACTGTACCGTCTGTTGCTGATAAGAATATTGTCGGGTCCCCGATGGCCGTGGGCCCTTTACAATTGGAAACATGCATCTTCACGCCACCGGCAGGGCAATCATCGCTGCACAAAGAACAAGCACCTTAGGTGCAGGTTGGCTTTTTAATCAGCATTTCCTCTGCCTCCCGTTTCCTACATATCGCCGGAAATCAAAATTCCCATTTCTAAATGGTAAGATTTCATTTTCCCATTGAAAAAATGGGTGGAGAGGAAAGAACCCTTCATCACTTTTCTTCCCTGAGCCACTCCAGTTCTCCTGGCATCTGCCAAAAGAAAATCCTCAGCCCTGTGCTAATTTCTGGCCATGCTGCTGCACTGACACTAAATCCCGGGAGGCAGCTAAGCCCGGCTCAGCTGCCATACCCCGACATCCCATGGCACAGGATCAGCTTGGAGAGAGGGGGGGGTCGCACGCCACCCCCCCCGCCCTACATTTGTCACTTGATTCTTCTTGCACAAAGCATTATGGGATGTATGGTGTCAGCCCCCCACTATGTCTGTCCCCTGCCTCGCTGCTGAAACAGCATCAGGCTTGTGCTGGTCCCCCATGCCCCCCACTCTACAGCCAGTCCCGACCCCTTCCCTCCATGTGGGCTGGCCTCCCACAAGATGAGGTACTGCAGAAGCTGGGAATTGTGTTGGGGCTCAAAAACCTGTCCCCACAGCCTGTTGCAAGCTGACACTTTGCCTGTGGCAGCTGTGAAATCAGACAGGCAAATAGGTGACAAAAGCCACCTTGGAAGGGAGAGAGCGTTGGTTGCATGCACTGTGCTCATTGCAGCTGCAGGTTCACTCTGCAGCTGGGAAGGCAGACCTGGCAGCTAAAACAGCCAGGAGCCAGGAGCATTGCAGAAATAAAATTCTAGGAACAGGATAAAATGTCTGCTGGGAGCCACACAGGTGGTGGTGATGAGATTCCTGTGGTTAGACACCTGCAGGTGATGGAGGAATCTGCCCCAGGCTTGTTTGATCGGTAGAGGGAAGAGGGAATATTAGGGCACAGTTCAGCTGAGCTGCTTTAGGTCTCTCTTTTGAGAGTGAAGGAATGTCTCTTGACTGGTTTCCATTGACTTGAAAGGAGATGAGGGTGAAAGGTAAGGCATTGCACAGCTTTGCAGACAGATTTATTCATGCAGGTAAATCCTTCTCTAAGTGTTCAAAGCTGGTTTCTTTGCTATGCTGGGCCAGAGTTGACTTCTGCAATGTAGTCCTAGTGGAGGATCTGTTCTAACAAAGTTCCAGCTCAGGGTGTCTTCCCACAAAGTAGAAGTTTGGGCCTCCCTTGTGTGCTGAGCCTTTGTTAAAGTCATCTGCTGGACTGAAGTAAGAGTTTTCTTCACTGCTCTTTCTACGTCAGGTGCAAATGTCTGGTATTGCTTCTGAGGCTGTCTCCTGACTTGTTTCTCTCTACAGGGAACTGCCCCTATTTCATCATGCTGTGATCTGTTCCTCTTCTCACCAGGAGTCTTCTCCAAAGTGCCTGTAACTTCCCTTATACTAAACCCTGCAGACCTCTAAAATTGTCACAGGGCTCCTCTCCTTGTTAGCAGTTCTGCGTATTCAATGCTTTTCTGTGAAATGCAGCTGCTCTCTCTAAATCATGCTAAATCCTTGTTTAAGCTCAGAAAAGGAAAAACATTCATCTAGTGACTAAAATGCTGGTTAAGCATTTTTATTTACAGTGCAGGTGTGTGAGTAGAGCTGTGCAGAACCAGACCATCAAGTGTGAAATGAATTTCTCTATTACAGCACTGCAAGGTCATGAGAATCCCTACAAAATAAGAAGGGAAAGCACTCTATATGTGTATGGACCTTCTTGCATTTCTTTTAAAATGCTCATTTTTTTTTTCCCTGTGGCCTTGAAAGCAGCACCCATAAGTCTGCCTTGTTTGTCAGGGATGAGGCTGCAATGAGCCTCAGGTGTAGTGACACAGTCTGGAGAGAAAAACAATGATAAAGCAAACGCACCTTGGCAAAAGCACTGCCTGTTTATATGGATGTGTATGTGTTCCTGCTCAGGTAAGATCCAAGCTCTGGGAAGGGTGATTTAAAGGTATTTAGGATTTAGAGGTACTTCTATCTACCTTGTTCTTCTCTGAAAGTTAGGTGGCCCTTAAGAGTCACTAGATCCTAAACCTTGATTTTTCTAGATCATCATCTCCCTTCCAGTACAGTTTTAAGTGAGGAGTAAATCTTCTTCCTGGTAACTGTGAAGTCAAGACCCATAAAGTATAGTTATGAACTGGGATATCACTGAGAGAAGCAATTGTTTCTGATTCCAAAATGTGCTTTGGCTCCTGCATGAATAAAGAGTGAATCTGACATGCAGGAAGGCAGGTGACAATTAGTGTGTGTCAGTGAACCTCCTGTTGATGCCTAGGATGTTCCAGTTTTCTTGATTTGCCATCCTTCTGTAGAGGAGTAAATCACTCTTGATAAAGCCAAGCAAAACCTTCCAACTGCTCTGCTAAGGCTCCATGACACCAGGCTGCTGCTGTGGTAGCTGTGCTGCAGTCCCAGGCTTCCAGGGATCTCCTCTGTTTGAGGCTTGGATGCTCATTGTGTGTAGACTTCCATCAGTGGCATCAGATGTCTGAGGGGCTCTTTGCTCTACCTCTACATCAAGGCACCTTGAGGATCTGGAAAAAAATACTTCCTTGTTTGTTTTTTGGGAGGTTTTTTCTGTCATTGAATGGTTTTTCTCAGCTGGATCTATCCTCTGATGTAGATTGTTGTCCCACTGCTCAAAAACTTGTGCTGTCATCATTGAGGGCAGAATCAGGCAAGCAAGAAAGGCAGAAGTGTCTCTGCTTACACTTTAGCATTACCATGGTTGTGAGGCTGTGGCCATCTAAACCAGTTTAAGCTGGGGCTGGCCCAGTGCATCTAATATGATGATGAGTCAGCATCCTGGCATGGGTTGTTGGTTAGCTGTGATAGGAAGTTGCTCCTGAATCATCTAACCACGGCCATAGGGGTAACGTGAGGACTCAAAACCCTTTGTCAAGTGTTGATCAGCCTGAATTGTAGTCCCAGAAAAAGCGATGGAAAGAGAATCCAGGCTGGAACTTCTGAAAAAGTTGCAGAAAATGGAGGAATCTGACTTGTGAACTTGTATGAAAATCAGTTTAAGAGGTCTGCAAGGGGACTGCACCAAGTTCATGCTATGAATCTCACAATCCAAAGCACTATCAAAGCCAGCCCTCTCTGAAAAACACTAGTAAGCAGATGCAAAATATACACATGCAAGCAATTCCATACCTGCAGTAGCTGCTATGACAGTGTTAGCAGAACTGCTACAACACCTCCTCATCATACATGTTGGTACCTAGGCAGGCACTGCTGCAAGGAAATTAAGTTCCTGATTTTCAGAAGACTTAAGGTAATGGATTTGGGTTTTTTTCTGGGGTTTGTAACCTCAGCTGTTAGGATTTCCATACATGTGGGATGAAGCCTGGAATGCAGGTGGCACAGCAATTCTCTGTCAGTTGGATCCTCTGCACAGTGTGTTTGATTAGAAATCGTGTCTGTTAGGTTTTGTGCTTGACTGACCCAGTGGCCTCCTGCAAATCCCTTCCACCCTGTTTTATTTCACTCCTCTGCAGACTAGAAGAGTACAGTAATTGTTGCCTATCTCCCTGCAGCTGAACACAGCTCCGTGTGACACACAGCTTGTAAGGACCTTTGTGAGCCCAGACTACATTTCTGCTGATATCAAATCAGACAGTTTCCTTTCATTGTCATATGAGTCATTGGAGGACCTTGCCTTAGATCTGCTGGAGCATTTCAGACTCGTGGTGTCGTAGCTGCTGGACGGGAGGCACTAACACAGAGTGACTCATTGCTCCCCTTGGGGACAGGAGGTTTATGCAGTCAACTGGAAATCATATTTTGTATGCAGATAGACCACTTCATGGTGGAGAATCCCAAAGAATCTCACCCACACCCCTACACAGATGTCAGCAGCTGTAGTGAGATCTGCAGGAGCAGTGGGTTATTACACACCTGTGACCTGACAGGGAAGGGCACAGGTGGGAAAGGCTAATGGAACTGACTTTTTGAAAGGCTGAGAAGGGAAGGAAAAAACCCCATGAGATAGTACTGAAAAACATTTTCCTTTATATTCCTCAATTCAGTTTCTAGATCTTATGTGACATACAAGACTGCTGGTGGATCCTGATATTCTTCTGTCCCTGGGTCACCTAGACCAGTGCCAAGCCAGGGCAGAGAGTATGTAGTGTTCCTGAACCAGAGGGAACATCAGTCTGCTGCAGACTCAGGAGCTCACTTGTCTGCTCAGCCTGAACGTGACAGAGAATCACGTTCAAAGCCATGGAAATTACTGATTCAACATGCAGCACTGGCAGCCACATAAACAAAGGTTTGACCGAGATTCAGGCTGCTTTGGGAGTGGAATGAAATTCCTTTTTTTGATAGATAGTTTGCTGTTGCCATGGTTATGGAACTTGCTGCACTTCTGGTCTCTTCCCCACCCCTCTGGGTACTTTCCTTCTGCTGATGCCAGGATTTCCATTTTCCATTTTTCCTTAACCTGCAGGTCTGACTGGGCATGCCTGTGTGTGGCTTGTCCCATTCTCCAGCATGCCAGCAAGGGCCTGCCTCTCAGTCTGGTTCTCCAAACAGCCACTCTCTTTCATTACTCTTTTAAGTGATGCCATGGCCTTTTCATTTTTCCATTTGCAAGCAAGCAAAACTAGCTGTACAAAACCAGCCTTGATTATTTTCCGTCCTCTTCCCTGAGCAAGGCAGGAAGCTAACAGACCTGGCATTGTCCCTTAGCAGCCTCCCAGTCTTCACTCAGAAGTTCCTCAGCTCGATTCAGTTTTTTCTCTTGGCTTTTCCTTCCTGCTCTGTTGAACACAATGTTTTAGCCAAAAGAGTAAATATCTCAAACAATCATTTGTACATTACTAGAGAGCAGCAAATGTCACCTGATCCATAAGAATATGGTTGCTTTGGCCAGGATCTCCAAGTTCCTAGTACAGTTCTTGAAAATCATGATTTAGATCTGGTGTGTATTTTATTTTCTATCACAAGTATATCAAACAGCTACTGTTTGCCCCCTCATCGGTGTATCTGGTGTTATTGGTGATTACACAGGATATAGCTTTCCCAAACATCACTTCAGTGACCTGTTTCCAAATTCCTGAGTTAAAAACATTTAAAATATTAATTCCAATTAGTAGCCAAAGATAGGGGTGTTCCCTATTTGCATGACAACAGAACAGACAGAATAGTTTGGCTGTCAGAACACATCGCCCTAGGAAAATGTTATAAATTCCTTTACTGCATTTTCTAAGTACAATCCCAAGAGGCTGAAACTGCATCTTCAAAAAGTCTGTGTCCTACCCTTGAACAGCAGCTGAAAAATATCCTTCACTGCTGCCTCTCAGAAAGCATGAGAAATTATGTCCCTTTTCTGCTTTTGTGTTTGAAAAAGCTGGTGCCAGGCACTGTTGCTGCTATTTCAGTGTCCTGGTGTGGATTCTTTCTCAGGATTGAAAGATCTGTGTACATGAAGTTAAATGTTTCTTGTGAAGCAAACACAAATTGGTGAAAAGTATCCCTAAATCCTGTGAAGACCCGTAAAAGGGAAAATGGGAGGAGAGAGCAGGACAAAGGAATTAATGCCATTTGGAAGTGATACCTTTTTTTAATGCGTTCAGAATCTGAGCCAGCCTCCACACAAATCAATTGAAAAAATACCTGCTCCTGTGAGCAGAAGATAAACCTTGTAATGATGAGCCTCACTTAGCCATTGTGTGCAATGCTGCAGCCATGTGCTCAGAGGCAGTGTTGGATGCTTTGCTTACCTACCTGCATCCCCACCTGTGCCAAGGTGAGGCCTCAGCCCATAAACCCAGGCAACTCTGCAGGCACGGGTTGACACCCTCCCTAAAAGTGCCTGTCAGTCACCTACACAGATGCTCCCAAGTGACAATGTCAGTACTGGCGCTGCTGTCCTCTGCCATCACACCCCAATTTTGCTGCCTTTTCCTCATCACTGCAGCTCCAGCGCAGGGATTCCATAAAGCACAAGGGGAAAGAAGGGATGGAAACGGTGCGGTCTTGATGAGGATGCTTCCAGCTTTAATAAGCCAGACGATCAAAGCCTTTGTGTAAATCCTGCCACCAGGAGAATGGCTCTGCTTCTGCACTGACAGCACAGCCCAGCCCTGCACAGTTCCCTCAAACCCTGCTTTTGTCAGCTGTGAGCTCCTCACACCCAGATCATCTCCCTCCAGCCCAGCACCGGACGGCAACTGGTGCCAGGGACAGAGACATGGCTCAGTCATTTTCTTTGCCAGTAAGACAGATATCTAATGCACATATGAGTAGTCTGGGGACCAATCTTTTTCAGCCTTCAAAATCACATTTCTTTCCACTCTTCTGAAAATGCTTATCAGAGGCACCTGAGAGGCCAACGCAGCTGCTTGATGAGGTCTCTGCGATTAATTTGCACGATCATGTCTTTAGCAAAGGCAAAAAGAAAAGTGTTAACGAGTTGACGAGCACACTCTTCCGCAAGCAGCGCTGCCAGCCGCAATGTAACTGCAGGGAGGAGAGAGCAGGGTGGTGGCAGAAGACCTTGAAAAAAATTTCTTTGTTCAAACCGGTTACAAAGGCTCCTGCTTCCCTAACATACCAAATCCGAGCTGGTCGAGAGAGGCAAGGGATTCAGTAGAAATTAGACTTAGTACTGATGCAGGGCAGCGTGTTGCTATCGCGGTTTCAAGGATGAGTCGTTGGGGTGGAAAGAAATTTTTTTTAACTGAGGAGAGTCAAAACAAATAAGGAATATTTGCTGGGCATGTGGCTCCTGTGTGCTGCACTGCCAGATTCTGACCTGATGGCTGCAAATGACGGTCATGCCAGCGTTTCTACCCTCTGACAATGCCATTTGCAACAAGACCTTCAAATTGTGCAAATTTGTCCAATTACTTGAGCCCGAACATACACACACACACACACAAAAAAAATCCTGTTTATGAAAGAAAGGAACAAGACCAGATTTCAAGAATAACTCAGACAAGCAAGTGAATATTTTCTTTCATGCCCTGCTCTTTTGCATTTACTGAATTTGTTCCACATGAATGTAGAAACAGCTGCATCAGCAACAGTACTGAGGCTAGAACCTTATTAATATTTATGCCTGGCAAGCAGAGCACACAGGAATCAAAATGCTTTCCCATCATTGGTTCAGGGACCCCAGCATCCATTCAACATCTTGCCACGTTTGGGGCCAGGGCAAGCGGATTTATTAGAGAGCAGATCAATTTCTCATCAACACTCTCACCCAGTAGCAGGCAAACTGCCCTTTGCCTCTTCTTACCTGCTCTTTGCTTTTCATCATTTAGTAATTTCCTAATTAGAGAAACCATTTTTCATCTCTCTTTTGCACTTCTGTAGTTTATATTCCCACATATTATAGGTTCTTGAAGACTTTATAGATGCTTGAATTATTATTATTAATATTATAATTTCCTTATATGGGGGCATACCCATCAGCCTTATTGTGAATGAGATGAACCAGGAAATAACATCGACACAGGTTCATTATGAGCTATGGGAAACCAAGTGCACAATATGTGGCACTATGCACATGAAAGGTGTCATGTGGTCCTGGGATGTCCTTTAGAGCCTCCTTTGGGGCTTTTTACTGCTGTAATTTTTGCTGACAAAGTGCTGCAGTGAGAGTCCTTAAGCTGAGACTGGGGGGTTTCCTTTCTGAGAGCACTGAGTGGGGTTCTGGCTGACAGCCTTGCTCCAGCTTTTGTTTTGTGAAAGCAACCCTTACTTTGTGTAATAAAGAGGAACTGGTGAGCACACAGGTGCTCTCAGAAAAAATTTAACAGTCACAGAGTTTTAACTATTTGCTAGGAACAATGATTTGTAGCAGCAGTAAAAGAGAAAGAAATTATCTTGCAATCTGGCTGAAGCCCATTGCGGGGAGGATGCACCAGAAGTTCCTGGCCTTAGCAGGGATGAGGCCAGGATGGGCAGCACTGGCAGGGGCTATGGGGCAGCTGCCCTGGCCCTGGGCCCTGCTGGCAAGCATGGCAGCACTGTGGGGGTGACCCTGTTCCCCTGGGGGGCTGCCTGGGGGACATGGGGGCTGTGAATACAGCCCAGACCTCACCCACTGGGTTTGTTGGGTGACCAGAGCCCACCCAGCAGACCGGATGGTTTGGGGCCACTGCTGACAGTGTAACCACCCCTCACTGTCCAGTCCTGGGTCACTGTGTGGATGTCTCATTGGGACACATTGGCATTAACCCTGGGTACTGAGGCCTGAGGCAGCTTGGCATTGATGAGCTGTGGGGTTTAAGCATTGCACTGATGGGCAGAGACAGACTCTGGTGTGCTGGCCAGGCAGCTGCAGGCAGAGGGAGGAGGGCTGGACTTTGCTGCTCCCATGAACATTGTTGATGCATTGCAGTTTTCTGCTGCCTTTCTGCTTTCTTCCTTTAGAGCCTCACAGCTTTCCATGCTGGTGTTGATTCTACCCTGTCCTTCAGCCACTGATGATCATGTTCCTATAATCTTCTCTCTCCCTGCATTTGTACCTTTTCTTGTCAGGCAGGGGGCTGTGCTGCTGGCTTTCCCACAGCTTAGCAATTTTCTCAGGAGTTTGGGTCCAGGCAGTGCTGTTGGGCTATGTTACAGCCAGGGGTTTTGTTGGGAGCAAGGGTAATGAGGGTCACAGCACAGAGCTGCGGCTACTACCAGCCTTGTCCTTTCCCAGCAGCTGGCATGGGTGGCTCCAGCCACTGACACAGACTGCAGGCAACCTGTAAGCAAAACCATGAAGACATGTGGAAACAGAGATACTCAACAACATTTTGTTTGCCAAATGTTCCTTCTCCACCTGCACCATCCTGAATTCCTCTCAAATGTACCCAGGGTCCTCCCAGCCCACCCCTCACCGACCCTCTGCTGAGCTATAATGATTCATGCTGAGGAGCAAAATATTGGTTTGCCCTAAATGAACTAATGAGCCACCCTAGATGTCCAGCTTGGTCGATGGCCTAAGACTTCAACTCATGAGAGTCCAAACTTCTAATTTTTGTATAATGCAGCATCCTTTCTCTCAATATACAGAAGGTCTTGGCGCTTCACTTGGGGGTTTGGGCATAACTTCAAGGTCTGTAAGGAATTTCCATCCTTCTGAGAGGAGCCACAGACAAGGAGTGGGATCTCCATGAAATGTGATGCTGAGCCATGGGACAGGTCCAAGTTTCATTTTAGAAAACATGTTCTAATGACCCACAAACTATGCTGCAGCACGTCCCACAAAAGCACGTATTTTCTATTATAAATTAAAATTACTAAGTCTTTCTCTTGGGCTTTTGTTAGCTGGCTTTTGCAACCTTCTGCATCTAGCAAGGAAACCAGGACTTACTTTAATCAGTGCCCCCTTCAAGAGCGTAAGACAGAGGCTCTGACAGTGATCACACCCAATCTTGTAGTGGGAGGATGGGAACCGCAAAAGGGAGTTTGGAGAGCACGTTAGACAAAACTGGGTTGATCTTCTGAGTTTCATTAAAGGAGCTCTTGACTGCGATTGTCTCATTCCTCCTCTAATTCGAGAACGACTGTGAACAACCTTGCAAGCTGACATTTCATCCGCCCTGCCGCCGTTCCCGCAGTCCCCTACCCACAGTGCTTTTACACCCTGGGAAATCAGCCTGGCGAGTGAAAATGTTGCAGCTCTTTTTTTGTTGTTCCTTTTTTTCCTGCCGGGCGGGGGGGCGGTTGCCGGGGAGATGGGGATGGAGCAGCGCAGCCAGGGCCGGCCCCGGGGCTGGGGCAGGGGCTGACAGACACAGCAGTGTGAGGCAGAGCCAGAGGGGGGGAGAGGGGCAGGGCAGCCAACAGCTGAACACTTCATTTCCCCGCGAGTCATTCACAACAAGCTGTGCCGAACCTTTGAGGAACTCTCCGTGCCAAACACTCACCTTAGAATTAAAGTGGACTCTGTCTGAAGTCTCCCGAAGTGACTTGAACGGCTGCATCCACCTCTAAGGAGTCTGGTCTGGGGGCTGCAGAAAAGCTGACCTGGGTTTCCTCTCTCAACCCTCTGAAAAACAGCTATTTATTTTTAAAATAAACATTTCACCTATTTTTCTTTTAGTTTCAACAAGTTCTGTATAGTAGATATACTTGAATCCTCCCTGCTTCGAAGAGGTGTATTAATTTATTTTAAGGCAAAGCTGTTGGGGTGGGTTTCTTTCCTCCACTGTTAATAATCTGTTTTCCTTGAATTGGATTTTAAAATGGCTTCCTTTGAAGCCTCAAGCTGTTAGGAATGAGCTTAGCGTAGATATGGAGGATGTGTAAAATCAGCTACTCCCCTTCACACCGAAATGTCTGTTATTCTCCTCTTAAAAAACTAATCTGCAGTGTACAACAGGCAGGATACTTGGAAATAATAGTAGCAAAGAGTCAGAGTACCTGTATTTTGCACCAGCTCTGCTGTGACAGGGTTTTCAGGAGCACACCCGCCGCAGCCATGGGAAAGGCTGGTATTAATTTGAATCATTACCTGGAGCGGTCAGTGGTCCCCTGGAGCTGCTAATCTGCAAGCTATTCTTGAACAAATAATTATAGATGAGGATGTTGACTATTAAGTTAGCATGCCACAAAAAATGTACGCTTGGAATTACAGCTACACATTGTTTGTGAAGTGTAGTCAACCAAATAATTAAATTGTTCTTGGCCTGGGCCAGTAAAAACAGATTTCACAGGGACTGCAAATGATAGGATTAATTTTTCTCAAATTCACTACTGAAGAGACAAACGTGAGGCTGTATTTTCTAGCACGCGTTTTGGAGATGGGATGCCTTCTCACCGTAAAGCAAACAAAAGAAAGGTGTGGATGCGTTGGCATATCAATCAGAGGAAACCGGGTTGTGCTGAAGATTGCCTTGGAAGAAGGTAAAATCAGATCTGGAGTAATCCATATGCAAGGTTATCGATCTGCATAAACCAGGCTAGAGAGATTAGGGACATCGGCACGTGTGTAGAACAAAGGAGGGGGAAAGAAGAAGAAATACACCGAAGAAATATGGGTGGAAAATGGTGATGTGCTTTAATTTGCACGTCTAGAGTAGCCAAGTGTAGAATAGACGAAGTAGCCTACATCTAGTGGGTCACTAAAACGGGGTTTAGTGGAGTCCCGCCCGGCGCTGGCTACGGGGAGCCTGCCTGGGCAATCGGTGGCTCGGAGCAGCCCCCCGAGGGAGCCGCGCCCTCCCTCCGCTGCACACGCACACCGAGACCGTGGTGAGAACCAGGCGATGCCGAGGAGGAGCGGGCACGCCGGGCTGACCGCCCCGAAGGGTACCGGGCACGGCGGGAACCGTGCCGCCCTGCCCGTGCTCTTCCTCCCCGCCACCTCCTCCTCCTCCGGCGGCGCGGGCAAGTGCCGTGCCCTGCCCGCTGCCGCGGCCCCCGCCCCGCCACCGCTGTAATGCCCGCGGTGATCTACGGGCTGCTCAAAAATAAAGTGAGGGACAAGAAATCATCTCTGGGGACCACATGTTCAACCCTCTCCTGCTCCCCCCTCCCCTCCTTTCTTAATCTCTCAGCATCTGTAAATCCGCAAGGAAGCGCCGAGGAGCGAGAGCCGCTTGCTGCAGAGCTGAGGGAACCTCCCCCCTCAGCCCCCGGCCCCGGCCTGCAGCCCCCGCGCCATTGTCTGTCTGCCGCCGGGTCGCGGCTGGCTGCGGCCGGACGGGGCACAGCGCGGAGCAGCGCGCTTGGCTGGAGAGCGGCTCCTTGCTCAGCTTCACACCAAATCCGACCTTTTTAGGCATAGAGAGAGAAGCCGAGCTCGGCACCGAGGCGAGGCAGGCGGGGACCGCTCGAGGGCAGGCAGGGCTGGCGGACTGGATCAGCGCACAGCCCGTGCTGGAGGGAAGCCCACCCGCGTCGTGCCGAGGGTGGATAAACCGGGTCAGGGCGCGGGGCTCCTGGCTGCCGGTGCGGGCTTGTGCGGGCACACGGGCGGCGACCACAGGCGCCTGGTGATGCCGCCCGGTGCACGGTGCCTCCACGGGGGAGGGAGTCTCCCGCCGGTACCGTGTGAACGGAGACAGCGGCGGGGGGGCGGGGGCAGCCGCGAGGTTCCCCCTCCCACCCCCCCGACGGCAACGCCCGCTGCTGCGGCAGGGAAGACTGCGCTTCACGGGGAACAAAAGGCTGCGGCGGCAGCGGCCGCGGGAGGGCCAAGGGTGGGACGGAGGCCGCAGGGAGGTTCCGCGGTTCACACGTGGGCGGCCCGGCCCGGCTTGGCCGCCCCATGGCGGCGCTCGGCGCCTTTGTCCCCGCTGTCACGCCGGACCGGGGCGGTGGCGGCGCGCCCCGACCGCTCCCGCCGGCCACGCCCCGGCCGCGCCCCCCGCACCCGGCCACGCCCCCCGTGCGGGACACAATGCCCGGGCCCGCCCCGCCCCCGCGCGCTCATTGGCTCCGCGCCGTTCCCGCATGACGTCACCGGCGGGGCGGGGCGCGGCGCCCCATTTAAGGGGCGGCGAGGGGCGCGGCCGCCGCAGCAGCGAGTGCGGGAGCGGGCGGAGCAGGCGGTGAAGGCGGCAGGAGTAGCGGGGCGGCACCTTCGGACACCGGCACCATGCGTGAGATCGTGCACATCCAAGCCGGGCAGTGCGGCAACCAGATTGGCGCTAAGGTACGGACCGGCCACCCGCTCGTCCGCCCGGGATTCCGCGCGTGGGGCGGTGCCCGCTCAGCCGAGCTCCGCGTGTCCCGGGGATAGCGCTGCCGAGAGGGCGGGACCGCGACTTCCCGCTACGGAGCACCCTCGGGCTCCCCCATCCCTGCGAGGGTCCGCGCGGGACGGTTCCCGGCTATTCCACCTTAGGGGGAAGCGCGGTGGGGCATCCGCGCCGTGGGTACGGCGCGCCTTGGGGAAGAAGGGTAGGGCGGGGGACATCGGCTGCTGTCCATCAGCCCCTCGCGGGCTGCAGGGGTCCTGGGCGGGCGGGGGAAGGGGCGGTGGCGCGGTGCCACACCCCTCCCGTCGGTGGGGGGTGTGCAGGGCGCGGTGGCGGGGGGCCGCACCCACGCGCGGCGAATCCCCGCGCGCCACGTGGCGGGGACTTGGCCGGGGGGCGAGAGAGGGGCGTGGCGGCACTGACCACCCGTCTGTCCCCTCAGTTCTGGGAGGTCATCAGCGATGAGCACGGCATCGACCCCACGGGCAGCTACCACGGGGACAGCGACCTGCAGCTGGAGAGGATCAACGTCTACTACAATGAAGCCACTGGTAATGCCCCTCTGTAATGAACTTCCCGGGGGAGGGGGAGTAGGGTGTGCAGGCAGGGGTCCCCCAGCCCTCTCCGCAATGGGTGACGCCCCAGCACAGCTTAAATGGCTGCTTTGTTTTCCCATCCCTGGATTTTTGCAAATTCCCACACCCTCCATGCCCTCAGCAGCGAATCATGGGGAAGCGGAAGGGAGCCCAGCAGGGCTCCTGTGACACCGGCTGCCTGCTGCAGGGCTGTAACCCTGCTGCTGCTGCTGGTTCCCCCCACAGGTAACAAGTATGTCCCCCGTGCCATCCTCGTGGACCTGGAACCCGGCACCATGGACTCCGTGCGCTCCGGCCCCTTTGGACAGATCTTCCGTCCTGACAACTTTGTCTTTGGTGAGTGACTGTGGCACGGAGGAGTTCCCAGAACTCCACACACAGAAAAGGCTCAGAGCGAGTATGCAAGTGACCCTGGGGAGCCTGAATCCCCATGGCAGAGTGGGGATGGAGAGAGGGGAGGGGCCCAGAGGGAAGGGGCAGTGGCATCACCTGTGTCTGTCCCCGGGGCGCTGATGTGGCACGCGGCTTGTGGTCTGGCCCGCAGGTCAGAGCGGGGCTGGCAACAACTGGGCCAAGGGGCACTACACGGAAGGCGCCGAGCTGGTGGACTCTGTGCTGGACGTGGTGAGGAAGGAGTCAGAGAGCTGCGACTGCCTCCAGGGCTTCCAGCTGACCCACTCGCTGGGCGGAGGCACGGGCTCCGGCATGGGCACCCTCCTGATCAGCAAGATCCGCGAGGAGTACCCCGACCGCATCATGAACACCTTCAGCGTGATGCCCTCGCCCAAGGTGTCGGACACGGTGGTGGAGCCCTACAACGCCACCCTCTCCGTGCACCAGCTGGTGGAGAACACGGACGAGACCTACTGCATCGACAACGAGGCCCTGTATGACATTTGCTTCCGCACCCTGAAGCTGACCACTCCCACCTACGGGGACCTCAACCACCTGGTGTCGGCCACCATGAGCGGCGTGACCACCTGCCTTCGCTTCCCTGGCCAGCTGAACGCCGACCTGCGCAAGCTGGCCGTCAACATGGTGCCTTTCCCGCGGCTGCACTTCTTCATGCCGGGCTTCGCCCCGCTGACCAGCCGCGGCAGCCAGCAGTACCGCGCCCTGACGGTGCCCGAGCTGACGCAGCAGATGTTCGACTCCAAGAACATGATGGCCGCCTGCGACCCCCGCCACGGCCGCTACCTGACGGTGGCCGCCATCTTCCGGGGCCGCATGTCCATGAAGGAGGTGGACGAGCAGATGCTCAATGTGCAGAACAAGAACAGCAGCTACTTTGTGGAGTGGATTCCCAACAACGTCAAGACGGCCGTCTGCGACATCCCCCCGCGCGGCCTCAAGATGTCGGCCACCTTCATCGGCAACAGCACGGCCATCCAGGAGCTCTTCAAGAGGATCTCGGAGCAGTTCACGGCCATGTTCCGCCGCAAGGCCTTCTTGCACTGGTACACCGGCGAGGGCATGGATGAAATGGAGTTCACGGAGGCCGAGAGCAACATGAACGACCTGGTCTCCGAGTACCAGCAATACCAGGATGCCACTGCTGATGAGCAGGGCGAGTTTGAAGAGGAAGGAGAGGAGGATGAGGCATGAAGTTGAGATGGGTAGGAGTTAAGTATAGTCTGAGCAGGCAAGTATTCATTGAGAGAAGGAATCTGTGCAGTTGTGCTGAAGCATGCATTTTTTAATTTGGTGCTCTCCACTGTTGCTTCTGTCAGCAGTTTTGTATCCTTGACTGTCCAATGTAACAGTAGTTGCAAAATACTTCAGAGTCTTCTGTTGAAATGGTTAACTTCTCAAACATAAAGGCTTTTTGTGTCCTAAACTGTCTCCTCTACTTTATTTCTCTCTAGATTAAGCAAGTAATTCTTGTGTAGTTTTCTGTAGCTTCGCTTCTCAGTTTATTCCTGAACTTCAGTGCAAGGTTAAGCTCAATAAAACAAGAATTCTCAGGCTGTGAATTTTACAGCACATGGGAGCTATAGTAGCTCAGCTGAAGATGCCAGGTATTTCTTAGGAATTCCTGTGTTTAACAGTGTGGCTAATTGTTGAGGCAAAAGCTGCTTTATCTGATAAAAACAAATCGCTGCACTTGAATCATGAAATTCCTCTTTATGGACATACATGGTAGAGAGGTCAGAGAGAAGGTATTGAATTCCACATTGCAGGCTGTCAAAACTGATTTGACAGGATAGCTGCAGGCTTCCCTTCCCAGGCTGCCATTCAGCAGCTTATTTAACTTGTTCCAGGGACCATAGTGCAGGCATATGGGTGGCTGATTGGGATTTGACTTGATGCTGAGCTCACTTGTCTTCCCCTCAACTCTCCTCTCTAAATACAAAAGTTCTATGCAGAGAAGCATAGGTTTGTACCAACAGGCAACTTGAGAGCTCAAGTAGAAACCCAGGCTTTTTCTCTTCAAGAATAAAATTTGTGTTTCCCAAAAATAGCCACTAATCTGTCCTTAACTGTAAAGGGATTGATTCTACAGGGCAATCAATTCCCTCTAGGAGACAGGAGATGCTGGACAGATTTCTAGGCTCAAAGGTACCATATGGTACCAGAGCATACCATGCAATCTTAGTCACCTGTAGATCCCCTGACAACAGCTGTGTCCAAGTTACATGTTTACAGGGCAATTGTTTGCTCCTGGTCCCTGCAGCAGGAGATGAACCTCTACCCAGGCAGGGGAGAGCAGTGCAGCTGCACCCTGCTGTGCAGCTTTGCAAAGGTAAGTGTCATTTCTTTACAGTGAGGGAGGGAGGGGGGATTGATGTTCCTATCTTCTTATAGGATGCAAGAACCCTGAATGAATCTACAACGTTCTTAACAGCAGTTAGCAAAGTTTCATAGATCCTAATCCTCCCACAGAGCAAGAGTGAAATCCCTCGTGGAGTTTAGCAGTTGCCCAGCATGTAAGCTTAGTCCTTAGTTGATTCAAACACTGCTTACGGGAGTGGTCCTGCACTAGAAAATGTGTTGCTAAAAGAACTGCTACCAATGCTACAAGTGCTGCAGTCCTTGCTGCTCTGAAAGAGCTGGTATTCACATGTGTGCAGCCTCTATTGTGATCCTTTGCTGAAATGCTTGCAAGGCATTACTGGAATAAAGAATGAAAAGGGAACTGCTGTGCATAACTAATATCTTGCCTGTTTTGAGTCCTCTGCCTGTGGACACTGCTCTGAATGTACGCTGTTCTTTGCAGATGGGCCTGGCCACGCTGGTGTGTGCAGGACAACAGGCACTTGCTAAAGCTTTTCTCTCATCTGTAGGTTTGGTTTCTGGTGTGCAGAGGAGTGAGAAGCTCTTAAACTGCCTGGACTGTCAGTAAACAAACACAGTCCTGTATACCTACAACATACTTGTATTTCTTAACACTTGAGCCGTTCTAGGATTAAACATTAGACAAATTGAAGTTGTTTTTAGTAACTGAGTCAATACATGCTGCCTCAGGCCCTTTGGGGAAATAACACTGTATCTGGTTGTCACAGTAACCTTGCCTTGAAATTACCTAGCTGGGTTGCACTTGAAGCTGTTGATCATACAGGTTTGAGTCAGCAAATGAATCTAAACAGTTTCACTAAAAGAGAAGGCTTTGGTCTTTGATAGTAGAGATCTGCCTTTCAGCTGTGACACTGTAGCAGTTTTCACTAGTATTCAACATGTCTAGCATCTAATTCTTAGTGTAATTACACTCTGTCTCTAGTAGCTAATCCTTAAATATAGCTACCCAAGTGACACATTTCACTACAGCTCCCTTACTAGAAAGTAGGACACCATCCTACATTGCTTGCCTGTTGTTTCTAGTCTGGCCTTTTTTTTTTTTTTTTTTTTTTTTTTAATTTTTTTTTTTTTTTCTGTTCTAGAGGAAGAAAGCCCAGAAATAGAAATACTCTATAAAGAAACATGTCCTTTCATAAATTCTACATGTCTTATTTGCCAATCATAATCATTAAAAATTAAAAATCAAGCCATCATTTCAGTGGGAGTTGAGAAATATAGAAAAAGGGGATACTGAAAGATTTGAAGGGAAGGTTCAAAGCCTGGTAGGAACAGTAAGTCAAATATAAGGGAGGTTGAGTCTCATTCTGGGCCTGGGACTGCAGTACCTATTTTTGTCTGTCTTTGATCTTTAGCTGTATTTATTGCCCAGGAGACCTTTCATTATAAAAACTGGAGCTGACTGCTATATGCAAAACAACAAAGAGGTGTATTCACAGGTCTTTGTGGTTGCAGTATTTCTGTTTCACAAAGAAAGCAGAACCACTGGAAGGATTTCAGATGAGGTTATCTGACTGCCTTAACCTCTCCTGGGTGAAGATTTGTATTTGTTCATGTAATGAACATTTAGGGCTAAAGGTCTTGCATGAGGCACCCTGTTTGGAAGAAATGGGGATAGATAATATAAATTTAGTGGTCTGCAGATTAAGCCACTTATAATGACTGATTTGTGTTGAGATATAAGTTAATAGTATAAAGCAATCTATTCTCATTTCAATACATCAGTTGTGGCCTGAAGAGAAGCATTCTCTGTTGACAATTAGAGCTGATAGTGTTGGAGATGGTAACAATCTCTATTTTTTTTTTTTTAATTCCCTCTGTTAAATGTGTGGAATTTTTAAGCACATTAGTAGAGTGTCTTGACCAAGGGAAACAATCAATGCTTGATTGCTGTTAAGTGCAAGAGGGTAAAGATAAATAAGGCTGTAAAAACAAGGCAGCATGCAGGTTTAATTTGAATAGAAATGGCAGGAGTCATGGTAGTACTGGGATGCCCTCTCTCCTAATTTCTCTTCCCTGGTTATTTCTAGAACCTCAGTCTAAACCATTGTAGCAACAGTGTTGTGGAAATATGATCCAGTATGTGGTCTGATATTTGAAAACTTGTAATGGGATTGTAAGCTTACATCTGTTTTCCAACATATGCTTTCCAGTCTTTCAAGTAGGAGCAATAATGATTCTCCTCTTCCCAAGATACATGAAGTGCCTATATAAATCAAAAATTGGGTTGCATTAAGTATAAAATGACATGACAGACTAACAATCAAACCAGAGGCCCATTCTGTTGACAGGTGTATCCTTCCAGAAGGTATGAGGTGATGAACAGAATAAACAAAAGTAGCAATAGGATTTAAAACCTGAAGAAAAAATCCAGATGTTTGGGGTTTCTCTCCAGTGAATTCCATGCAAAAACAGGGCAGACCTCTAATCTGTGCAGGGAAATTTGCTCATGGATGATGCTATCATGTGCTACATAGCTCAAAAGTGTGTGGTGCTAGTAGGTTTCTCTAGATATGCAAGTTCTGTGGGCTTAAAGAAAGTGTGATGGACTGACAGAGTCCTTATAGGATGGTGCTGCCATGCACTACTGCAAAGCACAGCTCTGGTGCCTGGAGCGACTCTGGCAAAGTGGGGCAAGAGGGACAAGTTTTCTTGCCTCACTTGAAAAATTCGGGGTCTCTTTCTAATGCAGGGAGTATTGTTAGAGTTCTCCTCTTGTTTCCTTTGTCCTTTGCTGTCCCTGCAATCCCCATAGCCAAGTTATGTCTAAGATCAGGATGAAACCCAGTAATGGCTTTCAGAAGGGCAAGTTACATGGCTGTTGCACTGAAATCACTTTCCAAATACCCTCCTCTCTCCCACCCAAAAGAACCCAAACCCAACCCCCCACATCTCATTGTTTTATTGCTATTTTTTTCAAAGAAGGGCTGTTAATCTATATTAGATTCTGCCTCACAGTGGGAGGTGCTTTAACTACTGCTTTCTGTTTAATGAATCCGAATATTTTTCTTTGCTATAGTAGCTATGAGGAGGTAAAATCTTCTCAGGAGAAATCATGTGACTATCCCTTATTATTTGATACACAACTTTTCTCCCAAAGGATGCTATTCTGCTTTTCCTCTCCACATCAAAGCATAATGAAGAAACATGTTTTAGAAATGGTAGCCTGCATGGGAGTTATAGGTTACATTATTCTCCAAGCCTGTTCATTGTAGGGAAGGCACTGTTTTTTGCTTACAAATAAACCCCTTCTCAATCTTCCCATTTGTTTTTTCAGCTGCTTCTACATTTCCACAGAACAAAGCTTGTGACACTTTTGATGCTTTATGTGTGCCTGGGGTAATCTGAGTAAGGTTATTTTTTTCCCCTTTTCTTCAGCTGAAAATAAATCTCCACAGAGAAGGAACTGATTTTGTATCAGGCATAAAAAGGAAAAAAAATTTTTTTGAGAATTTTTCACCTTCCATTCTAAAATCCATTCATACTAAGCACCTGCCTTTTGATACTTCAGCAATCACCTATCCTGGGCTGTTTGTTTTTATTAAAATGGGAAAGAGCAGATATTTATTCTCAAATAAGACCCATTTAAATGGGAGTGTCTTTAGCTTGCCTACAAGAAAATTCAAAATCAAAGCATTTGGTCAAAGAAAAGTGCCTCAGGACATGATGCATTTTGGAAAAAGACATTTCTTGGCCCTGAATCTCCTGGACAGCTGTCCAGCTGGAGCCCTCTGAGCAATGGAAACCAAAGCAGAGGGAGGATGTGGGGTTTGCTGTGAAAGCCTGCTCATCCCCAGACATTCTGTCAGCAAAGGACACAGTGCAGGTGACAACTCCTCTCCCTGGGAAGCTTAACAAGAAATGAACTGTTTCCCTGCTGCTAGCTTCACTCCTATTTTCAGTATTTTACTTGTGAATCTGCCAGAAAGAAAAATTGTGTCTCTTTGAAGTGTGTGTATAAGAAGGCTATCTATTTACAGTATCTAGGTAAAAAAGGAAATAATTTAAGAGTAGGTCATTCCCTCCTCCCCACTCAAAGTCATTTTTCCCTTATGAGCAGAATTCCACTTGTAAGGGAAGAAATCAAGTTAACTCTGTTAAATTCTTGTTTATTAACATTTGATTCTTCTAGTGTAGAGATTTTCCAACTGGTCTCAATTTATCCATATGTCATCCTTTATAATCAGGTTATTTTTCTCACTAGGCCTCTTTGGAAAGCTTAAGGCATAGGTTTTTGTTGTTTTTTTTATTTTTTTATTAGGTGGGTTTTTTTGTTTGTTTGTTTTTTGGTTTTTTTTTTTTTGTTTTTTTTTTTCATTTCTGGCAAGAATCCCTCTATCTTGGGAAAAAAAAAAATTTAAAAATTCAGTTTAAGCCGAATGTGAAAAAAACCCACACTTGCTCCAGAGTGGCTGAAGTGAAGTGGCTACCCTGGCAGAAGCTGTGTAGCTTATTCAGTAAAAGGTTCTGTGTTGTTTTGCAGTGAAAAATGTTTTCACATTTTCCATGAATGTAATAGAAAGATACTGCCTGTCTCCATAGTGAATAATTAAATGAGGTTTCAAGCAGAATTCAAATGGTCTCACAACAAGCTTTACAAACACTTAATGAAATTCAAGCACTGACTTCTTACAGCAGCTTCACTGCATCCAGCCTATTGCTGGTCTTATAATTAATAAGTTAATTGTGTGGCTCTTTTTTTTTTGAAATTTCAGCAAAGAAATTTCCAGCTCCACCCTAGCAGGCAGGGACTAGAGATCTTATTGGCATTGAGAAAACTGCCACTTCCATAGGTGGGGCTGATTCAGTATCCTCCAGCTGCCAAAAAAGGATGGTCCTATTCCCCTTGTCCCTCTTCGGGTGTTACCTCTGTGTCATTTCCTCTACCAGCTTCAGGGCATGTCTGACCTTTTCACGAGTCTTTTCCTTTTCCTTAGCTCCGCAGTTAAGGACAGAAAATTGAGCGGCTGGAAGAAAGTTTTTCTTCAATTAGGTGGTGTGCCAGAGGGAGAACATGTGCAAAGAAGGAGGGAAACGTGGGCAGCTGGAAGCAGGAGAGAGCAAAACAAAGTATTGTTTGTTGATTCAGCCGCCTAGTGCAACATCACCCTGAACTCCCCTGCAGAGAACCCGGGCAATTTTAAACAATGTACACTGAAACCCACCACAAACTACTGCGTCTCTTAGCAGACCTCACAAGATGTAGTTCACAGTTTGCCCAGTGTCAGTTTGAGTTACTTGTAACTATCAGATTGCAAGACAGCAAGGAGGCTAAGGAACAAAAGAAACAGTAACTAGCAGATCAAAGTCTCTATCTGTACCTAGTTTTCGATGACGTGCAGGAAGTGAACTGCCCTGGAAAACATGATAGCAGCATTTCGTTTCTATTGGTGCTAGATCTTAGGCATCTTTTGACTGGAGGACCCAGTTCGTAGGGATATCAGATGTGTTTGATCTACTGAGCAGCCTAAAAAAGGTAGATGCAGCCTGGATGGGGGCAGGAGCCATCTGGCTGCTACCCCATCACATCTGGTGTGCCAAGAGGAAATAATGAGAGGCTGCATTGTTTTGCTTTTCTTCTCAGTAAATCGCTGCCTGATGATGATCACCACATTTTCCCCTTTTGGAATTGTTTTGTGACATGTGATCATGTTGATTATGGTAACTTTGGAAGCCAGAGAAGCAGGGTTCTGTTTGCTATGTCCTGTAGAAGCACATGCACAGAAATGCCTGACTCTCAGAGGTTATAATCTAAATTCACAAAAGGAACCATATGGTATGGAAGAAATATTAGATTCACTGAGAAGCTGTTCTCCCCTCTAAAGGTGCATGGGTTATTTCAGAATTGACTGTGTCCCGAATTGCTCTGTAATGTGATTTTTCTCTCACATGCTTATCCTCTCTCCTCTTTTGTTCTTTGCCAAACACACAGACCCTCAGGTATAATAAACAAAAGTTCAGAGGGCTCTACAATGAAGCTGCTTTTGTTCATTCATAAAAACATGCTCAGCATTGCTATATATAACACATTGAGTTAAATGCCTACAGTGAGTTGTAATATTGAAATAAAAATAGATTTCCCTTTTAGATATTTTATTACTAGCATTAAAATCACTTTCACAATCATTTCATCTTCTTGCTGGCAGAATATTCTTATATCTTAATGCACATTGCAAATGATTAAGCATTGTGTTCCAAAGGTGGCCTCATACAGTCCTCATCAGTGGGAATGTCATAGTTACCAGGTAGAAGGCAAACAATAAGGTAACAAACAGAGCCTGCTCATTTGAGTACCAACAGAAAGCCTCAAAAAGCCATGTATTCTCTGATAGACATAGCTGAGCAACACATGACATTAGCCAACACAAATGACTGAGACTAAAGCTGTGGGCAGACATTTTGTGTGCTTGAGAAGCTTTCCTATGTGTATGCTCATGATTCTTTCTCAAACAATGGGAAATCACAGACAGACATGAAAATGTTGTGGGATCCCTGTTGCCTCCCTTGAGCATCCATCGCCAGGCTCCTTGTTGCCTTGGAAACTGGGTAGGCAGGGCTTGATGCAGGCAGGGAGGAGGCTGTGGCAGAGTTTCGGCTGCCAAGGGGTCCAAGGGTGTTTCTGAGCACATGCCCTGCCTTTGTATGAACAGGAGAATTTTGGCTTTCATTTGCAATTCTGACAACTTAGAATTTATAGAGCTATATTTAAAAAAACCAAAACAATAGGGAACTCCCATATCTAAGTATCCTTGATGGCTAAGATTTGTTAAAGTGTTTGCCATAATGAAACGCTGTGAATTGACATTCAAGTAGTTGACATTTAGTTCGGTTCACTGTGTGTTCATGGATGTTCAGCATTGTTGAAGATGAAGGAATTTGTACACAAAAACATGTACTTCCCTTTAGGTACTCAGAATAAAATCTGGAGCTACACCCTCACCCTGAAAGAAACAGTGGGAATCTACAAAGAGACCAGTACTACAGTATCTAAGAATTAGTTTCCTAATAAAAGAATTCTTAGTGGAATAACTCTAAAGGAGGTCACCATGTGCATGTGGGAAGACGAAATCTCAGGGAGTGTCCAGGTGTCTTCAAGAGAAGAATCATAATGCTTCAAGCCAGGACTTTGTGGATTGCAAGGAATATTCTGGACCCAAAAAGCTCTTCAGTGTTTGTGTGGATCTCTCAGAGATGCAGTTGTGTTGCAGTCCCACCTTGTAACTTCCTGCTGCTGCCCAGAAACGTGGGTTACACCTAGAGCAAGCACACATGTATATGCCTAAGTGGTGTGAAAAATAACAAAGGCTGCCTGTGATTAAGTGTTGCTGAAATATGTCAAAGGAAAATACTGACGACAGCTGGGCTATAAAGAACACAAACTCCTAAAGAATTTGGTAAAAATATCTCAGTGCCAGCACAGTCCTGAATATTTTGTGATTGCAAAAGCCACATGGAATAACACCACACTTAATTCCCTGTGTTGCAAAGCTTAAGCCAATCTCTGCTCATGACATTTCACAGCAGCTGAGGTTTCTGCACTAGGGAAGAAAATGAGCTACAGTTGATAAGGAAGTCAATTCGCTGGAGCAAACTGAGAGGTACTTTTGAAAATATAGTCAAAGCACTATTTCAAGGTCACAGCAGCCAAATTCCAGGCAAAGATATGGTAGTTGTTTAGCCACTAGTATTTCCTGCTGTTGATGGAAAAAAAAAAAGAGTGAAAGTGGTGACATTGTGCATTGATTTATATTGTATTAAGCACAGCTAACCTGAGTATTATGTAAACTATTCTGATCATTCTGACTTTATTCTTGATAGAGGTAATGATTTCCCATATCAATTATTACCTCACCTTTGCAAAAATCTTCATGTTTTGAAGGTGTTATAATTGCAATATAATGTTATACTGCAGTGACAAACTGAGATTAATAAACTGTCAGTCTGGTGTTGCTGATCACACATAGCCTCCCACTCCTTTCTTTCCCTTTCATACAACCACACAATTGTGGAGGTTGGACAGAACCTCTGGGATCATTTAGTCTAGTCCTTTATTTCGCCTGACAAGGTCAGCTAGAACAGGTTAAGCAGGGTTGTCCCCACTAGGGTTTTGACTGTCTCCAAGACTGGCACACCACAATCTCTCTGGGCAACATGTACCAGAGCAAAGTGATTTTGGTTTTGTTTTTAGGGTTTTTTTATGTTCAGATTTCTGTATTTCAGTCTGTGTCCACTGATATCATGTGATATCATGTGTTGCTCAGACATGTCCACTGCCTCTCCTCCTGTCACTGCACACCTCTGAGAGGAGCCTGGTTCTGTCTTTTTTACTGCTTCCCATCAAGTATTTATACACACTGATAAGAATCCCCTGAGCCTTCTCTAGGAAAATTGGTCCAGCTCTCAGCCACTGTGTGTGACAGATGCTCCACTTCCTTAACTGCCTTCATGGCCTTTCATTGGACTCACTCCAAAATGGCCATCTCTCTCTTATATTAGGGAGCCCAGAACTGGATGTAAAACTCCAGATGCATCTCACCACAGTTTATCCCCTTCCATGACCTGCTGGTAACAGTCCTCCTTAAACAAGGATGCTGCTGGACAACCCTTGCTGTTAGGGCACACTGCTCACTCATGTTCAACTTCGTGTCCACCAGGATCTCCAAGCTGTTTTTGGCCTGGAGGAAAGCTCCTTCCCATCTGCGTGGTCCTCAGCATGTACTGGTTCAGTGAGTGCGTTGTTCCTTTCCAGCTACAGGACTTTGCACTTCCCTTTGTTAAACTGCATGAGGTTCCTGTCAGCCATCCATTTCTCCATTTCTCCGGCCTACTGTGGTCACTCTGGATTGGCAGCACAATCCCATGGTGTGTCAGACCTTCCTCCCAGTTCTGTATCATCAGCAGACTTGCTGAGGGTGCACTCTCTTGCCATTAAACTCACAAATGAAGCAGTTAAATGGTGTTGGCCAAGGATCAGCCACTGAAGTACAGCACCAGTGCCTGACTTCAACATGAATTTCATGTTGCTGATGTCAAGCCCTTCAGCTTGGCAGCTCAGCCAGTTTTCACTCCATCTCACTGTCCATTTATCTAGGCCATACCTCATCAACTGGCCTACAGGGATGTCATAGGAGACATTTCAAAAGCCTGCACAAAATAAACAATGTAAACTATGCTGAGCCTGTTGATACTTGGGAAAGTTTTAGAGCTTGCATTACCAGGCTGTCCCCTTGGTGCTTTTATGTTGCTCTTAAGGTGAACTCTCTCCAGTTCCATTATGCTGAACACAAGGCACATTGTTTTGCTTCCTCTTTACCAACCTATTCCTTGCTTCACTTTGGGCTGTCATCTCCCTTCCCTGGTGCTAGTGTAAAGCTGTCCTCAACAGGGTGGCCAGATGGGGAGCAAAGCTACTTTCACTTCTGAAAAAAAATTAGACTTGTGAATCAAGTACTATTTTACAATCAAGTTCAATAGTTTCTGCACAATCAGTTATAGACCCTGCTGAAATTTGTTTCTCTCCTTGGCAGCAGTGCAGATATCATTGTGTATCACAGTTGGTTAGTTGGTTCAATTATATTCTCCTTGTTGTCCTTGAACTGCTCCTCCTTCCTTGGTCATCCACCATGTACGTTTCTCAGTTTTTGTTGGGTTTTTTTGTTTTGGTTTGGTTTTTTTTTGTTTTTGTTTTTTGGTTTTGGGTTTTTTTTTTTTTGTTTGTTTTGTTTTGGTTTTTTGTTTTTTGTTTTTGTTTTTTTTTTCCTACAAGAGACCAAGCAGAGATGCTACTAGCAGGATTCAAAGTTTTCCAAAATGAGATGTGGCAGGTGTCTGGTAACAAAGAAAACAACTTCACTTTCAAAAAAAAAGACATATTCCATTCCTGTATGTGGTAAACTGCTATCTCTGCTGGACAACTCCCAGAAAAAGCCATTCTTTAGCAGCAGCATAAAATTTTATGCCAGCCCTCTATGTTCCTGAAATTAGAGCCTCTTGTATACAGGTTTAGCAGCACTACCTAAACCAGAGTTCTCTGCTTGAAACTGGCTGTGGGCTTGAACATCACCACCCAATCTTTGCTTGTTTCAGGTGCCTGAGCTATGGAAAAATTATGCTTGAGCTTCAAACATATTGAAACATGATTAAGCAGGCCTGAGCTAGAAATAAAGGCTTGAGAGTACTAATAAAACATAGCAGCACGTGCTTTGCTGCTGTGGCGTAGTAGAGGCGAAGGAAGCAAGGGCACGAGTTCCAACAGGTGTGCAAAGACGAGTTAGGCGGTTTTGTTTTCTTTTACACTTTTTCACTCCAAGATAAGCCACGTCGTATGCGATCCCGGCCTTTTCCCCGACGGCTGAAGGCGAAGTTCCCCCGGCACCCCAAGGCAGCGGCGCTCAGCATGCGGACGAGCCCGCAGCCTGCCCCTCCCGGAGCGGACCGGACCCGGAGGCGGACGCGGAGCTCGAGCGGGGCGCGGGAGACAATGCCGGGCCCGCCCCGCACCCCGCCATTCCCGCCGCACGTCACCGGCGGGGCGGAGCGCGCCGCCCCATTTAAGGGGCAGCGAGGGGCGCGGCTGCTGCAGCTGCGAGTGCGGGAGCGGCGTGGAACGAGGCGGTAACAGCAGCGGGGGCAGCTTCGGACACCGGCACCATGCGTGAGATCGTGCATATCCAGGCCGGGCAGTGCGGCAACCAGATCGGCGCCAAGGTACGGACGGGCGCGGAAGCGGGGCGCTCCCACAGGTCGCACCCGCGGGTGGCGCTTCCCGAAATGAAAAGCGACCCGGGCTTTGCTGAGGCGTCGTGACTCCTGCCCCTGTGCCGGTCCGTGCCGCTCGGAGCTGCCGCGGGGCCGGGCGGGGCAGGGATATGCCCGCGCTGTCGTCCGGCGTGCCCGGCCTGCTCGCGCTGCCTCGCCCTCTGCGGCCACGGCGCCGGCTGCCGAGGGAGGGAACGGGAGTGTTCCAGTGCCACACACTGTCACCGCTGAACGTGTGCGGGTGTTGCCATCTTGTAGTGGCTACAGGGTCTTAAGCCAATGCTAGACAATGGGAGGATGACAAATTGATATAGCCAGAGATGGCTACCCTTTGGATACAAGCTACAAAGGAATTAACTTGCACTTCAGGGCTATGGCTGCTCGTCAGCGTCTTGCTAGTTCAGCTGCTGCGGCCAGCGAAGCCCTTGTGCACTGACTCACCTTCCCACCCGGCAGCTGCTCTGCCATGCGAGGGAGTGGTCAGGGCCGCGGAATGCATGGGGTGCACCGAGGGTGTGTGATTGGCACTGGCCAGCTGTTTCCACTGGCACTGGAAATGGCTAATTGCCATTTTTCAAAAATTTCCTTTAGTTCTGGGAGGTCATCAGCGATGAGCACGGCATTGACCCCACGGGCAGCTACCACGGGGACAGTGAGCTGCAGCTGGAGAGGATCAACGTGTACTACAATGAAGCTGCTGGTAAGTGCCTGCTTGCTCAGATGTCCTCAAATAAATGGGGCAGCCATGACAGCTCATTGAGGCTGGAAATATCCCTGAACAAGTGCTGTCATCTGCCAGCGACTCCTCTAAGAGACCTTTGTTCTCAGAAAGGCTCTGATAACACGGTAGTCTTGATTGTGACAGTGTCTCTCCAGAGAAATTAAGGGAGGCGGAAGGGAGCCCAGCAGGGCTCCTGTGACACCGGCTGCCTGCTGCAGGGCTGTAACCCTGCTGCTGCTGCTGGTTCCCCCCACAGGTAACAAGTATGTCCCCCGTGCCATCCTCGTGGACCTGGAACCCGGCACCATGGACTCCGTGCGCTCCGGCCCCTTTGGACAGATCTTCCGTCCTGACAACTTTGTCTTTGGTGAGTGACTGTGGCACGGAGGAGTTCCCAGAACTCCACACACAGAAAAGGCTCAGAGCGAGTATGCAAGTGACCCTGGGGAGCTTGAATCCCCATGGCAGAGTGGGGATGGAGAGAGGGGAGGGGCCCAGAGGGAAGGGGCAGTGGCATCACCTGTGTCTGTCCCCGGGGCGCTGATGTGGCACGCGGCTTGTGGTCTGGCCCGCAGGTCAGAGCGGGGCTGGCAACAACTGGGCCAAGGGGCACTACACGGAAGGCGCCGAGCTGGTGGACTCTGTGCTGGACGTGGTGAGGAAGGAGTCGGAGAGCTGCGACTGCCTCCAGGGCTTCCAGCTGACCCACTCGCTGGGCGGAGGCACGGGCTCCGGCATGGGCACCCTCCTGATCAGCAAGATCCGCGAGGAGTACCCCGACCGCATCATGAACACCTTCAGCGTGATGCCCTCGCCCAAGGTGTCGGACACGGTGGTGGAGCCCTACAACGCCACCCTCTCCGTGCACCAGCTGGTGGAGAACACGGACGAGACCTACTGCATCGACAACGAGGCCCTGTATGACATTTGCTTCCGCACCCTGAAGCTGACCACTCCCACCTACGGGGACCTCAACCACCTGGTGTCGGCCACCATGAGCGGCGTGACCACCTGCCTTCGCTTCCCCGGCCAGCTGAACGCCGACCTGCGCAAGCTGGCCGTCAACATGGTGCCTTTCCCGCGGCTGCACTTCTTCATGCCGGGCTTTGCCCCGCTGACCAGCCGCGGCAGCCAGCAGTACCGCGCCCTGACGGTGCCCGAGCTGACGCAGCAGATGTTCGACTCCAAGAACATGATGGCCGCCTGTGACCCCCGCCACGGCCGCTACCTGACGGTGGCCGCCATCTTCCGGGGCCGCATGTCCATGAAGGAGGTGGACGAGCAGATGCTCAATGTGCAGAACAAGAACAGCAGCTACTTTGTGGAGTGGATTCCCAACAACGTCAAGACGGCCGTCTGCGACATCCCCCCGCGCGGCCTCAAGATGTCGGCCACCTTCATCGGCAACAGCACGGCCATCCAGGAGCTCTTCAAGAGGATCTCGGAGCAGTTCACGGCCATGTTCCGCCGCAAGGCCTTCTTGCACTGGTACACCGGCGAGGGCATGGATGAAATGGAGTTCACGGAGGCCGAGAGCAACATGAACGACCTGGTCTCTGAGTACCAGCAATACCAGGATGCCACTGCTGATGAGCAGGGCGAGTTTGAAGAGGAAGGAGAGGAGGATGAGGCTTAAGCTGCCCGGTATCAAAGGAACTTCTGTAAAGCAGGCATGCATCTGAATGACTTCTGATAGTGGTGGTGAAGCATGTTTTCTAGAAACTATGTACCCAATTATCCTCTCAGCTTTTGTGACTTTGCCAGATTTCTCAGTGTAACAGTTCTGAATCCTAATTCTTACCATGTTTTTTGTCCTTTAATATTAAGAGCACATAAAGGCATGTATTCAAGGTCACGGTTTCTGTCTTTCTTAACACCTCATTTGGACAAAGAACAGCTGTTTAGCCTGGGTGGCAACACGTAAGTTTACAGAAATCTTGCACTACAGTGGTATGCTCTGATTGCTGAGGCTTACATGTTCTTAAAACATATGCTTCTCATGCAAATATGTTTAATGTTTTTCTTACATGACACAAACCTACCTATAACTCCATTGCAATGGAAATTCCAACCAAAATTCCCAAACAAGGCAAAGGCTAAGCACCTCTGACTTGCTTTACAGTTCATGTCAGCGTAGGAAATTTTCCACTTCTCTGTTGAAGTCCTTTGCAAAACGCAGGTGTAAATTATGCTTTCCTTCTGGCATCAGAAGCAACCTTAACAGAGAAAAAAACCCCTGCTGATTATGCATTTTATTCTGTGAGGATAGGTAATTAAAATGCTTGTTGCATTTTCCTTGCCCTTGGTTACCCAGTAAGGAATTGTAGTAACTCATTTTAAGTACTGTCCTTATGTGTGTGGTTGGAATGTGAACCACAGCAACAGTTGGAACAGCAAGCATACTACTTGTCCCACTCTGGGGAGGATAAAATAAGCCTAAACCAAATTTTTGTGCCCTAGACCCAGTTTCTAGAAAACCTTCAGGTGATCTTCAGAGAAGATAAGTTCCAAAACTTATGTAAGATGCATCTTTGAAAGGTATGTAAAGTACCTGAGCACTTTTGCTTCTTTCAGAGAACAGTAATTGTGACAGGCAGTGAAACATAGAGTTCTTGTCATTACCCAAACTTGGTTAGTATTTGTACTTTGTCTAATCTTTCTGCAAAAAGACAATTGTAATCTAAAACCATTCATCCATTAAAATAAAAAGGTAAGTCTGAACTTCTCTGGCTATGCCAAAAGCTTAGAAGTAGTACCTGTGAATAAGGTTAAATTTTTATAATACAAGTATGAGTTTGACATGCCTAAAATTCTGCTTACTTTTGCTTTCTATCTGAGACAAACTTTATATATCAGGGATGAACACTTCTTTATATGGAGGTGGGAAATTCTTTAAATTGTCTTGTTTTGCCACATACCAAGCAGTTCCTATAGAGCTAAAACCATTTTGACTTATACTATGCTGCCTTCACATCCAAGTCCCACTATAGCAAGAGGGATCACCTCCTTTTGGTGGTGCCAAGTGCTGTTTTGTTTTGGGAAAAGCGCAGCAGCATGTGAACGTACCCAGCTTCTCTAGTGAATTTCATGAAGTCTGTTTCTTGTAAGGTAAGCAGCACACAGATGCACAAACTAAAGCACTGTGCATGCAATCTCCTATTGCCATTAATGTTTCTGACTATTGTAATGCTACCAGACTCCAGCCATGCCATTCAAATGCAGAATGATGGCACACTCTTTCACCATGAGAGAAACCAGCAATGTATCTACACTGTAATCAGAAGAAGCTTTTTCTACTTTACTACTACATAAAAGTCAAGGCAAGAAAAACTGATGGTGGAAGCATGTGTTACTGAAAACATACTGAATATAAGATTTTCTTTCTGCTTCACAATGAAAAATTGGCACCTCTAATGCAACCAGGAAAGAATAGGACCATGTGCCCAAGCATTAATTTCTGAGAACACCATTAGTCTGGTTTCTTTTCTGACAAATAAGCATAAACGGGAGCACTTCAGCACAAAGGCATGGAAAGAATCACTGTTTAACATTTTATTAGATAGCAATTTCTAACAGTGTTTTCTCTTTAACTTGTCTTCCAAAGGGAAGCTATCAGATTCTTGTCTATTTTCTTGGGATGATTTGCCTTAGTCAGCAACTAGAGTATTTTGGAGCTCAGTGAAATGAAGCAGGATGATAAGTGTTCTGAACAGGGCATGTAGGAGTGACAAATCAGCAGACATGAAATCAAACACCTGCATGAAATTGTGAGGAAGATGTCTTGTTCTCATCTTTCCTGTAGCAGAATGTATTACTATGATCAGCAGGGCTGACTTAGAGGTATCATTCATTTTTGCACTGAGATGACATCAGCAAAACAGTTCCCTACACTCTGCATTCATAAAAATGCTTTGCCCCCCTCCACTACTTCTGTTCTCCATTGCTAATCATCACAGTCTGTTATTAAGTAGTAATAGAATGCTTGCAGTTGTGTGCAAATTCATGAAGAAAATTCAGGTGGTAAAATCCCAGCTTTTTATAGGAAGCCTTTCTGGAATTTTCATGTTGTGCTGGATTTTGGCTGGGATAGAGTAAATTTTCTTCACAGTAGCTGTTATGGGGCTGTTTTAGATTTGTGCTGGAAACAGTGTTGATAACACAGAGATGTTTCTATTATTGCTGAGCAGGGCTTGGACAGCATCAAGGCCTTCTTGTACTGCCCCACTAGGGAGGAGACTGAGGGTGCACAAAGAGCTGGGAGGGGACAGAGCTGGGACAGCTGACCCCAACTGACCAAAGGAATATTCCATGCCTATGGCATCCTGCTGAGCATACAGAGCTGGGGGAAGAAGGAAGGGGGATGTTTGGAGGGATGACATTTGTCTTCCCAAGTAACTGCTATGTGTGATGGAGCCTGGCTCTCCTGGGGATGGCTGAACACCAGCCTGCCTGTGGGAGGAGTGAGTTAAGTCCTTGTTTTACTTTGCTGGCATTATTGGCTTTAGCTATTAATCTGCCTTTATCTCAACACATGAGTTTGGTTTTTTAACATTTTTACTCATCTGATTCTGTCCCTGATCCCGTGAGTGAGGGAGTGAGTAGTACTGAGTTGCCATCTGAGGTTAAACCACAACACACATGAAGCAGATTTTTCTTGTTTATATAGTAATGTTTCTGAGCATGCTTGCACATTTTTTTCCTCATTCTGCTTTTCTTAAAAACATGGAAAATTCATGGGACAGGTGGAAACAGAACTCTGAGGTTGTTCACATTATTAGGGCAGAGCAAACAGAAGTGAACTGTGTTTCTCTAATAACTGGGAATCTCTCTCCATTCATAGCATCTAAATTCCTTGTTCTGCTGAATAGGACAGAAATGAGGTCTCTTATAGCAAAAGGAATGCAATGGTCATAACAACTTTGCTTGCTTTGATAAAGCTTAGGGAGTAGTAGTTTGTGTAGTGGAAAGAGGAAAAGGAACTTCGTTTCACTCAGAGGGCTTTAGGAAGGAGCTCATTAAAATACTTCACTTTTTATACTGCAAGGAAAGTCCAGCTACCCAATTTGCATTGTAACTTGCTAGGGAAGTTTAGAATAGCTCTCTGTGTGGCAGAGAGAACCTGTCCAAATACTTAAACAGTGAGTTTGAACTACATTTCTTCAACAAGGGTTTATAAAAATTCCATCATTTAACTTACCGAGAGCCTTTGATGTGCTTATGAATGTATTCTGCATGAGCTTGTGGGACCAAAGGGTCCTTCTCACCATGAATTATAAATGTGGGACATTTAATATCTGGCAGCAACTGTTGGCAGATACTACCTAGGGAGAAAACAAACGAAGGTCACACTTTGGTTTAAAATTGTATGAAAGATGAAACTGCTTCCATAAAGGGCTCTGAACTCCATTGGGCTCTAGCTATTGCCTCTCCTTGTGGATTGTGTGTGATTAATCTACAGAACTATGTAAGCAGGACTATAATTAACATCTCTTTCTCCAAAATCTTACTTCACTGCAATTTGCTCTATTAATGGATACTAGCACAAAAGGATACAGAGAATTAAGTACTTCTGTTCCACATTTCCCCCAGGCTCCCTTTGACTCCTCAAAGCCAATACATGAATCTCATTCCCAGCTTTGTTCTTCTCAGCCTTAGAGTTTTATGGCCCTCAGCTTAACCTACATTTTGATACAGCAGTTGTCAGGTTACAAGAT
Organism: Ammospiza nelsoni; assembly: GCF_027579445.1. Taxonomy (NCBI): domain Eukaryota; kingdom Metazoa; phylum Chordata; class Aves; order Passeriformes; family Passerellidae; genus Ammospiza; species Ammospiza nelsoni. The sequence continues at coordinate 69,707,040 of NC_080633.1, forward strand.
TTGCTACTTTTTTAGAACAAATTAACTTAGGCTGCACTCACACCTGTTGCACTTCCCAGGCCCATTGCTGTCTGCAATGTTCTAATGGACTGATCCCAGCTGGATGCCAAGCAACTACCTGAGCCCCCCATCACTCCCTCCACAAGTGGACAGGGGAGAGAAAACAGAGTAAAAGGTTCCCAAGCTGAGATAAGGACTAGGAGAGAGCACCCACTGAATACCATTGTGGGCAAAACAGAGTCAGCTCAGGGATATTAACTGAATTTATTAGTAACAAAATCTAAGCAGGATCATGAGAAGTAAAATAAATCTTAGAAGCTTCTTCCTGGGTTCTACCTTCTGACTCTCTGTGGTGCAGGGAGATGGGGAGTGGGGGTTGAGGTCAGTTCATGACAGGTTGTTCCTGCTGCTCCTCAGGGAGTCCTTCCACTGCTCCAGTGTGGGGTCCCTCCCACAGGCAGCAGTTCTCCATTAACTTCTCCAACATGAATCCATTCCACAAACAGTGGTTCCCCACAAATTGCTGCAAGGTGAGTCATCTTTCCACAGGGTGCAGTCCTTCAGGCACAGCCTGCTCCAGCCTAAGTTCCCCACTGGGTTACAAGTCCTACCAGGGAACCTGCTCCTGTGTGAGCTCCTCTCTCCATGGCTCTGCAGGTCCCAGCAGGAGCCTGCTCCAGCATGGATTTCCCACAGGTACACAGCCCTTTCTTGGGCATCCACCTGCTCTGGTGTGGGCTCCTCCAAGAGCTGCAGCTGGATCCCTGTGGACCTCCATGGGCTGCAGGGGCACAGCTGTCTCACCAGGGTCTGCACCATGGGCTGTAGGGAAATCTCAGGTCCTGGAGCACCTCCTTCCCTTCTTTCTTCACTGACCTTGGTGGCTGCATAGTTGTTCCTCTCACTTATTCTGACCCTGCTCTTCTCTGGCTGCAGTAACATCTGTGCAGTAACTTTTTTCCTTCTTAAGTCAGTTTTCACAGAGCTGTTACTGCCATCACGCCTTGGCCAGTGGTATGTCCATCTTGGAGCAGGCTGCCATTGGCCCTGCCAGACACAGAGGAAGCTTCTAGGCACCCTGCAGCCCCCCTGGTACCAAAACCTGGCCATGCAAACTCAGCACAAATGCATAACCATTTGATATGAATTGTACTAAAGCTATTCAAAAGTTATTTTCCCCACCCGTTCATAATTTTGTTTTCTAGTCATTAATCTCATTAGAAGGAATTGTAATGGTTTTACTTAGAGACTTTTCTGAATTTTCTCCCCTTTTTTCCCTGATTTCTTAGTAACCCAGTTTTCAAACTCACTGCCTAACTTCCCACATTCTTGCAAAGCAATCTTTGGGCAAAACATCTTCAAGGGGTTTTATTTTCTGTTTTTCCTTGGGATAACTTAGTCTATTTGCAATTGTCACCTTGCAGCTACCAACAGCTGCAAGATTAATGCTCATACATGCACATTTTCCTTAGCGCTAAAGTCAGAAGCTGTCTCACAGTTTTTCCAATTATTTGGTTATTTATGCAGCCTTTGTTTGGAATTCTACTGGTTAAATATTTTCATTTAGAATATTTTACCCATAGTCCTCTAATACCTGCAGAAATGTTGACTATTTTTCACAACAAGCTCCAAGTAAATTTAGGTTATTTATCTAGGAACATAGTTCACAGTCAAACTATTATTTCCTTGTTTTCAGTCCTAAAACTGTATTGTACTAAAACCATTAAATTATTTTTATTCTAAAAGCATGGGAACAGCAAGAAGAATCTTGGATGTTGCAACTTTATGCAACTTACTCAGTTTCACAAATTGTTAGCTCCTTCTAAAAGTTCATTTCTTATGGTATTTTACACTAAGAGCTGTCTCATTCAGGGAAAACAGTCTAGTTTTAAAAAAGCTTGAGGTTTTGGCCAACATTGGGTTTGCTGTCCTCCCTTTATCTCTGATGGGTTTTATTAACAGCTTTTCTTATATCTGCTGTATCTGTGCCTTTGTTACAGTGTTTTAAGTTTAATTGCAAAGTGGCCTGTCTGTAATCCAAGTTGGAAAACTTGTTTTCCCCTGGAAAAAATCCTGCAGTCTGATGGCTGCTCGTCTCTCGAAGCAAACATTAGGCTTCTCCCAATATCTGACCCAGTTTCAGCATCTAGATAATTCAGCTCCTTGTTACATGTTTCTTGGTGGCTTCTTTTTCACAGTCACTTTATCTCAGTGTCTGAGGCATGAGCAGGCAGTGAAGCAATGTCACAGCCACAGATTCACCAGCCTGGGCTTTGCACTTCAGAAAAAAATAGTTTTAAGGAGATTCCAGAAAAGCTAAAATAAAATTGCAACATAATTTGTTACATCACATTACTAGGAAAAGTCCTAGTCCTGTGTTGATCCTATACAAAAATTTATGGAAAAAATATGACATGAAGGAATATTTTCCCTGTAGTACCTGCTGCCTGTTAATGTACATTACCTTCTATCTTTCATTATCAGAGTTACAGAAAAATGTGTATATGAGTTACAAACTCCTTTTTTTTAATACATTATGAATTACTGCTTTAGGCAAATTAAAAGCAAATTCACTCTGAATCAAAATAGAACTGCAAATTATTATTCATAGTATCCTTGGCTGAAAAGGTCTATAAAGAGTAACTGCAGAAATCTTCAGGGATAAAAAGCTATATTGTGTAGTTTTGTTTTTGTTTTATTTTTAAATACCTGAGCTGCTTCAATAGTGTTTTTAAAATGTGCTTTTTAAATTTTGAGTTATCAAAATCTGAAGTCCCTTCTTTTTTAACTCACATGCTACAAGGTTTGAAAGAGTTCTTCAGCTCTGTTTCGCAACAAGTGAAAGGAGCATGCTTGAAAAAGGAAAGGAGAAAGGAGATTCTGCTTGAGCAGAATCCTTCCTATTTAATCTGCACAAAAGCAATGGCTTAATAGTGCAGTTTTGTGGTGGAACAGGAGGAGAACCTCAGCAGCTAATGTTTTCCAGAAATGTTTTCCTTTGTACCTTTCTGGTTCTGTGAACCATCTACAGAGTAATTGTGTAGATGAGTGTGAGTGTGAGTCAGACCCAGCTTTTTATACCATATGCAGAGTCCTTCTTTTACTGGCTGCTAGAAGTACTATTACATTTTTTTTTATCCAGAACTGCCTGCTCCTCTACTTGCCTCAGTTCAATATTGTGAAAGCCTTACCATCTGAATTTTCAGCAAAGCGTGATATTCCATCTACCCAAGCCTCACAGGTTTCTGCAAAGTACTTATGGCCATACAGCTCTTCCAGTGGTTTCCTGACCTTTTCACTCCATTTTGAAACATCTCGGATGCCTGCACAAAATAAAGTTGAAATATGTTATGTCTTTTCCAGCAAAAAGGTCCAAACCACACCTAATATGGAGAAGTTCTCAAACCAGACTGCAAATATGTATTTCAAACTTGAAACTGCAATGAATATTTCAAATAATTCATAGTATGGAAAGAGTGTAAAAAAGACAGTAGTACAACCTCTGCTGTGGTCTTCTCAGTTGTAGAGGAACATCTTGTTATTATTTTCCTTGTCACAAGGAAAACCAGAAAAAGCATCCTATTCAAAGGACTCAGTCCTAAAACTTCTGATGCTTCTTTCTGGAGGGCTTTCACAAGAGAAGTTCAAGGGCTACCTTGTGTACAAAAATAGGATTTTTTCATAACAGTGTTCTAGACCTGGCAGTTCTTTTTCATATCCTCCAGCCTTTTGCATCAACTCATGGATGGAAGTTCTTCCATGGCTCCTACTAACTCTTAGAGGAAGGAAGCTCTTACTAAGGCATTCCAGCAAGCTGACATCATGGTACATTTGCCATAGTTTTACACAAAAACAAGTGACTCAATAGAGATCTGTGACTCATGGCAGGCTGGCTAAAACTGTACAAATAATCTGACATTTTAGTTATTTATTTATCAGATTTTTCTATTTTTTCCTCTAAAATTTTTGGTACTGCTCACAAACTAGCTATTCAAAAGGGTTCTTTTCACTAAACTACATTCCAGCTGTACAGCTTTGTACTGACAAAATCTTAAAAAGTTGGCACAGCAGAGAACAGCACAGTACTGAATCATCAAACTGCAAAACATGCCACTAGCAAAGGTTTTAATTGGTTTCAAAAGGGAATTAAGGGAAGAAAGGAGTGAGGTGTTAATTAACAAAGAGAACCTGTCCAGCCAAATGACAGAGGTAGCAGTGACTGAGAGTATTTTATAACAACATCTGGTTGGAAATGAGTCTGCTCACCCCAGGCTAGGTGCTACTGAGCAATGGTTTCTCATATAGAACCTACTGTTTTATCCTTGTGGCTGGCATTCATTTAAAAAGAGAAGGGAGAAGCCAATGTTGAAAGGACACGGATACCAAATCAACACCTTTCTTTCCTGCCAAACCCTCCAATGCAGCTGACATGCACTGACGAGCCAGTTGTAGAAGACTTGTGCTGCTAATCTCTGAGCTCTATCAGCCAGGGAGAGATGTTGAAAGCAACAATTTACAAAGGACAAAGGCCAATATTGCAGTGGGTGCTCCATGTAAATAGGGCACTTTTTGTTGTTGTTTTTGGGGTTTTTTTAAATTTTTCTTTTACATTTTAGCCTGTTGTGTAGGGAGATGTGCATTTCATAGTTATACAACAAAAAATCATAACTATAAAAGCATGTAAAGAAATAAAGCATTTTACAGAGCTAAAAAGCATTTTGCTTTCTGAACTAAAAAATATCTTACTACTGCTACTGCCAATTTTAGTTTTAGTATAGGTGAGGTAAATACAGATGTGCAATACATACACTTGTAATTTTGCTGAAGCAAGAGAGATTGAACAGCTGGTATAAGTCAAACTCCACTCACTAAAATGAAATCATACTGGGTTACATTTGTTGAGAGCTGACATGGTTAACTCTTTTCATTTCTATGTTCAACAGGAAATATGGCCCCTTTCTGAGTTCACCAGCCATTTCTTCCTAATTTTCTTTATAGTGAGCAGTGATCTCAGATTCTATTTCACATGAGTGGAATAAGGATCAGAAGTCCCCTATTTCTTTACTTTGCAAAGGTTTTCTAATGATAATAATTAACTCTGAAGGAATGCAAATGGTAAAGACACCTTGGGACATTTACTTGAATGATTCATTTGTTTCCTGAACTTAAAAGGTAAGTTATGAACTTATTTTCTTACTGTCTATATTATATAGCCCCTTGAGGCAAAAGCTGTAATGAGCTAGCCCAGTAATTATCTGTGGACCTGGTTTTAAAAAGGTTGTGTAAGATGTGAGATAAGAAATTTGATAGCACTATTTGGAATTTATTTTTAGAAATTTATTACAACAACAAACCTCTGACTTCCTGAAAACTACTGATAAGATATTGTAACTTCTGCTTTTCATCAGGCTAAGTTGGTAAGGACTTGTTAAAAAATCTATTATATTACCCTTCGAGTAATTGTTAGAGAGTTTCTCATTATAACTTAAATCTATCCCTATACCTCACAATGCAGTGAATTTTGTGTCATGTTTCTTTAGGTTTGTTGTGTCCTCAGCTCTGTCTTCACTTAGCTGTCACATGACTAAGATCCTTGGGTCAAGTAGAAAGTAAATGAATTCATTTACATACCATTGTAAATTCTCACATCCTCTTGAGTAACGCTGGCATTTGCTCCCCAGACAACCAACTTGTGGATAAGATTTGGGTATTTTGCAGCAGCAATGAGAGCTGTAATTCCACCATCACTCCACCCCAGCAAGGAGAACTTCTTAAACTTCAGTGCCTTGATTCATACAAGAAAGTTACATGCAAATCATCAGCTGGATTTACAGCCAAATGTCAAATATTTCTTGAAAATGAACTGTAATGTTTTAGGCACAACACCATGTAGTTGAACTACAGTAAGTTTTTATAATTAGAAAACATAATTTTCTTGCTATACATAAAAATGCTTTTAAAAAGTCAAATTTAGAAAACAAGAAATTACCCCTGCCATTTCAATTTTCTAACTCTTTAATGAAATGGACAGTAGTCCTATTAGATTCTTGCTGTGTTTTAAAAAGCCCTTCAAAAAAAGAAAAGCTGATTTAAAATGGAGAGTAAAGACCTTTTCAGAGAGCCTGATGATTTGAAGAATCTGTGTAAAAGCTGGCAAAGACTACCACAGTGTGGATGGTAAGATTAAGCTAAACTTAAGAAAAAGAAAAGTGTAAGATTTGAAAAATGGAAGCCAGTGATCTGGTTTATTGATGCTATCTGAGCTTAAAATACTCTGCTTTTTGGTAACAACCAAAAATGCTTCAAGTATTTTCTAAAGGATTTTATCAAATTTTAGTTGCTTATTCACATTTTTTGAAGTTTGTATGTTTGAAATGTTACTTCACGGCCAGTTGCGATTTGAAACATTAACATCTAAATTCCTCTTTCTTCAAAAGGAAGGCTTAAGGCAAAAAATATGACAACCAAGACCTTAACTCATTCTGACCAGTGACAGGACCCAAGGGAATGGCATGGGAAGAGTTGGGGGAGGTTTAGGTTGGATATCAGGAAAAGGTTTTTCACCTAGAGGGTGGCGGGGCAGTGGTCACAGCACCAAGCCTGACAGAGTACAAGAAGCGTTTGGACAACACCCTCAGGCACATGGTGTGACTCTTGGAGTGTCCTGCACAGGGCCAGGAGTTGGACTCGATGATCCTGATGGGTCCCTTCCAACTCCTGTTCTGTGATTCCATGATAATGATTTCTACTAGAATTTGAAAACCTTGTTTCCTTATAATCACTATAGGTCATAGGGAGTACTGACAGTCACAGGTGAGAGAATTTTGTGTGTGTTATGTGCAGTGGAGAAAGAGTGGGGAAGGTAAAGGCACTCATCTGAAGGTTGTAGACGGATGATGGTGGTTCAATGGTTAAGCAGTACTTGAAGTTTTGCATATAGGAACTGCGGTTTGTGAACTCATTCACAAGAAAATATATTTTGCAGTGTTTTTTTGCTTTTGTTCTGCAGAAATTACAACCTTTTAGATGTAATCAAGGAGTGTATTGTGCTTTTGCAGGATAAACGAGCAAGTTAGTTGAATGAGTTGCTTTGCTGCTTGGTGATGTCGGAAGTCCAGGCCCGCTTTGTTGTGACAGAAGAAAGCAAAAATCCAGGCAATGAGAGAAACAACTACAGAGGGAGAAAAAGAAGTTTCTACTTTGCTTGTAAACTTAATGCTCAAGTGAGTCACAACTTTACTAATCAACTCAATATTTAGCAGACTTCTATCCCTATAAGGCTTTTATTTTTTCGCCTTTATCCTCATTATTCTGCTCACTGTAGTTTCCACCAATTTTAGATTTCACTCTGCAAAGCTGTAATTACTAAACAGAAAAGAAAAAAGGTAGAGGAAAGAAAGGGACATGTAAAGTGAGAGCTCAATAGCAAGAAAAGAGAACTTTGAATTTTTGCAGTTGATCAGAAGTTGGCCCTGGTCTGATGAAGAAGTAGTTCATCTTAGTCCAACTTTCACTATTGTGCTGCTCAAGGGCTCCTGGTGTCTTGGCAGATTTTGGGGGTTTGCAGCAGTGCTTGTAAAGGTTAAATTTTGATGTTGCTACTGTTTCTGTACTGCCAATAACAAATGATGTAGCTCAAAGCTGGCTGAAGGATGGAATAGCTGATTAAATTTTTGTTCTTCATGCTAGGTTATTTGAGATCTATTTGCCTCCAGTATTTCTCATGTTTACTAGCCTTTATCTTGATGCATTCTTTGGGGTATCTCAGGATGCCTTTCCAGCAGGAGGAATTTAATTTATCCTTTGCAGCCTTCAGAAAAACAATGTGATGTAACAGATGTGCTGAATAAGGTGTGCACTTTTGCTTGCTTTAATTTTTAACTATTTACAGTACAGGTTGCTAATGTAGCATGGGCAATAACCTGAAAAAATAACTGATTGCACAGCAGAGTTTTATGGGTGATTTTGTGCTGCCTTTACTCAGTGAGTGAAAAAAAATCTCTTTAGAAGTCACCTCCTCCATCCAGGCCTCTGTGAAATGCAATCCAATGAGCACATACAGCAGTGAGCTGCAATACAACATCACTCTGCACTGCATGTATGTTTTCACTGCACCACAGGGAGTGTAGCAGAAGCAAAAGTTGCAGTTGATCTACAAAAACGTACAAAAGCTCAAGGCCATCCTTTTGCTAGGACAGTGGCTCTGAAGAGTAAGAACTTCTTAAATATCAACACTAATTATTTCCCTAATGACTGTTTTAATGCTATTGACTTTGCTAGCACTAAACATTGGGGTGGAGGGCAGCAAAGTGGGCTCAGGTGCATTATACTCCTTTTATTTCAAGTAAAGTCCTTCGCAGAACACACACACAGATACAGAACAGAGCCTTCTGCATAAAGGTCCTAAATACTCTGCAGAATTTCAGCTTTTGTTATTTCACAGAAACCTTGCATCACTCACAGTTCCAGCAGAGACACCAGAATCTGAAGGAGACTAGAAAAAAGTTCTGAAGGCTCGCTCATATGGATGTGTTTTTTGGCTGATTGTAGGCTGGATGATGTATATAAACCATTATATTCTTGAAATCATAGTTGGAATGATTCCTTGGGATTTGTGCTATCCTTTGTAATATCCTAAAATAGCAGCTAGTCTCCCACGCTTGGAAATACTTTAGTAAGTTGTTATTATATGCTTATATTGAGAAACATCTACAAAAAATCAGGATGCTATGCCTCATTTGCTTTGGCAGCTCTAGAGACTGGTAGGCTGCTGTTCTGTTTGGCTGGAAGCTACGTGGTTACATTCCCTTTGGGGAAAGCTCTGTTTAATATTTTGCATTTATTAGTATTTGATCAGAGACAAGAAAGGGGGACAACCATTTAGACTGCAAGTTTGTCACCTATTCATGGCAGCATCTTTATTTTCTTTGCTAGTGTAGCAGAAGAAATTGAAGATTTACAGTACAGAGAGATAGCTTTTATGGTTAGAGGGCAAATCTGTGTCTTAATCCCGATTCTGCTGTCAGACTTACTTTGTTTCACTATGCAGAATCCACCTGGAAGGCCACATTTCCAGTTTCAGATGGGTTTTCAGAAAGGTTATTGTTTATTATAGAAATACAGTTGGACTGACTGTCAGAATCTTGCCTCATATTTTTGGAATTTTAATGCTCCGCCAATTTTCTTAACATGACCAAAGAGACTGTATATCCTAATATAAAAATGCCAGAATATTAGCTAAAGCTAAACCAGAAAATAGTGTCAGCAGTTATAGGACAGAATAAAAGAGAAACACAGATTTGAATAAAAAATCTGAAGGATTTTTCAAGAAGGATAAATCATAACAGCTTTAGGCCATATTATTTATAACCACAATAGCTGTATTAATTAGTAAGATTTGGTATGGTCACAGGAAGCCTTTGATTTCCCACAAAAATTACTTCAGTAATATGCTGTAAAATGCAAAGCATCAAGTTAATTTTTAGAATCAAATGTTGCTTATAATGGGCTGCTCAAGGCAAAATGCCAAGATTCTATTTGATAGAAAATTTTCTAAGAGCCTTCAGTATGGTAATCCCTTCAATTAAATTACTTTGCATAGATTTTGTTTCTTACACACACATTTAACTACACTTATATGGTTCTTGGCTGCAAACCTCTTAGGGCAGGGTCTTAGAATAAAATCATATTGCTCTATATTAGTTCCTACTGCTGAACCTCTAAGCATCCTGCAGAATAGGTGGAAGAAGAAAATATTTTCTGGAATAGTGTGTATATGCTCACTTTTAAGCCTACATTTGTATGGTCTTTTCATAATTTGCTGTCTGCTGGAAACAACATTCCTCCTTCTCAACATTTAAGGAAAACAGCTTAAAAAAAAAAAAAAGAAATAATAAAAATTTAATAATAGATTTACCTGCATAAGATCCACAGCATCTTTTGCATCCCTCTCAAAGAAATCTGGAGGAAAGTCCCGAGATGGAGGAATGGACTTTCCATAACCCCGAGGATCCCAAGCAACAACTGTGAAAAGTTGCTTATTCATAGACTTAAGCTGCGGTCCAAAATCAGTTTGACCACTCCCTGAAACATTGTAATTTTTCAATTTTATTAACCACCATACTGCAAACATAGTATACATACTCTAAAGGGAAACTGGGGAAATCTTGTAACTTTATTCCAAATAAGAGATTACCCAACAAGTGTATTCTTTAATTGTCAGTATTCGTTGCCACTCTTAGACAGGAAGTGCCACAGCTAAAATCTTTAGAAGCATCTGCAGTACTTTCAGAGCAAACCCTTTCTGGTAGGTATGAAAGGTTATTCAAGAACAGCATTCTCACATATGATTAAATACAGTATCTGAAACTGAAGTACCTGAGTAGGGATTTATATTAGACAGATTTAAATGTGGGCATTTAATTGCCCATGTTACCTGGGCAATACAGGGGAAACTGAGAGAGCAGGAATATTTTGCTATAAATTTGTAAGTGAAAAGTACTGTGCCACACAGTTATGATTTGATAAAGCATCTCTATTGGTGCTTAAAGCTGACCTTTAAATACTTTGCTGCCTGAGGAGACTGTGGTGACACAGAAGCATAAAATTATATAATTTTATTTTTCTAGTATGTAGAAATAAGCCAAATACAGCCATTTTTCTGATGCAGAAACATTTCTTTCATTAATTACTCAGACCTTCAAAGGGTTTAAACATGAAGTACTCCTGTCTATTGCACTAAGCTATCTATGAATGAAGGTAACCTAGCATGAAGGTAAGACTGCAGTCTGTGTTGTTTGTATTGTGGTCATGTGGTAATAGTATCAAATGCTATTTGATTAAAACTTGTTCAAATTTAATGTGCTGAAATATGAAATACATCCATTGCTATATTAAAAAGGTCATTTAAAGGCATGTAAAAGGTTATTGTTTCTGTTTACTTGGACAAATCAGTCCTCAGATACCCTCAACAGATCTAAGTTATAAAAAAGGCTTTATATAGCCTGCTATGATGATAGAAATGTATGCAAAATAATAATAAATAATCATCAATAACAATAATATTGCTCACAAGTGAAGAAATATATTATTTCTGTTTAAAGAGTTTGTATTGGCAATAGTATTGCTAGTTTAAAAAGCTGCTTAAAATCAATAGATTGAAATATATTTTTCATATTTTGAAATACTTGAAGGATGACTAGTATTAAATTTTTTCCACTCTCCCCTTGAGAATTCTTTGAAAGAAAGAACCACTTCATGAAGACCTGAAAACGTTGCTGCCAAGAAGAACAAAAGTTTCCTGCTCTTCAGTTCTTGACATGTTATCATCTTATCCAGCAATTCAATTAATCATTTGCCCAACTCTGAGCACAGTAACAGTCCTACTGACAGCCTGCCATGAACTGTTGGTAAGTCTGATGGATCCTTTAAAACTGCAAGAACCCAGAAAAAATAGGCTGTGTTAATTTTAAAAGGCTGATATCAAAAACAGCATTTTCAATGGACAGAACACCACTTAGCCAGCAGAACCTGTTGTCCATCTCAAAAAACCACTGAGAATCTTAATGATGTGAAAATACATCTTTAAGCAAAAAAATTAATGTTAACAGTGAATTTTTCACAGTAAACTGTAAGGGTTACATTATGTCTATAAATTCAGTTGAAATCCATCCAGCTTCTAAAGAGGAATGCATAATTCACTCTGTGTAACAAATATAGCTGACCTGATTTTTTTCTCCCCCTTCTGCTATTTTCCACTTTGCGTAGCTATTTGCCACCTGTCCTGGACACCATCTTTGCACAGTTAAATCCAAAAGTGCAAGTGACCGCTAGGTAAGTCAAGACATTGTATAAAAGGTGACTGGTAAAATAAATGAAACCTTCTAAAAACTGTTAACTGATGGCAACAACTCTGCATTTCCCCTTCTGTTTTAAGTGTAGCAATTTTTTTTAATGGCAGTGCTCCATAAATCAGGTGTTGAATACATTACAAAATAGTTTTGTGCATTCTTGCTGGAGACCAAATGGATAAAGAAGTGGTTGCTCTACAAAGAAGATAAAATCTCCAAACCTAGCATTCCTGGAAGCAGAAGAACTGCATGGCTTCCTTCTCCTGTTTGCTGATAATGCAGGTGGACTCCATTCACTTGGATTTTGGCAGATGTTATTGAAGTACTAGGTATAGGGAAAAAGGAGAGAAATAGGAAAAGATTCAGAGAGTTAATTTTTATTACTTCCCAGTCACTCCAGGAATACAGAATAAATACTTTTCCTAGATATTAATGACAGCACTGTGAGATTTTAATGGGTTGCTTGCCTTTCATGGGTGCATAGAAGATTAAAAAAAGCTTCTCAGGAGCAGAGAATTATTCAGTTGTGACCACTATGACCACTATGATATATATTCACACCTAGGCTAAAGGCTTAATATACTTAATATCCCTAGGTATATTCCTACCTAGGCTAAAGGCTTGGGGGTGGGAAAACAATCTTGATGGTACAACCAGGAATATACAGAAGCAGCTTTACATGGCTACAGAAACATTGAAATAAATACATTAGAGGGGAGAAACCTCATTCTGTCACAGCATAACTTTCAACATGGCTCATGTTCACCTTGCTATTACTAAACCGAGCCTCTTCATCTGCCAGAGAAACCACAATCTATTGTTGCTGTTCCTCATGAACCACAGGATCTGGAATGAAAACCATTTTGCACTGAGATGAGAGCAGAGAAGAAGAATGTGATAATAATATTTCTGTCAGTGTAATCTCACCAGGATATAACACTTAATTGGAAAATACCACATGAGCAATAAATCCACACACAAAAAAACCACCACAGAAACCGACTGCACAGGCCATCTCTCAGCCCCAACACTTAGACCCCTACACTCATCTTGAGTACAAAGCAGGACATATCTGTAAATGCAAATAAGTGACCCAAGAAACCATGTCCAGATACAAGCCCCTAGTGAGAAGCAGAAGTAGCACAGATTCAAAGTATCTTCTTAACAGTATAAACTATTACATCTGTTCTCCCAGGCAAATTTGTGCCCTAATGGTTGCAAAACATCTTTTCAACAGCCTAATTCATTTTATTTAAAGCTAATATGATAAAAATCTTGCAATTTGGTTACCTATTGAGTAGCCATAATTTTATCTAGATTAAATACTGATGTCCCATGAGTTCAATCACTGTGAATTTCATGTGCATAGAGACATGTTGTTTTCCAGTTTTAGATACAATAACAATCTCTATTCCTTGATATGCACTGAGCAATTCATTAACAATTTAATTTAAATATATAAAGTCTGAACTAGTTACAGTATGTATAGAGTTGAAAGTGGTGGATTACAGGTAAAAACAATCCCAATAATTTACACCCTTTTTAGAAGAAAAATGAACAATAGCTTGCAGACTCATGTTCCCAATACATAGGTGGCAGTTAAACCACAGAACCTCTTCAACACAAAGCCAATTTTGATTTTACACAAAACTTGGGTCTATGTAACCCATCATGCCACATGCCTCAATAAAAGCTGTGACTGTGCAGAATAGTATCAGCTTCTTATGTACAGATCCAATTTGAGAACTGGAGTACAAATCTGTGGCAAGAGTACAGCACAAAGAAATTATTTGTGTAATTATCACTTTGGTGAGTTTTGCTGAATTGCTATGCTAATGGGATCCAAATGATAGTTTGCTTGTAATGCTAAACTTCCTTATAGTCCATGTATCATATTTGATGTGGTTTATACACCTCACAATTCAAATTTTGCATGTAGCACTCATATGGCTGCCTTAGCCCCTTTTTGAATACTGACTTCCACTTTTTTCTTTATATGTTTTTTTTTTATTTTTCATATGCCATCTTTTAGTTTGTCATTAATTTTAACAGGTATTTTATTATAGTACTTGCCACAGTCTATCAGCACATTGTTCTTATAAAATTTTAATAATTATGTGTTGAGGTTTTATGCCTATGAGGTTTTTTGCTTATGTTGAGGTTTTTTGCTTATAATTGCCAAGCCACTTTCAGTTCCTAACAAAACAGAAATAATCAACATCTTGTTACTTTTTTAAAAACAGGAACATACAGTTTAATAGACAGAGTTATATATTCTGCTTTCCTGATTCAAATTTTTTTTCACATAGTTCTACGTTTTTAGGATTAATTATTAACATCAGGGCCTTGAGAATTTTGCTGAGTCTGTGATGCTTTTCCATTCTTGGATTATGCCTCGGTGTGAAGTCCACTGAAATGCAGGAGGGTATTTTCAATACTTTTTGGACTATCAACAAATGAGTTGGGCTTTTTATCCACTGAGAAATTGTATTGGAACTGGCAACACCTCAGGTGTACTTAGTCCTCGCAGTACCAAACTTCTGTGAGTTTGAAATCACTTCATCAGTTTACTTGTCATCAGGATGACTTCACTTCTGTTAAGTTTTCATAAAGAATGTTTCTTTTGTTGGTTGACAGAATTGGAAACTCTGGTAAAACAAAAAACCCACCGTGATATTTCGAATCAGGAACGTTAATGTGTATAACTCTTTGAGGAGCATTGGATACACACTGCCTACGTTTACCAAGGCAGCACAGATGCAGAGTGGGCAGATCTTGTGCTTCACCTCGTACCCTGCAAGAGCGCAGCTCAATCTGGGAACTACCCCTGTTCCAGCTGTGCTACAATACGACCTGCTCTTTATCTGTGCAAGGGTAACAGGCAGCACTATGTCAGTTTTCCTCTGCGGAACAAGCAGCATGATCTAGATTAGATCCATGTGTTCTCTTGGCCACCCTTACCAGCAGCAGGTGGCCGAGGGCAGGCGGTCAGTGCACGTCCTGCCCTGCGGAGCCCTGGTACGGATCCTTGGGGATCCTGCAGGGAAAGCAGGAGCAGGCTTCTCAGGACACGGCCCGAGTCCCCGCTTTGCCACCTTGTCACCCTCCCGATCCGCTGCGCCACCCCCTCTGCTAACACGCCTCGTCCATCCCGCCGCCTGGCTGACAAACACCCCCTTCCCCAAGCCGCGGGAAGCGAGGAGGGAGCTGGGGAAAGGGAGAAGGAGGCGGCTGTGGATTTTACCCGTAGCAGGCGGCCGGTCCCCGGGCCGTGAGCGGCGCTGCCCGGGCGGGCGGCTGCAACTGCAGCAGCGCCAGAGCCCGGAGGGCCCGGCCCGCGCTCCGGCAAAACATTGCACACAGTGAGGCCGGTCTGGAGGGGAGGGAAGGAGAACGCGGGCCGGCCTGGCGGGGAGGGAAGGAGAAGGCGGACCTGCCCGCCTCCCGTCCCGTGTCCCGCCTCCCTTCCCCTCCCCGCCGGGCGGGAGACGGGGCCACCAGCGGGGCTTGTGCAGGGAGCGGGGCGGTGCGCTGTCCGCGCTCTGATTGGTGGCTGCTGCTGTCACTCAGGGCAGGACGAGAAGGGTTTGGCTTCTATGCTGTGGCCCCGCCCCCCGTGGCGCTGATTGGCCACCCGGCGGGAGTGGGGGGCCGGAGCAGGTCTGTTGGTCCCTCCCGCCGGGTCGTTCCCCTGTTCCTGATCCCGCCTTGGAGCCAGGGCAGGGATAGTGCTGCCCCCGTTTGAGAGCACGAAGCGAGGGTTAAGGGGTTTGCTCTCTCCAGCCGCCTCCAAGAGCAGAGCAGCGCCCAGCGCCGTGCAGGTGCTTGGCTGCACCGTCGGGGAGCAGCGCGCTGTGAGCGCCTCCCTCCTCTTCAAGAGACGGAGACGCGGCAGCGGCCGGAGTGCCTGCGGGGAGCAGAGATCCCAGCCCCGGGAGATAACGGGGGCTGAAGCCATGCACTGCCCCTCCAGCACTGCCCGTGATGCGGAAGCTCCTGTGAGAAACATAGGGGACACGGGGTCGTGTGTGGCTCCAGGTGTGCCGGGGAATGGCTCCCTGGGTGCAGGGACACTGAGGGCAGCTCTGGGCGGTGCAGCCTCCCCGATGGCCGTGCCCTCAGCCTCTCAGAGTCCAGACACTCCCAGCCCCGGGCAGGAATCATTAACCCTGCCTCGCCAATGCTATTTGTAGGGCCTGCTGGTGGTGAATAGGCTTTGCCCTGGCAAGTGCCCGTACTGATAAGGGCTGGGCGCTTCTGGAGCAGCCTGGCTGCTTTCGTTTAACGCAGCACATGGCCTGGCTTTCCTCTGCACATTCTCACAACTTGCACATAAAACACCAAGGAGACCAGCTGCTTTCCTTGGTGTCCAGCTGTGTTCATTGTTGTCTGTTTTCCAAGCATGGAGGAGAATGGATGAGTCTGAGTCACAGCCAGCCAGGGTGATGATGGAGAAGATGGTGAGGAAAATAGCAGAAAGCTGCAGAGCTGATACAAAGCTTGGAACAGACCTAAAGATCTCCTGCCTTATACCTGGATGAGGGGAGTTTCCTCAGGACAGGTCAGTGTCACGTATTCCAGTCCGGCAGAAGCTCAGAGACTGCCCTGAGAGTGAATAGTTATCAGCTTTCCCACCCCACTGCCATATGTGTGCATGGAACTAAAAAGTCTTAGAGACGAATGACACTCGTAAAAAATCCCAGTGCATAAAGAGATTAACTCAACTGTGTAAGCATACTGGTTCAGTTTATCCCCTGAGCAGATCAAACCATTTAAGATTAAGGTCTTTAGTAGGGATAATTACAAGATATCCTTCATCAGGACAAGCTGCCTTTGCTCTTGCCTGGTGACATTTACAAGCCCCTGCAGTTTCCTCAGTTCTTAGGCTACTTTCAGAGGCTCATCTTTGTTGTGAGTCTCACTGTCTAAGTTTCTTTCTAGTGGAAAATGACTGGAGGGAATGGCTGACTATTCTGTAGGACAAAGAAGTAGCTTGGTCTACTGCTGTAAAAATGTAAATTTTTCTCTGAATTCTGCATTTTCTTTGAATCAAAAGGAGCTCCTACCTCGTGTGTCACTATGAGCTTTTAGAGGGAAAGGTCTCCAACTTGTATGCAATTTCATGCTGGTTAAAATGCCTTCCAATCTATTCTTCCTCCATATCCACTACTTACTAAAGCTGAAGTAAACATAAATTCTCAGAATGTTTGCTGAAGGATGAGGTAGAAAGGGTTTGTCATACAGTATAAGGGTGGGGGAAGAGGTAAGTAGAAAGGTAAATCCAAATGCCCTTCCTAGATGAGAGAAAAGGGAGATAGGGAGATGGGGAGATGTATGTACCGCCTAGACCTGGGAAAGTTTCAGGTGGGTTAACTCCATTGTCAGAGTGACAGGAATTGGGAGGTCCCTCTGGAAAAAGGCTGTCACAGTGGAGCTGTTGCACTGTGTGTCATCTCCAGCTGCAGTCACAACTCTGGAGCATTGGAGGCCTGTAAAGTGGACATTCCTCTCCCAAGTGCCTGCACCATGCAACCCCTTCCACAGGCAGTGTCCTGTCTGAAGAGAGAAAAATAGTGTGGCATTTGGGCAGAAATGGCATTGGCAAAAGACCCTTGTCTGTGTGTATGTTGAAGGACTGGCTTTGTGACAGGAGCAGCTCAAGGAGAGTTGCTGTCTGGGCCTGAGGGAAATGGCCCCAGGAAGAGATGTGAAAGTAGGACACTGCCAAGGCTGAATGCACGTGGTGGATGATCTGAGGACAAACAGGGTAAACTCACGGATTCAAACTGTGTTCAACCTACTCAGTTCATCAGAACATCCAGTCTTGTTAATAAAGCAGATTTGCACATAATGATGGGCACCTGAGAGAATAAAGTATTTCAGTTCAACTATGTCCTCAAATATGTTTTCATAAATTACTGGCTGAAAGGAGAGGAAAAGCTTTGAGCAACTCAGACACAGGCTGCTCAAAGCTTTTTGCATTTTGGCTTGCTTTTACACACATGAAAGAGTTGAGAACTGGAGCACTAGTTTTCCTGACCACTCCCATAAAATATTTTTTTTTGTCCAATTACTTCTGATGGTTCAGGCTGGAAACTACCCGTTTCTGGGAGAAGAGGAAGAGAAGAGAAGAGAAGAGAAGAGAAGAGAAGAGAAGAGAAGAGAAGAGAAGAGAAGAGAAGAGAAGAGAAGAGAAGAGAAGAGAAGAGAAGAGAAGAGAAGAGAAGAGAAGAGAAGAGAGAAGAGAAGTAGCAGGTGCTCAGCAGGTGATGTGTTCCTGAGGACAGATTTCCCTTTTAACCACCCTGTCATTTTTTGACCCCCTTGGTGTTGCACCACTCTTCACTGTGGTCACCTACTACTGGTAGGGTTCCCCTCATATCCAGGTAATGCTCTGCAGGACATCACTGCTGCACAGTGGCACTTTGTCACCTCTGATGAACCATCACAGTCCCTGCAGCCAGGCTGCACTGTTGGTGCTGCATGGATTTGTTCCTTATAGACCTGAACACCAGGGAAGAGTTTTTCACAACTTCTTGTAAGGGACAAAACTGCACAACATTGAGAATTTCAGTATGCCTATTAAATTACAAGGAGGAGTCTTCTGACTCATGATTGGATAGAAAAAATGTGTCTACTATTTTTGAATTTCTGCAGGTTGTAGAAAATCTAGAAAAGACCTAGTCAGTTATTGACATAGTGGGTCCCTTGAGATCTGCTGGATCATCAGGCAGAAAGACTAATTCCAGTTCTCAAGAGGCATTATTTTCACCCACACAGGTGATTCTTCTATCAGGAGCTGCGATCCCATACAAGACACTGGAATCATCAACATTAGCAGGGATTTAACTCTGGAGTTTTCAAGAAGAAGCTCATTTGTCAGGGCCCTTGGGGCACTAATTGGCTTTAATGGCCACAATCAGCCTCAGCTGGGGTCTCCCCACACCCTGGCTCATGGAGCCTAATTTCAGCTCAGAACAGTGCTATCACTCCCTGCTCTAGCTGTGCTACAGCCATCTCTGTGACTTGGGGTCTCCTGTGATCCAGGTACTGTTGTAGACTTTGGTTCCTGAGTCTGTGAACACACTGACTGTTTATTTTTGCTTAATTTATTTTAGCTGCTTCTATGAGGGGAAATGTCTTGCTACTTCAGGACTGTTTTGTTGCTTGGGCTCTTGTGCCTCTTGGATGTTGATTGTTATGTTTTCACCTTAGGATAAAAATCTTGTTGCTTCAGCTCCACAAAAAGGTACGATTTGGGTAGTGGGGAATTGCCAAATTCAGAACAAAGATGTGAAAATACTGATACTTCTGTGATTTGGTATTGACCTTCCAAACAAGAAAGACTGAATATGACA
Source organism: Ammospiza nelsoni (assembly GCF_027579445.1). Lineage (NCBI taxonomy): Eukaryota > Metazoa > Chordata > Aves > Passeriformes > Passerellidae > Ammospiza > Ammospiza nelsoni. Next base: position 69,726,247 of record NC_080633.1, read on the forward strand.
TGACTTTTGAAGCTGTGAGGTGTGGGGAGTGGCAGTATGTGGTTTTGTAGCAGGAGGCCTGTTCAGTTAGAATATTAACCAAGCACAAAGGAAAGGATGCTTTGTCATAAGCAGAACAGATAATAGAAAAGATCCCAGATACCTTGGCTCAAAGAACATTTCAGACTGATGAAGAAACTAAAACACAATATGTAATGATTTTCTTTGCTTGCCTGCAGTTTTCTTATTCTAGCAAAGGCTAGTGTCTGCCAACTGAAGCAGTGTCTGTATATCTTTTGTATGTTCATGAATAACTGCATTATAAATCTGACACACCTGTACTTGGGCACTTCAGTGGGAGGTGGTTTCATAATTTCAAAATTGAATATAATCTCAATCTTGTAAATCCAAGCATAATCTTGGTATAATTTCTGACCATATTTAGGACATTCTAGACCCAGAGACTTGAAATTACTCCAGATACTCAGCTATGAAGGAAGAAACAGCTTGTCCCTTGGAGAAGGCAAGAATATCATTTAGAAGATAGTTCTTTATTGGTTAATGGAAGGGGTTGTGCGAATCTATTTTGATGAACTTGGTGACCAAGATATCCTTTCCAGGGCTGCATTTAGGTTTCTTAGCTAAAGAGAGAGGGGTGTGTGTGGGGTGCACAGGAGTTGCAACCCATCATTCAAAATCCAGCAGTATTACTGGTTTATGAAGGAAATTAGTGTGGGTTTTTGTTTCAAGCAGCTCTTATCTCTCAAGTGTCTCTCTGAGCTCTATAGGCTGCAATGCTTATTATCAGATCACATCTTAGTTCTGGCAGAAGTTAGTATCTGTACCAAAAAGATGAGGAAACTGTGCTAAAGAGTAAGGAAGTGACCTACTTTAGAGTTGTAGAGGAGGGGGAAACCCAGCATAAGTCAGAATTCTGGTCTGCTGTGTTTCACTCATAGGCAATACTTCCTCCAGCACAAAGATCACTTCTAGTCTCTGCAGCCTATTCTGACTCTGCCTCCCCCCTTCCCTTTTCCCCAGGGGCTGTGTTAAGGGGCTGCACTTTCACTAGCTGCTCATGTGCATTGAGGAACAAATGAGCATGGTCGGCTGACTCCTATTGCTAATTGGTATGCTAGAAGGGAAACCTAGCATGCTGCAAGGAGCACTTTCTCTAGCCTGTAGAGACTGCAATGAGGAAAGGGTAGGAAAAAATGCTTGGAGGACACTAGGATGCTGTAAAGAAAACTCTCCCAAGTGCTACTTGGGAGCAATGTGTCCCTGCTTGTACTGGATGATCCTTCCTACTTTGTTTCCCTGTAGCTCCTTCTCACTGTGTACATGGCTGAGTTTGCCTAAGCCTCTGAAACATCTCAATTTCCTATGTGCCTCCATGCTGAAAGATGGTTTTCATTTGTTATTGAGCAGTGCTGAAAAATCCATCAGAGAAAAGTGGCATAGTTTACTTAAAGCTGTTTGATTAGTCAGAGGTTAAGTGCTGAGTGTTGCCTCTCCTTGGAAACTGGCCTCTGAGGAAGAGGAGCTGTATGTAGCCAGCTCAGCTCAGCGGTCACATATCAAATACTTGCAACAGTATCTGAGTTTTTAATGCAGCATTATTAATTGGTATTATTTAGCAACTCTTTTGGAAGGAGTAAAAATTCCTCATATTCCTTAGCTACTTGTACACTGTTAGTGGTGGCATAGTAACAAAATTAAACAAATTAATTGCTCTGAATGACATGGACTCAGTCCTCCCTGCATTTAAGCGTTTCAGCACAGATTGAGTGTTGTGTGATAAGGGTAGCTACTGGGCAGGGGTTGTACTTGACTTGTATTTGATCTAAAGTCTCCAAGCACTTACTCTCCTTAGATGGGAAAACATAATGTCCTTGTGCATAACTGGATGAGTTCACCTCCTGCTCTTCAAGGAGAGACCATAAGGAGGGCTGCTGCAACCCACAGCCTTTTCCTCCCTGTCTTGCACCTCACCAGTCTTAAGAAAAATCTCTGTAAGGCTGCTGCTGCCTCTGCCCTTGAGGCTGATGGCTTGCCAGTTTGATGTGAAATCACTCTTCTGTCCTTTCTCACCTTTGTTTTGCCATGAAAGGTATCAGATCTATCCCATAATACATCACTCTTTTTTCATCCTTGTCCCCATTATTTTCCTGCACTTTTTATCTCTCATGAAAGGTTGCTTTTCAAAACTCAGCTCCATCCTTAATTTTTTTCCTTGGTTTTTTTGAGCAGTGGGAGAGGCATAGGGGGTGGTGAATGAAACGTGTAATCCAGTAAGCTAGTATTAGCTTCTCTCTCTTCCATACTTAATGTTTCTGTAAATTTTTAGGTCAGGGAGAGCACCAACTTTTCCTTGGACCTCTTGTACACCATTTGCTTTTACATGTCACTTAGTTAACCTTGTATTGAGACTTAAAGCTTTGATTTCAATTATAGCTGCCTTAAGAAACAAGACCAGTCTTAATTAAGAGGTAGTAAGAAGATCCACAGACTCCCTAGGTAGTTTATCCCAGTAGTTCATCATCCTTATTATTGAATATGTATTCTAATTTGGCATGCCTGGCTGCTGCTTTCAGGCATTGTGTCCTATTATGTGTTTTTCCACAATATGCTAAAGGACTTGTGGTATTTTAGCCCTTCTGCCCAGGAAGCTGAATGCTCTCTGTGATTGAGTTCTGCAAGGGCTGTAGTGGAGGAGTTTGTCTCCAGGTGAGTTCAGCTGTGTTCTGTACCATCTACAATGTCACATGAACTATGAGCACTACTCTAGAACCAGACTTGACAAGGACCAAAGCTAAAGTACTTTCATCTCCCACGTCCTGCCTTAAATATCTAGGACTGCCCCATGTCTAAGTCTTGTTCTAAAATGCTTCATGTTTGTGCTCTACATCTCTGTTCTTCTTGTTTCAGAGAGTAAGGTCCAGATTTGCTTTAATAAAGAGGAAATGAAGCATTTAATGTAGGCCCGTTAAATGATCACCATTCATTCTGTGTATCAAATAAGAAATCAAAGATCTTATGATTGAAAAATTGCATATTGTTTAAATAAAGACTGCAGATATGGGAGACTTTAAAAACCAATGGAGGCTCAGGAACTGATGTAGCAATACAGTGCAACCAGCATTAACAGGACATAAATGGACTTTGTGATCTGTCCAGGGATCTGTTTAATGAATTATCACAGTAACTGCTGGCTGTAGCTCTATGGACTGACGTAGAGAAGACACCCTATACCCCATCTCTCTATTTGCTTAAAGAATATTTTTTCTTTTTCTGGGAAGTGTATGCTTATTACATTAGACAGATAAACCACATCATTATATTGTACTCTAGAGTTTATAGAAAATTTAGCATGTTGCTAAGTCAAAACTGTAAGGCAATGCACTATATTTTAAGTAGGTTTAAAGATGACAATTATGGTGATGCTTGCTTTGATTACAGTTTCATTTTGCTTCCACTGAAATGGTGGGTATCAATGTATCAAGGAGCAGAAATCCATTCTAACTGCACTCCATTAAGTTATTAGCTTTTTTTTTTTGACAATTAAAATTAATAGTTATGAGCACTGATGAACACCTAGTGCTCTATGCACAGCTTAAAAAATTACCAGCTCCAAAACATCTGCTTGAAATATCTGTAAATCTGATGGAACAGGAGGCGTTGTCCCTCATAAAAAGAATTTGGCATAAATCTTCAGACAAAAAACTTGCAGTAATTCTTCTTTCACAGATACTGCACAGTGAGATTATGTCAATATTAGGAAGTCAGAGTGACAAGGAACATTTCCAGGCACTGGGATACCATCATGTAAACTATAGATCTGTTCCAGTGTTCTCCAGAAACAACCTGAGTGCTGTGAAATAGTCTTTGCACAGCATTTTGGAGGTTTAAAGAACGTGCTACTCTGGCAGCAGGCTGTAGCCTGTTTACCCTTGGCATCCAGTAACATTTCCAGGCACATTTAACCAACTGATATAAATGCAGCCTGAGAGATCCAGAATGTAGTGACACTGAGTCTCCAGAGCAGATAGGAGAATGGGTCTTCAGTCAAGAGGTAATAAGGCACCTTTCACTTCTCAAAGCTCTTGTATTCTTGAGATTTTAATCTGGATTGCATACTGATTTAACATATTTTTTCATTATTTCATAAAGCTGATGAGACTCTTACCCTGTAAAATCTTTTCTACCAAACAATGTAAAAATATAATGCAACATTATAACTATAAAATATCAATTACAGAGTTTTAAAGCCAGAAATAGGTTTTGCTTTTATTTATGCTGGTATTGTGCATAATTCTATACATCTATATTTAATTAAAATTATAAAAATATCTGAAAAATATTATTGACATCAACCAGTCAAATATTGGCATGATAAATATTGGCACTTTTAGCAAAATGTAAGGGTTGATTTTAGTTTCTATACAAGTTTTTCAACCAATAGGTCAATCTTCGGAACTGAATGAGACTACCAACATGTTTCAAGAGTAGAATGTAGAAATTTTGAGTAATGCATTCTCCTTGAATTGATACTTGTCTTGTATTTTGTTGTTATCATCTTTGGACAATCGTTCTATTTGAAAGGAAGATGCTTTTTTTTTTATCCTTTGGAAGACCAAAATAATGTGATGTGCACTTTTTGATTTATTGGAGGTATTAACTGGTTGGTAAAAAAATAGGTTCAAAAAAAAAATAGGTTCCAAAAGTGTGCAAAAGGAGAGCTCTGGAAAGTCTGTTCTCAGTAAACTTACTCTTCTTGGGTTTGCATCAAACTACTAAGCAGATCCAGTCTTTGGCAGCCAAAGAGGGCCTTGGCCAGTTTTCCAACTGTAGCACCTTTGGCACCTTCCCTCATCACCCACTTGAGCAGCATTTGGTAAACTTTTTCCTTTAGTCCATCTCGTTCGTAGTCATGATCGATTTCATCAATCTCGGGATCACTGAAGCCCAGTTTCCGAGCACAGTGCTTCCACTGCTTAGCCAGCTTTTCCCTCACTAGATTCAGATGCTTTTCTGTCAGGACAGTAGTATTGTCTGCAAAAAGAAGATGAGTGTAACAAAATTGCATCTTTCAACAGTTCTTCTGTTCCTTTCACTCCCTCTCTCCTGTCCTCCCCCAAATACTTATTGGTAATATCTACAGACAGAATCTTAGTGATGCAATCAGAAGTGGATTTCATGAAGGCAGCATAACCTAATGATGGCAGGCAAGAAATGTCCAGACAGAACATGTGTATTCACAGGTCAGTTGCTGGATTTGCTCTTTGATCTGAAGCTATCATAGGTTGTCACTTAAACCTGCAAGATTGAAAAAGCCTTTTCTAGAATTCCTAAAGAGTTGTATATGTTTTATATTCTGAGACATAAATGTTACTTAGGAATACACTGAGATAGTTTAATTCAGCATTGACCAATGAAAATAAATTACGTTTCAAATTTGTCCAACTTCTATCTGAATGAAGTTGTTGTGGCTCTTGCTTACATGGTTTAACTTTTAGTTTTCCATGTGTCATGTCAGGCACTGGACTCTGTGATCTGCATGAGTCCATTCCACCTCAGGATATTCTATGATTTAAACTATAAGTCAGGTGAGGATCTCCAATCCTAGCCTTGCTTCTGCCTGTGTGTGTTTTATACATTCCAAACCAAATGATTCTCAGGTAATTATGAGGTGAATACATGAAAACTAGGGAGGTATTTCTCTTACCAAATACACCCACTGCTTCATAATGAGAATAAATATCTTCCATAGCAACAGAACAAGTGCTGAAATGCGGATTCTGATCTTCAATTTTCATGTGATTGTAGGATCCAATTTGAATTCCAGAGCTGTTAGTTATGTTGTACTTGATTGAATCATCTGTATAGGGAACGTTAACACAAATTTACAAACAACAGCATAAGGTTCAAATGTCAAGAAGTAACATAAGGAGGAAAAAGTTCCACTAATAAGGGGAGTGATATTCATTGCACTTGATGTAGAAATAATTATTTACTGGCAACTGTGAGTGTATTTTCACTGTGCAGTGATACAGATGTGTACTTTAGTGAAAGCCCAGTCTATTTTATGACAGAGTGCCACAACCAAGCTGATAGTTACTAGACTGTAAATAATGTTCTCTGTGCCTTGGGAATGCATCGTAGCAGTCTTGTTTTCTGCTGCCTAACAGCTTCAGGAGGTCAGCCTTGATTCAAATGCTCTTTTTGTTTACATTTTAAAGGCTCACCTCTGCCTGTCAGCTTTATTTTTCATAGATGTAAGTGCAACTTTACAGTTATGACTTCTGAGTTCTGCGAGACGACAGCAAATGTAGTTTCACGTTGCTCATAAAATATGATTAGTACAACACATAATTTGATCTTTGGTTTACTGTTGTCTGATTTCCACATGCAGCATGAAGCTAAGTCACTATTCAGTTTAGGAGAGGGCAGTTTTCTGTTCTCTTGACAGTGTTTTCTGAACTCTGCTTGGATAATTCTCCACTAAACATTCTAACTCTAGCTTAACTGGTGAATCTCATAACCTGGGTCTAAAATTGAAGTACAGACACTTAAAATGATACACCAAGCTCTGTATTTAATCACCTGGTATCATGGTTACATCCTTGCTACACACTCAGTTGCAATGTGAAGTGTGAGCATCTATAGTTATGTATGAAAATCTGATTAAGAAAACTTAATATATGCTAGCCTGGGACTGCAGGGCAGAAAGATCATATGTATGCATTATTAGATGAGGTTGAAAAAAAGGAATGCATTTTATCATGCCTCATAACATTATTACTTCTACTCATAACATTATGATTCCTGTAATTTTTTTAAGAGCCAGAGGACTCAGGAAACACATCATATTTGTAGTTAAAAATAGAAAGAAATCTCATGTTTGCTATGTTCTTATCTGGCAACAAAATGAATTTAGCATAACATATGAAAATATATACACATACTTTGTCAATATTACAGTATTAACAGGAAAAATTACTACACTTATAAATCTCCTTTCCCAAGCCTTTACACTTTGCAGCTTCTTAGGTTTGGGTCATCATTTAAAGGGGGCAGAGTCAAGAAGACAAAAACCTCCTCTTTCAAGTTTTCTCTGTAGTGTAGACCACTTAGAAACTGGACAAGCCTTTGAAAGGGTTAATGAAAGAATTCAGAGTGCCCCAAGCAAGACAACTTTAAAGGAGCATATATTAATAACTCCTGAAGGATGTTACATGACTTTAGGGGTTCAAGCCAGTAGAACTGTAGAGACCTGTGCCCCAATGAAGACTGATCAGCATGAAGCCTGTAGCTAGAAATTTGTACTAAAATGCAAACTAAGATAGGACAAAGTGTTCCAGATGTGTGTGTGGTTCCAGAGCTGGGCAGAGTGACAGCAACTTGAAGTTTAATCTAAGGAAGTGACTAGGTTAGGTGTACAGGAGATCTTGCACTGCTCTCATATTTTTAAAGTTCTTGCATTAAAGAATATATTGTCCATGATTTATCAAAAACACATTTAATGCTGTGTTTAGGTCCTGATAGAGACAGGACTAAGTTTTACCTATTGATACTGAAAACTTCAGCTATGGTTAGAGGTATTAAGCAATAACAGAAATTATTTCAAGTTCCTGAAGTCTTTTGTTTTACTGGTCAGGATGCAATGCACAGCCTGTTGGCTACCAGGGCAGATGAAGGCCACCGCACTTACCTAAGCTTACTCTGGATACACTAGGATAGTATGCAAACGTTCCCCTTGGGAAAGAAGTGGAATCCCTGTAACCTGTAGAAAGAAAAAACCTCAAAGAAATGCCAAAAGCATTATGTAAATAGAAAAGTAGATATACTTAACAATGGCTGCCATATTTGTGACAATGTGAGTATACAGTGCTCTTAAATACAGAAATGAGAAGCTTTTTAATTAGCAAGATTGTGTCTCCTTGAATAACTCTAGTTTAAGCACTGATCTTATGAGGTTTTGCTGAGTTACTAATAGCCTTAACCATCCTTGGATCTCAGAGAGGACAATGGGATTCCATGTGGGTGTAGGAACACCGGGCAGTGTGGGATCAGAGCACACTGAAGTCACAGACTGAGCTGCATGTATGAGGTATTCAAACTGGCAAATTCCAAGCTCCCAAGTGTGAGTTTTTGGATACTCACAGATGGGCGCTGCAACTCATACTGGGGCAGCAGGAGCATATGGGTTAGAGTCACTCAACAAGTCAGTGAGGAACTGAAATGCAGCTCTTGTGCACCTCAGTCTGGTATCTGCTACACTATTTCACACAGTCTTCCTATAATAAATGTTTTCTTTATTTCTTTCAAACAGAAGGTTTTCCTTTATTAGTGATGTTGGAAATTCTAATGCATGTCTTCTGACATGACAGCCCTCGGATTCATGTCAGTAAATAAATTCACATAAACAACTAATCACAGCCTCTGCATTAATAATTCAACAGAAAAACACTTTTGTGGCATTCTGCTTGTAAAAAGCTAGGCATTTTCTTGTGAGATGACCTGGAAAATAACACCATGCTAAAAATACTCAAGAGTAGGAGCAGGCATCTCATGCTGTCTCTAGTTCCTCAAAGTTTTATCTTGTAGGTCTGCAGTTACCACTTATTTATATGCTTTGTTAATGCCTGATATTCTCTTCCTTCTTTGTCTCCATACCTTTCTACTCCATGGCTTACCAGCAAACACCAACAGCAGCTCTCCCTCAGCACCAGGCAGAGCTCTCTGGAGAAACCAGTTCCAAACCTCAGCTCCTTGCTGGCTCCCTAGGTTCAGGATCTCTCACCTTGCTGCAAGCCAAGCTAAAAAATAGCCATATATTTTTTGAAATGCTACAAGTGTTTCTTCATGAGTAGAACCTATGGTATGAATGTTACAGTTTTGAGAGTCAAAGTTCTGGTCAGCTTTACTAGAATGACTGGTAGCAGCTCCTGGTTTTTGGGAGCTGCTTTAGCAGTACTTGCTGTCTGCTCTTCCTTGGCTGTTGAGTCAGCTGTTGGGTCTCATACTCTTTTGTTACACTGATGCTTTAGAAATGGTTCATTTGCAATTGGCAGCCTGACATCAGTGAAAGCAGCATAATGAAGTCAAAGCTGCAGTGTTTTAACTTTGAGTCAACAAAAAGAACTTAATGAAAAGAATTCACCCTTTCTATATTACACATCAGCCTGCAATAAGCAGGTTGTTCCCTGAGCTACAAAACTCTCTTGACCACTTCACTGAATAGAGGAAAAGTGTGTTTTCAGAAACATAAGTGTTGCAAAAGGAGGAATCTCACCTGTATCTGTGTCTGAATTCTTTGAATACCAGTTTACATTGGTCGGTGACGTCAGGTTTTGTCCAGATTCTGGCACAGGATGTTTACTTAGGCTAAAGTTACTGGCTGAACACAATCCATAGGGATCCACCAGGTTTCCTGTTGGAAGACTGTTGGGACTGGGCCCATAATAAACATCTACATTCTGTTTTGGTGTTGTTGCAGCTGCCGGTGGCCAGAAATATGGATTAGTGTTTGATCCTATTTTTTCAGCTCTTGGATACAGTTCACTCAGTTGAGAAGTAGGGGATGGCTTTGCAAATGGATCGCAGGAAACTCTCCTCCTCCTCTCCTCCTCTATCATTTCAGGGCTGTACAGCACAGGTGGAACTGCTTTATCCATCCGGCTCCCAAAGGCGTGGTAGTTGTATTCATGCTCAAGTTTTCTTTCCAGATTATCAGGAGGTACAAATGAGGTCTCACAGCTCTCAACAGGCTGGTTCTCAGGGGAGGCAGCAAACAGGGCTTCATTAACCTCACTGGTCATGGGACCCTGGGAGCTGTGCAGAGAATTAGGCTGATCTGAAAGGAAAGCACATTAAATGTTTGAAAACATTCAAATGCAAGTATTTAACTTGTTGCAATGATCTATTAACCCACTTTATTATTATTGTATATCTAAAAGGTTTCAATAAAACATTACTTCCAGCATAAGACATTCTATAAAATAAAACATAGCTTTACTGACAAATAGAACAGATTTTTATCTAGGAAGTACAGGTTTGCTTAAGCTATCAGTGTTAAAATCTCACTAGCTCGAGTAGTGTGAGAATTCACTGTGTACTCTACTTGTATTTATATCAAGTTTTCAACCACTGAAACAAACATTCCTGGAGGCATTTGTAGGATCTGCTTTACTGGTGTGTCTCCTCTGGCATTAACTGGAGTTTGATCAGTTCAAAACTAAGGTGTAACAGGATGGAAAATAATGTCACTGTAATAACAGGTGTAATTTCATACAGCACATATAATTTGTCATTAAAATCTTATTTAAAATGATTATGTAAAATGTTCTGTCTGGGTATGTCATGATATGAATACTCTTCCAAAGAATACATTTTTACAAGTAATGTCTACCAGATAAAATAGTTTGTGTCATCTATACCTTTCAACCTAATTGTCAGTATCAAAGGAAGCTCTACTTCAGAACTGAGCTAGATGGAGTATAATCTGTATGATGCTGTAGCATTCTGAGACTAAATAAGAAACATAAAAATATGTTTGTTGCTACTTGTAATTATTTTTTAAGGGTAGGACTACAGATGCTTTCTTAAAGTTCTGAAAGCTTCACACTTTTCTAGAAAATATCATACATTGCTTGAAGCAAGGGACACTTACAGAGCACTGTAAAACTGGAATGAAGTGTATGTATGTGCTTCTATTTAGCTCAGATAATGCTAGTGAACTGGGGTCCCCCCAAATTACATTATTTCAGCCCGTATTAGGCAGGACCAAAACTGGTTCCTTTGGGTGGCTGCATATTAGAGCACCTTCAGTAGGACTTGCTCTGCTTGTTTTGCTATCACTGCTAGAGAGGAAGTGGGAGGAATGGTTAATACAGAAATAACCCCATCCAAAGTGACAGCTCTTAGCAATTCAGTGTTAGCATAAACTATGTGGCATCTGCTCTCCAGGGCAGGCTTGAGATAGATGTATGGACAGATCCTGTGGGATGCCTTCACTGCCACTGTCTGAGTGATGCCCATTGACTAGAGAGAAACCCCTGCCTTTGACTGACAGGTTGGCAAGATAGCATCTTTCTGCAGTGGAGATTCACAACAAAGTCTCTGGACTTAAAACTTGAGAGCATCTGCAAACTGCAGCAGTCATACATGACTCTTTCTGCACAGGAAATGTAACTACACTCACTTAAAAATAGAGCAGTGGGGCTGCCCTGAGTCCATCAGTTCTACTGAGGAACAGTTGTGGGAAACCTGGCTTTGGGGAAGATTTATTAGTTGCATGTTACAGTTTAACATTACTAATTTAATCGTGATAACTCAGCAGAATTTTATTTTTACTGGATTGTTTTATTATTTCTTGTAAATCAGTGTTGCAAATAAGATCCTGTGTCCCTTGACATTAAGAAACTTTGGTAAGAGAATTCCAGATACACTACTACAAAACTCTAACTTTATCATATTAGATATATTATCACATATTAGAGAGCCAGCTCTATAAAATGGAGCTCATCCAAGATTTGATGAAAGTATGACAGAAAAGAGAAAAAAACCTGTCTACCAGTGTTCCTCAGATTCCTTAGAGAGCAAAGTCCTAAACAAAGGAATAATTTACAATTATGTATCTTGGTCATATTCAAAGCATTCATAAGAAAGGATGGAGGGGGAAAAAGAAAGGTCTTAATGAAACTAAAGCCTACAAACCAAGCAGTTGGCATGACTAAAAGATGAGAAGAAAGATCAAGTATGAAAAGTAATTAACAAAGTGACACTGTAAAGCTGAATGTTGAACAAAATTTTTGGCATGGAAGAGGAAAGCATAAGAGCGTAAAAGGAGATAGAAATTGTAAGTGTAACTTCTGGGAGCAAATAACATCATCTCAGTGATTACAATTCTTTGAGGTGCTGAATAATTGAGTCTCTTCATAACCCTTAATGGTAAAGTTACTTGCTTTGTACACAACTTTATCTTTGGCAAATAGACAGAGTAATTATGTGCTGGTGACTTACCTACTTGACCATTGCTGCTATCTGCTGGTGCAGCATCTATTTGAAGGGATTCCATGCTATGCAGCAGTTCATTTGACTCAGGCTGCATTTTCTGCACATGAGAACAAATGATCAAATTATAGGCAAAGGCTTAAACAAAGGGAGTACCTGTAGAATATGAAACAGCACAGCTTCACTGTGAAGTGACCTGGATGAATAGACTCTATCAGTCTCTGGGAAAAGATTCCATCTCTTTCAGAGAGCACAGCCTGACAGGAAATACCCATTGCTTTGCTACAGGTGGGCAAAATCTTTTCTTCAATGAAGGGAAAGAGGACTGCAGTATAACAGCAGTATATAATACTCTGACTTGACCAAACAACATCTTTGCCTACATGAATGTGACCTTAATCCAGAGTGGCTCTGGATTGTCTGACTGGTATTTAATTGCCAGACTTTTCGCAAGCAATCTCAGTGAGGGGATGCTGCTGAGGTAAAGGTAGTAAACATGCATCCTGATTTGTGGATCTATATTTAATAAGCTCATTCATCAACAGGGAAGAAGAGGTGAGAAATCATTAACATTCAGGTTTAGGCACATTGACTTTTATGAAGATTATTAGAAATTAGGGGTTTAGAGTAAATTTTCAGAAAGAAGCAGTGCAATTTCCTTTCTATAACCCTCATCCTCACTTAACTAGAGTGAAGGCAAAATCTACTCTTTTGATGTTCCCATTATTCGGGCTTTGCTGGAAGTAATTTTTTATTAACCTGCAAAAATTATTTCTCAACTTCCCCAAGTGCTGCTTACTCATAAAATAATTTCCAAAAGCAGAGTTTATGTTAGTATTTTTTAATTAAACCAAATAAGTACTTTCTCAGATTAAAAATCAACAATTCCTACCTATCTCTTCCCAAAAAATATACTTCCCTCCAAAAGCAAAAGGTAGCATTCCAACACACATTACCACAGGACCATAGGTCCTTAAATTTTACTTGAGTAATGGAATTGTTTGAACAGAGGGGTTAAACCAAATGACTTCTGGTTGCTTTCTTCCTCAACCATTCTGTGATTCTGTGATCCTTTTAGTTAGGAGGCTTCCATGATTGCTGGGCAGACAGCAGAGAGGCTATGCCCAAACTCTCTAAGCCAGGTTGCTACTGAAGCTGAACTTGTAATTCACATAATGACTTGCCCAGGATCCACTTTTCACAATCTGTGCCTTGATTGTAATGGATGCTTTCCTTCCTGAGAAAGTAATAAACTCACAGCCCATTTCCTAAATAGTCATTTTGTCCCTATGATACGAGAGGTGCATCTGTAGACAGCTAATGCATGTAGTAAAATTTGCCATGGTGCTGATTTGGGGTTGCTGTCATAAATTAGACATATATATATATAGTTCATAGTGGGAGTTTGATCAAATCAGTCCAAGAGATCTGCTTTATCAGTTTCACTTTGCAAAACTCTCTTGCTTTTTTGAACAGTTACTGGTGCTTCATAAACATCACATGAAATGAGTAATTTTTATTTCCACAATTGAAGACTTGGTGATAAGGAAGCATTTAAAAAAAAGTGAAAGAATGGTTTCACAAGGAAGTTTGTTTTGTTTTGTTTTTTTTCTCAGTTAAGAATACTCTCTGTATTGTCTGTGAGTGAAGTCTATACAGTCAAGTGATGAAACTCATAGTATCTGTGATAAAAAGGTTCCATTATCAGCCCATTTTTTCAAGAAGTTATGATTCTCTTATTTTCAGTCAGGAAATTATTATTTTAATCATAATTTTAAAACTTACAGCCAGAAAAGTAAGACAAACCAACTTGGACACAGGAAAACGATCTGATTTTAACTTTTACCTGTTAATATTACTGTGGAATACCTTCCTGGTCTCAAGCAGGCTGAGACTCATGAGACACTGCCTGAAGACAGGGCAAAAATTACCAAGAATTTATGAAGTTACTTTAAATTAGATTCTGCCACTTTTTAATTTATATGAATAACATTTTGTGAGTGAGACTTAGTGGATATATGACAAGCTTTTGCAAAATATCATCATAGAATCAGTGTGCCCCTCAGGTGGAAATAGACCTTGGGCCCACCTCCTGCTCAAAGCAGGGTCACTTATGGGACTGGAGTTGGTAGCTCAGAGCTTTGTGCAGTCAGGTTTAAAAACCTCCAATGATGGTGACTGGACAACCTCTGTAGGTAACTTGTGCCACTGCTCTGTTCTCCTCAGAGGGAAATGTTTTGGGTTTTTTTAATTTCACTCTTACATCCAAGTTTGAGTCTCTCTTGTTTCTGTATTTGTCTTTTTTCTCTAGTCCTCACACAATGTGCTGCTGTGAAGAGCTTGGCTCTCTCTTCTCAGACTCCTCACACACAGGGGCAGGCTGCTATTTCTTTGTCCTCCAAAGCCATTGCATGTCTGGGCTGAATTGCCATCTCCTACAAGGACTAACAAGGTCTGAGCAGACCTGCTGCCTGTGACACTGCTGGTGCCAGGCAGGCTCTGGCTGGTGCCCAGGTCGCTGCTCTCCACCACCCTGAGCTTCTTCTTGGCAGTGCTGCTCCCTGGCTGGGCAGCCCCTGGGTGGCACTGAAGCCAGGGGTTATTTAATCCCAGCATTCCTCCTGTGCCTTCTGAATTTCACAAGGTTTCTGTCACCACATTCCTCTAGCCTGCAGCTATCAGCCTTGTCCTTGTGACTGTCTTGATTAGCCCTTCTAGTTTGGCGCACACCTTATGTGTGTTCATTGTTTCTGTCAGGTCACTGAGAGAGGAGTAAACCAGGTCAGGTCCCAGCCCCCTGCACTCCTGCAGCTGCTTTTGGCCTGCAGGTGAAGTAGGACTCATCAACTGCTCTGGGACTCACCATCCAACCTGTTTTCACCTGCCCATCCAGACAGCAGCATCTGAACTTGGATACAAGAGTAGTTTGGGAGAAGAGTGCTGAAAACCTTCTGAAGGTTGAGATAAATGCCATGCACTGCTCTGCCCTCATTCACAAATCCAGCTATTTTATCACAGCAGGAAATTGTATCAATCAAGCATGATCAGTGTTGAAGTGGCAGAATCTGGCCATAATTGGGGTTGGGAAGAAGCAATGTGGGGAACTTTAAAATGCTTAGAAAGCTACTCACTTTTAAATTCTTCAGATCTTCTTCAATATTTTTTCCTAGCTCTTCATAGTAAAATGGCTTGTATCTTTCACTGATTTCTGCAAAAATAAAAGAATTAAGTGAAAATGGTTTTCAAAGGAAATTAAAAGTGAATTGTACTGTTAACAATCTTGATGGAAAAGGAATGACAAATGAAGACTTCGATGTCAGAAACAAGAAAGGTATACATACATTTATAATTTGTTATAAATAACATGGTACATTTAGTCTCAAAAAGTGACAAGAACAGGATGACTTCTATGGATTTGTTGTTGTTGTATTGTTTTTTATGGTGAAATCTGTCTATAATCAGTGGCTGACAACATCTTTCCTTGGCTTGCATATGGGGAAATCAGAAGCTAAGATCCAACACAAGCATAAACTTAATCTATTAGCACTAGATTATATATGTTTAATATGGAGATAGTAGGTGGGTTCCTCATGAGATACACATTTCCTCTGAGCATTTAAATACATGCCTGTATATGAAGTTGTTGATGCCCCAGTCTAAATACAAACCTCAGTTTCCTGTTATTTGTTGGGGTCTTTTTTGCGGGTTGGGGTTTTTTTTCCCCTCTTTTTGTTGTTTTGGGGTTTTCTGGGTTGTTGGGGTGTTTTTGGTTTTTTGGTTTGTTTGGGGTTTTTTTGGCACTATGTATTGAGGCAGAAAGGAGAGACAATGAGATACAGAATTTTTACTTATTTATTCTTAGCCTCCTTCCCAGACTGTTCAGCCAAGACTTCTACTGACTGGAAGTGTTTTGCCATCTGACCATATGAAAGGATGATTAGCTATCAAAGTCAGTCACGTTGCTTATGGAAGGATAACTAGGAAGCTTTTGAATCTGGAGTATTTTGAATAGGGTATTTTCTCAGTCATGGTCAAGATATAGTATATCCCTTGATGTTAGTTTTTATGTAAGTTTCAGCAATAAGGTTATACTATGCTGAAAAGAAATTATCAAGGATAAAGTGTCTTAATCAGCTCCATTCACTTACTAGGATTTTTCAAATCTGCAAATGCTGGATCAGATCCCATTTTTGGTCATAGTACAAAGAGCATACTTTGTACTGTGACCAAAGAGAAGATTATGTGCATGGCTATTTCAGTTTTCAAAAAACACCCCATCTTATTTCAAGAGGAAAATACTCTTGAAATGTTTTTCTGCATTATAAGCTATCAATGGACACAAACAAATACAAGTCCTAAAGTAATGCCTTACCTGCAAAGGTCGGACGTTTCTCTGAATCTTCATCCCAGCATTGCTTCATTAAGTCAATAACTTGCACTGGACATTTATCAGTGATCTCCTTTATGTCTGGTCTGTTTCCATTCATGATGCCAAAGCAAATCTGAGTTTCATTTATACCATCTGAAAAATAAAATTTCCTATCAGGTTCTGCTCATGGGTTTTGCTACCTTTCCATAGGTAAAAGAAACAATGAAATAGCTCCCTGTCTGTTTCTGGGTATGTAAAACAGGATTTCAAAGAGGTCCAGGTTACAGTTAAAAATCTTTTACATTAGTGAATTTGAATCCACTGCCCTGACTTCCATGGATTAGAGACTTATTTTAAGATCAATGGATTTACTTTGATATGTATGACATGCACAGTGTGAGTAAGGGTGACAGAGGTACCTCTCTAGTACCTGCTTCTCAGGTGCATCAGCGCTGCACTAGATATGAACACAAAGATGGCCACGCAGGCAACATTTAGCCATTTAAATAGCAAAAATCCATTCTAAATTATAAACGTGTTACTCTGGAATTCCACAGCTGGCTCCTATTGTTCTACATAAGCCCATTGGTACACATTGAGAAATGTGCACCAATTGAGCACCACACAGCTGAGAATCAGTAACTGATTGTGAGATCATTCTCATTTCCACGTGTAACTAGTCCACCTCAGGAAATAGTGTCCGTCAAAATTTCCATCCTGGCCCACCTGAGGTTTGCTTAATTTCTGCCACCAAGTCTGGTTTGTACCCACACCATGTAGATGTGAGTAGATTCAGCTTATGGCTGCATTTCATTCAGAGGTTCTTGTCCATGCTGAGAAGTCAGGAATGATGCAACTAATTCCTCTGACTGGTCATGAGGTGCCAAACCAGTGCTATTCTAGGCCATGGCTGATGCAATCTACTAATCTTAATTTTATAACATTAAATGCTTAATATTTGTAACTTATTTTTCTGATAGCATCCTTTGGGAAATAACGTACTTTCGTATGGCTCTTTGTTAGCAAAAATTGCCCAGATCACAATGCCAAAGCTGTAAACATCTGATTTCTCCACTGGTTTAGCATTAACACAGCGTAAATGCTCTGGGGCCATATAGAAAAGAGTCCCAGCATTGTTCTGGTACGTGCTCTTCATTTGCTTCTGTCGGACAGTTTCTTCTTGGGTCAGCCTGCTCCAGCTCTTAAAGGAGGCAACACCGAGATCTGCAATCTGAAAAATGAGACACATCAGAGCTGTAATGAAGAGGAGATAAACAAGTATTGCATTCAGTGTCAATTTTATCAAGTCTTAATACAAATCTAATAACTTATCTAAAAACTAAATAGTGAAAAAAATACAACTTAAAAAAAGAAAACGAACTATTTGGTTTTTTTCTTGTTTTCCTTTGGTTGGTTGGTTTGGTTTTTGTTCTAAATAAAGCGTCACTGCCACTTGGGAGCCATAAGGCTGAACTTTTATTATTTCTTCTATCCTCATATTGTGTAAGTGTAGAACATTTGCACAATGTGAGGATAGAAGAAATTTGGTTTCACTCACATTAGCAAACTTATTTGAAGTCTGCTTGCAGTGCTCACAGGAGAACAGAAGATTCATAGGAGAAGAATCTAAGATTCAAACCTAGAATCAATCTATGAGACAGGCAGATATGCCTCCTCTCTCACTGCCCTTCCCATTCAGATTCCATTTAACTCAACCACCTTAGATCTTCCCTCAGAAGAGGGAAAGAAGAGAATCTAAAATGATGGGATATGTATGACAGAGACGTGGAAAAGAATAGCATGGAATAGATTAAAGCAGAGATACCTGGGTACTGTGTGTTGACAATGTGATATTATTGAAACTTTAGGGTGCAGTTTTGCAACTAGATTAATGGCTGGTGATGAAGAAAGTAATCCTTCCCTTCTCTCCCATTTCCTATTATGTGCTTCCTCTGCTCCTCTTGTTCCAGGACTGACACCTACCTGGGAAGACCTGGTGCAAGGCAGTCAAGCAGCCTGCTGAACCAAGCGCTCCCCAACAGAAGGATAGCACTGCCAACAAGGTAAATGGTAATCTGCTGCTTTGGCTTCCTAAATCAAGACAGGCTGTTCTCATTAGCACCAGTGCTAACACAAGGGAACAGGAGGTCAACAGGAGAGGAAAGCTGAAAGAAAATGGGCATGTCTCTCTTGGCCACAGGCAGCTGTCAAACAGAGCTGAGTAACTCAATTACTTCAGATAAAATCAAGATGACACCTTGCCTCACTTCTAACTCACTTATTGCCTCTAACTAGCTTATTGTTCCTCTTGAGTTTCTGCAGCCCTGGGCTATGTTTAGAGGTTGTGTATTCAGTGGAAAATCTGGGCAACAATTCTGCTGAGGAAGTAGGAGTCCAGGTTCATGTGTAGTGATAGAGAAGGATATGACAAATCTTTCTACACTTACAATTTCCTAGAACCACTATTTCCCTTTCTAATGATTGACAATGTTAGACACATTCAAGCAGAGATAATACAACAGCTGCCTTAAATTATATTTTTGATCAAGTTACTTAAGGAAGTCTTATCTGATTCTGAATTTGATCCTGTGTTCCAGGTCAGTTTGTCATGAAATGTGATGATAGCCTAGTTGGGTCCTGTCTATATAAGAGAGATGAAACCAAACTCCCCATACAATTTACATTTAAAGCAGATCATGATGAGTTTTTATTTTTGGAAAGGAAATTAATTTATAATTCTTATTGCAAGCTGCTCATACTACCCTTGCTACTATATTAACCTTGTGGAAGAACTACTTACTAATTTATGTGTGAGAAATAGAAAATGACAGAGTTCTCTTCACAGAAATTAAATCTATAGTTTCAAACTGTAATGGGGTCATTATTTCAACAACTCACCTTGGCCAGAAACAGGATATTTGATGAGGACTGCTGCAAATTCCCCTCAGGTTTATTCTGCAGTAGCCTCTATATTTATGTGTCTTGATCCAAAACCCCACTGAAGTTAATAGAAGGGCTTTGGAATAGGCTTATAAACCATTCTTTGAAGTAGTGTCCTGATGGGGTTTTTTTGTAGCTCCTGGATGTCATTTTAAAATGGCGACTAAGGGAAAAGAGGGATACAAAAGAGGAGAAGATAACAGAAGAAAGAAAGAAAGGAATAAAAAAAGGAAGTGAAGGCAGGAGGAGAAATTACAGCAATAAAGGACAAAAGACACCATCCATAAAACATTCTATTTTGTTTTAAACTTCGTATTAACATTTTTTTAATGTAATTGTTATGTTATTTACATTATTTTTTTTAATGCCCTCAGTGATTTTTTTTTCCCACAGTTGGCGGAATACTGTGCAAATCTCACACTCAGAGGTTGTATAGGCCACCATAATTCAGCAATCCAGGGAACACTCTCTCAGTGATAATTCACTAAACTACAGAGGCATTCATCTACTGATTCCGCCAAATTAGGAACTCTAACCAGCATGGCTATGATGGGTTCTTCAACCCAAATCACCAACCTTCTCCATTCACATTTTAACAATTACCTTAATGTGGAAGTCTCTGTCCACAAGGATGTTTTCTGGTTTTAGGTCTTTGTGTACAAAGCCTTGCTCATGCAAATAAAGCATTCCTTCTGTGATTTCCAGCACGAAACGCCCTTTCACTGACAAAGGTAGTGAGAGCTAAAAGAAAGAACAAGAAGTGCCATCTGTTAAAAAATGCAACTACAACAATCAACTTAAAACTCAGTCTTTAAAAAAAATTCCTCAGTCCCAAGGGTACCTCTGCTTAAGCTATGGTAAGAAAAACCTGCATCTCCAGTTTTTCAATGAGGGAGGTGATTGTCGCACTCTACTCCACACTGGTATGGCTTGACCTTGAATACTATGTGCAGTTTTGGCCACAAGTTAAGAAGGATGTAAAGCCATTCGAGAGCCTCCAAAGGAAGGCACAAAGATGGTGAAAAATCTGGGGGGAAGCCATATGAGGAAGGGCAGAGGCCACTTGGTCTGTTCAGCCTGGAGGAGACTGAGGGAATACCCCATCATGGTCTACAGCTTCCTCATGATGGGAAGCAGAGGGACCGGTACAGATCTCTTCTCTCTGGTGGTCAGCAATAGGAATGGTAGAAAGCTGGATTAGGCAAGGTTTAGGCTGGATATTAGGGGAAGATTCCTCACCCAGAGGGTGGTTGTGATTTTTGGGGTTGTCCTGTGCAAGTTGGACTTGATGATCTATCAAGGTCCCTTCCAACTAGGGATATTCTATGGCTCTAAGGTCCTTCTTGGATTGAAATTTTGGCATTAAAATAATTCTAGAGTCACTCCATACTTAAAAATATTTGCTACATATTTAGCAAACTCTCCACTTATCTCTACAGCCCTTCTAGAACTTTTTAATCTGCAATTGATCTGCTCCTCTGTGATGCACAGGAAAGCCATTGCCTGCTGTCTCTAGAGAAAGCAGTTCTGCCACTGGATTTTTAATACAAAAAGAAGAAGAAATTCAAGACTCCGTTCTCTGACTATGGCAGTAACATCCTGTCCCTTTCAGACAGCTCACCAACCCTAAGGGAAGAAGTAATTGACTGCTCACATTTTGTAGCACTTTCATCATGTTTCCCCGGTCCACATACTCCATCACAAGTGAGTAGTTTCCATCTTCCAAAATGACACCGAGCAGCTTTACCACACGGTCATGCTGCAGTCTGCGCATAATCCTGCCCTCTTCAAGAAGGGAAACATTGTACCTGTAAAACAGAAATTACACTCAATTTAGGTGCCAGCCCAGAAAGAACAAAATGATGAAAATCACACTGATTCAGGCTGAAAACCATGGCCAAAAATGTCAACAACCCTAGAACCCCTGCAAGATTAACCATACTTCAGCTGTTTTTAATTGATACAGATCTGTTCATGCCAGGTTATATTCTCTAAGACTCTGCTCAAATGCCTAAAACAGAGACTGTTCAGTCTGATTTTAAGGCCTGCTTTTCAGAAACTGCAAAAGCATTCTTCTTGTAGGTAGCTGTGGATGTCCAAATCTTTTAACTGGGGTGACAACTGGGCAGAGCTGAAAGAGCCTTGGAACAAGAAGGATCAAGATCCACTCCACTACTTCTTGTACAGGTAACTTACAGAGGTCTTATTTCCAAAGGGCTTCATGTTCAAAATGGATTTCTTACAAGGGAGCCACACACATACTAATGATGACACCTACTAAATGATGACAGCATTTGCTAACAATTACTGGTTTAACAATTATCTTGGCCTCAGTACAATCCATCAATAATCATAGGTACATAGCTGGGAGCTCACTAAGGGTCTTAAAAAAGGATAATATCCATTATATAATGAATAGAAAAGATGGTATTTTTATTATTGTTCCTGTTCTAGTCATCAGACGGAAGGATGTAAGAAAATATTGAAACTATACTGCTTGCTAATGCTTTTCTACCCTCTGACTTAAAAGGAAACTGCTTTCTCCATCTGTGTTCCCCTGTATTACTAGGGAAGAAACCAGTTGTTTTGTTTGCATTAGGCTCAGTTTAAAAAATTTGCTAAAGACTTACCATTCCATATTTTAAGAAATAAGAGAGTTATGAACCTGTGTAATGAAAAAATAAAAACACAAACCTAAAAATACACTTGGCAGTCTAGTCCATTCTAACTGTGGTCATCCCAAACTGCCATTGCAGGCTGCAAACTACTAGAATCTCTTAATTTGCTTTCTACCAGCAAAATAAAAATTCAGTTAATTTATTTATCATAACCCAAAGGAGAAAAAACATGAAATTTTGTCTCTCTCTAGTGGATGACTCATGGGAGAGTTTTAGGATTGTTATGGCTGTGAGGGAGTAGAGCTGCAATGTGACCTGAATACACTGAAATAGACATTCAATCTTTGAATTAAATCAGTGGGCTTGGCTCACTCTGCTCTTTCTCAAGGGAGACGGGTTTACATTTGTGGTATTAACACACATGAGACTGGAGTCCTGCTGATAATTTATGTGCATTTAGTTCCTAGTGGACATCTACAGTTGGATAATTTCATTGAAAACATATCTGCAAGTTTGAAAATATCATGTGGCCACTGAGTTTCTGCATTTCCTTAAGTGTGCAGGAGTCCTCTTGATTCTTAACAAGAGGGGGGAAAAAAAAGAGAAAATTTGCAGGACAGCTGTTAGTATTATTTTCTTTTCCCCACATAAAGTATTTCCAGAAGCCAAAGACCTGAAATTATTACACTCCATTTAGGTTTGTCTTAACTGAATTTAGAGGACTTAGACCAACTGAAAATCAGAACTGAGATCTGGAACTTACTCAGTGCGCTGTGGTCCTGTATACACTTTTTTTAATACTACAAATCCATATTTCTTGTGCAAGCATAAAGAAATTGTTCCAAATCCTCCAGCATCTAGTTGCTTTTTCTCAAGCAAATCCTTGGTGTTCATGTGGATATCTTCCAGAGACATGGCTGCAGTCTTTGTGGCTTGGCAATTAAAACAAAATCAAGCACCCTCGTGCTCCTGTTCCTGCAGTATAAAGGAGGGAAAATGAAGTGTCATTGAAAGCATTCAGCTGTTCCACTAAATAAGTGTACATTGAAGGAGTGGGACAGAAACATTAAACTGTCATGACCCTTATGAATGCTCAGTTAGAAACCAAAAATGCTGCAGTTCTCACAGAATCAGACCTAAAGATTAATCCTGTCAACCCACTACTGTTATATTCAGTTGATGTAAAATAATTTATTCACCTGAAGATCTCAAAGTGCTGCCGATAAATAGTTTTTATCTATTCAATATACAGTAGATCTGTCCCTACACTCCATATGTGCAAAATCCAAACCCCACAAAAACCAAAAAAAAAGCCACGGTCCCAAAGGCAGGTAGTGCCTAATGATTCTGATAGGTATCTTGTTTTCTGAATTGCCTGAACATGGGCTGTCAGGGGCCCAGATTCCTACATAACCCTAAGCTACCTTTTAGGCATCTTTGCAAACCTAGGTTTAAAGGATTTGCTTAAAGCTTAAACCAAGCAACTGAATGGAGGGTGAAATGAAGGACTCAGCTTCTGAGGGAAACTTATTTGCACATGATCTCAAGGTGACAAGTGCTAGGAAAGAATACATATGGCAACTTCTCCTCTGCCCATTAAAAAGAAGGGGAACAAAGAAATTATGAAGGCTTGTAGTAACTCCTAAGTGCATCAAGACAAAAAAAGAGTTTAGGGGATCCTATGAAATGGGTAAGTAACAGATAAGTAATAGGTAAGTAAGCACAAGTGGATGCCAGAATAATTTTAATCCTTTGATAAGGCTGCAGTACTCTCTTGCCTAATGTTTCCCAGTCTAGACAGCCCCTGCCTTCAGCACATGCCAGCAAGCTGCTTTGCTAGCACTGGTGCAAGCCAACAAGCTCTGCTTTTTCCCCCCTCACTAAGTTTTTAACTTAAGCACCTTACATCAGGTAAAGAAAGAGTTTGCTGAGAAAAGACAAAGTGCAAGAGACTGGCAGGGCTGTTCATTTTCCACTCATCTTGGGTAACTACAGCACAGATAGATGGAGCTGGGAGAAAGGCACCACCTCTAAGTGCCACTACCAGCAACAGTAGATTGGCTTCTTTGGGTAACTAAGAGCTCTAAATTGTGTAGCAAAGGGACTCCCAAGTTTTTTCCAGACCAACAAACGACTGCCAATTCCTGTAAACTATTGTGCATTTGTATCATCCAATCTCTAATTGAAAAGATTGCTTAATGTTGTTGTGAATACCAGCTGCAGCCTAATTTTGACTGCCTCATGACCACACCCTCTTTGGGAAGTCTGGGATCTAAGGACTTAGTGTGTGTGGAAAGTAGGTACCTGAGGAAGACAGACATTTCAATGCTAAGCTGGAAATGGTCTGATCAGTTCAATACTGACAAACCAAAACAGGGAAGAATAAATTAAATTTTTAAAAAATTATGAATTGTGCCTGTAGAAGAGAGAGAGCAAGAGCTTTCTTTTCAAAGTACATATAGAGACTCTATGGGCTGCTGTAGCACAGATAGGGAACAACCTCCCTACACCCAGAGCAGTATCCTCTCTTCAGAGTTTTCTGCTTTGGCTTTATGGACTTCAAAATGATGAAAGCTTTGTTTTGCTGCAGTGCTAGCCTGCATTATGAGCACAGGCCTTAGGATATGGCTGCATTCATTTAGTAAGAAGGTAAGTCTTACTATGACTAATAATGATCAGAGGAAATTGTTCTTGTTTTGTTTGTTGTGGTAGGGGTTTTTTTGGGTGGTTGTTTTTGGGTTTTTTTTGGTGAAGATTTTTGTTTGTTTGTTTTTGGGGTTTTGTTTTGGTTTGTTTTTGGTTTTTGTTTTTCCTTTACAGCCAATCAAATAGCAGGCAACAAATAACTCATAGCCGTGCCCATTGCTGCTTTCATAGCTGAGCTTTCATCTCCCTGGAAGTTTCTGGTGATGGTTCTCTGGATTTGTTGGTGTGGTCATACTGACTTTTGTGCAGATGGGGTGGATGTCACATATACAAGAGCCTAAATTCAGTCATCAGAGTCAAACATGGCATAAACTAGCATCTTGCTTCTTTATCTGGGTCTCCCTTCCAAGAATAAGTTTGAAGTCACTTATGTATGTTAATTTTTCCATGCTAACAGCAATTATGCAGCTAGGTAGTAGTTGTAAGACTTGCACGTGCTTTTCTTGTGAATGCAAAGTAGATGTGCATTTTTGAACGGCGAATCTCCAAAGTTGCATTAATACCACTGATAGCTTGGGACTGGCATTTGATACCATATAACCTGGTAAAAAATATCTCTGCCCAAAACTGCAACAGATGCAGAACTTTGTTCTTATTTACAATGTTAATTACCTGTTCCTTCCTAGCAAGCCACATGTAGTCACTATGACCAAAAGTCTTGGAAATTCAAAGGAAGTAGTAACTTCTAAAATCATAAGGTGTCTGTTGAAGTGAGCTGGGTAACATTTAAGAAGAGGGAATTTTCTTATTGGATGGGAGGGAACCTTCCCCCTTGGGCATGGTAAGATGCCACTGCTTTTTTTTGTGCTCTTATTAAGTAATGAGGTACTCTGAATAGAAGCTGTCTGATCTAATGACTTATTTCAAACCCAGAGTTTTGTTTTGTTTTTGTAGAATGAATATCACAATGTCTAGCTAGGCTTTGAAGCAAAGACTACTTATTCTGGTATGCTATTTAATATGAGATATTGGCTTATGATAGCTTGAAATATCAATTTATAAAAAACCAAGGACAGAACCTCAAAGGCTCAGGTTCACTCCAACCTTACTGCTTCTTATTGAAATACAGGGTAATTTATATGTACTTAGGACACACCAATTCATGAATTAAGTATCTGTGGTTAAGAGAACAGAAATTTTGCAGCTTAATTCAGCCAACCCTTACAGAAGCTATGCATACTTTAGTGGTTAATTTATGTTCTGGAAAGTAGCTGTCATCTGTGTACTTGATTCATTATAAAGCAGTTTCTTCTGTATACTATTCTGAACATTTGTATTCAGTTGGGTTCATATATACCAAATACCAACATGTGTTATGAAAATTTTTAATACCAGTTGGTAGAAGAGAGGAATTTCAGTCCACCATTATGGCTGGTGTTCTCTAGAAGAGGACAGTGCAGCTCTAAGTGGCTTTGTGGCATTTTTCTTTTTAACACCATGGTTATGTCCTCTCCTTTAATGCCTAAAGGGCATATAAATTCACAAGGATCATAACCTGGACATTAGCTCATCCTGTCATATTCCTAATCACTGTTCAAAAGTGCTTTGCTCAGTTCTAACGATTTGTAACTGATCTGATGCAGTTACAAATCTGTAATGATGTGACCTCCATGGTTAAGGAGGGCTGAGCACATTAGCACAGTAATATGACAAAACATGGAGCCTTTGTAGTCTAATGATGCTCCCAGCACGTAAGTTCTTAAGAGGTACTATAAACTTTAATTGGAGAAAATTAGCACCTTTACAAGTAGCAAAATTCGTGGCCACTGAGTTATCAGTCAGTAATGGAAAGGAATAAAGAACAGAAGCCAAAGCTGGTATACCCAAAGGACCAACAGGAGACAAGCAGAAGGGCTGCTACAGGTGATAACAAAAATATTGCCTGTGTCAATGATGATTCAAAACAGGGTATCTCAGATCTGTTGCTGTAAATATCATAACCCACTCCATCTAAACCTTTCCCTTCTGCTCAGATTTTTCACCGGATGAATCTTTTCACTAATAAAGGGTTTTTTTTTCCCCTTTTTTCTCTTGGAAATAGCAAAGAAAATACCTGTGTCAGGCCGCCAGCAGTTAACAGAAAGGATTCCACGGGAAGGGGAGGAGAAGCCAGTTCAAGGGAAACAAAGGTGTTTTGCAATAGAAGTTTCCACAGGAGTAGAGGCAGCGTGGGAAGAGGAAAGGATGGGATCTGTGCAGTAGCCAGTACCGGTGCAAAGCTGCTCCAGTCGGTTCTGGTCACAGAAGCGATTCCGTACGGCAATCGGGAAGGGCTGTCTGGCTGCGGCGCCCCACCGGGCCGCAGCTGTCGGAGACGGGCGCTCCCGCTCGGCCCCGCGCGGCCTGGCCGCAGCCAGAGGCGCCTACTCCCCGAGGAGCCGGGAAGCCCTAAAGCACAGCTGCTCTGGCCTAGTTCCTCGTTGGCCGATTTACCATATCGCCCCTCTCCTCCCGGCGGCTTCCTGCTGCCGTCTCCTCTCGTCCGCACCGCTCCCCCGCCCGGCGCTTCCCCTTCCCCGTGAGCCCCTCCAAGCGGTGCGGGATGGGACGGAGCGCTACATCGACACCGAGCCACCTCACCTCGGAACCGTCAGCCCCTCGGATCACACCGCGGCGACGCCTTCGCACCCCCCTTGGCGGGGTCGCCGCCGTGGTTTCGGTTTCGGTGCAGCAGCGCGGCCTTTCCAGCTGCTCCCGCTCCGGGCTCCTGCCCTACCGCGCTCTGGCCTCGGAGACCCCGACAGCTTCCCGGGGCGCCGCTGGCAATGGGGTTAGCCCCTAATGCACCTAAAGTTATGCCTCCGTCCCGGGGAGGCGGAGCGAGGGAGGCGGCTTGGAAGGTTCTGAGAGGCGCGGGAACCGCCCAGTCAGTGACTGAGTCATCGCCCGAGGTCTACGAGCACTGCCATCGCTGCCGGCAGAGAATCTGTCACGGTCACTGCCTGAGCCACTGGGCACCACGATCGTGGCCACGCCGTGACTTTGTCACCTGTCGAGCTCTATGGGAACTATGGTCGGTGCAACACCCTGGCCCTGTCACCTGTCGAGCTGTCTGGGCACTGCAATCTCTGCCACAAAATGGCTCTGTCGTCTGTCGACCCCTTTGGGCACTGCGATCGATGGCACACGGAACTGTGGCACTAGCTCGAGCCTCTATGCATTCAGATCCGTGGCACACCCTGACTCTGCACTGCCCCAGCCCCCTGGGCACACCTTGACTCTGTCACTGCCCCCGCAATCTGGGCACTGCAGCCGATACCACACGGTGGTCCTATCGCTGCTTTCTGGGCGCTGAGATCGGTGCCACATCGTGGCTTTGTCGCTGCCTGTACTCTAAGGAGCTTCTCCCCCTCTAGCGCCCCTGACTTACCGTGCTCTGGCCTCTGGGAACCCTGCCGCTTCCCGGGGCGCCGCTGGCAGTGGGGCTCGCCCCCACCGCGCCACCACTTAAATAATCTCTGAGTCCGGAGCGGGAGGCGGAGCAAAAGAGGCAGCTCGGAAGGCTAGAAGCAGCACCCAGTGGCCGAGTGCTCTCGGAGCACTGCGATCGGTGCCACCAAAGAATCTGTCACTCCTGAGCACTGCGATCTGTGCCACACTGTGCCATGGTCACTGTCTGAACTCTCTGGGAACTACCATCGGAGCCACACGGTGAATGCAATAGAATCGTTGCCAGATGAGGACTCTGCCCCAGCCCTCTGGGCACTGAAACTGGTGCCACACGGTGGTTCGATCACTGCCTCAGCTCTCTGGCCGCTATGCTAATTCCCAGAGAAGCGACTTTGTTGCTTCCTGAGCTCTCTGGGCGCTCCAGTTGCTCCCCCACTGTGGCCCTATCGTTGCCACAGTGCCTCTCTTCGAGCACTACGATTGGTGTCACACCTTCACTCTGCTGCTGCTCCATCTCTTTGGGGGCTGCAAACAGTGCCACACTGTAACTCTGTCACCTGTCGAGCTATCTGGGCAGTCTGATCTGTGCCACACGGTGACTCTGTCACTTGAGGTCCCTGGACACTATGATCTGTGCCACATGGTGACTCTGTCACTGCTCCAGCCCTCTGGGCACTGCGATTGGTGCCGGTAGAGAATCTGTCACTCCTGAGCTCTGTGAGCACTGCAAACGGTGCCACACGATGGTTCCATCACTGCCTCACCTCTCGGAGCACTACGATCGGTGTCACACCCTGACTTTGCCGCTGCTCCATCTCTTTGGGGGCTGCAATAAATGCCACGCTGTAACTCTGTCACCTGTCTGAGCTCTCTGAGAACTACGATCAGTGCCACACTGCGGCTCTGTCACTGCCTGAGCTCTCTGGGCACTACTATCGGAGCCACAGGATGACTGTGGCACTGATCAAGCTCTCTATGCAGTAGGATTGGTGCCAGATGTTGACTCTGTCACTGCCTCAACTCACTGGCCACTATGATAATTCCCAAGAAGGGGTTTTGTCACTTCCTGAGCTCTCTGAGCACTCCAGTCGCTCCCACACTGTGGCCCTCAGTTCTCTGGGCACCATGATTGATGCCACACTTGACTCTGCCACTGCTCCATCTCCTTGGGGGCTGTGATCGGTGCCTCACTGTAACTCTGTCACCTGTTGAGCTATCTGGGCAGTCCCATCAGTGCCACACCATAACTCTGTCACTGCCTGAGCTCTCTAGGCATTATGAGCCTTGAAAATGTGGCAATGTTATTGAGGCTGAGAGCAGGTTGGGAGTTCAAGGCATGTTGGAAATGCCTTTGTCTATGGAAGATTTGGAGCTGGATATCAGGGGATTTTTTTGTTCAGGAAGGCCTGAAGTAGGCTTTTGTTTGCCAACAGAGTTACTATCACACATAACAGTCCTGGGACAGTTGCAGGAATACATAACCAAAAGAATTACCATAAGCCAAGTAGTTCAGCCTCCTCTGGATGTCAGGTGTGTAGTTGATACAGGTTCTTTACATAAGGGCCATTGCTTTGCCATTCATCTGTGAAAAGGATGGTGATGACGAGTGTCTAATGTCTTTACTGTGATCTTTCCCATTCTGGAGAATTGTTGAATTCCCTATGGTGCTTTCAAGCGGCAATGATAAAAGAGCAGTGGCATATCAATGGGGTAGGGCAGGAGCAGCCCACAATTATGTTTTTAATTTCTTCCTTTGATGGTCAGCAATGCAGTATGAATGTTCCTAAATCACCCATCTACCCTTATCTGCTCTTCCAGGGATGGCACTGTCTGCTTTGTGCCTCGTGCTGGCCCACACGTGCATCTGCCGGGAGCAGGGGCTCCTCCCTTCCGGCCTTCTGGAAGGTGTCTCATGGGAAAGACAGGCAGGACACAGAAGGATGCGGGCGGCTGTGGCTTTGCAGAGATAGGACAGCCTTGGTGATCACTTCCAAGATGAAGTTTTCTCTCTGAGTATCAAAACTGCCCTATGATGGACAAACTGAATAAACATCTAGTTTCTAAGATTTTGCAAAAATAAAAGGAAAAAGAAGAAAAATAGAAGTTGACAGTGGAACGAGTGGAACTGATGTAGGACCAGCACATTCCTGTTTTCCATTCATTCTGGATCAGCTGGGATTGAGAGAACAGGAGTTGAATGCTCTGACAGCTCCTGATGCAAGGGCTGATCCCACTTACTGTAAAGAGGAGACTCAGGACCAAATGTTGAATTGTGACCCTGAGTTCACTGTAGTTTAAATGCAGTGATTTTGTGTCCATCCACACTGTGAGGTGTCACAAGGAGAACATTATTGAATCTGCAGTCCAGAGAGACTGGGACATTTGTCAGGTAAATAAAGCAAATGCAAATACAGATGTGCTATCTCTGGTGGGCCAATTGTTCAGTTTTGGTCTTCTGCAAACCCAAACATTACAGAAATCTTTTGATAACACTTGACCTCTGAGGGTTTTTTTCCTTTCTTTGGTTGGTTGGTTTGTCTGGTTTGGTTCTTCTGCTGTTTAGCTTTGCATTGTGTATGGGGCCAAAGGTGTGGTCTAAAGGCAGGAAGAGAGATGGCTGAATTTATTTGAATTGCTTGGTTAAAAAACCTGTCAGTCTCATTCTGTGGTGATTTGCCAACAAGCACTACACAAAGAAAGAAACTGTAATTTATATGTATGTATGCTTAGAGGTCAGTCTTGCCAGTTATGACACTCCTTTTAAATGAATAGCGAAAATAAACTGATCCAGAAATGCAATCTGAATTTACAGAGAAATGTCTTAATTCTTATTGAGGAGAAGGAAAGATTATCTTGAAATTGACAAAAAGTTTGGTACATTTTTAGTGCTTTTCTCCATAATGAATTGATCTGAGCAGAAGTCTTCAATTTTAGCATTAATGAGAATTTAATAAGGCTGTTAGTTTTCTTTTAATTGTAACTGAACTTGCATTAATCTCAACCATTTACATACTTTGTACTAAAAATCTCAGCCATCTTATTAAAATTTAGTGCTACCATATGTAGGGGAGCTGGCATGTGTCTGCCACATAGTGTCAAGCACAATATCCTCAAAATACAGGTCAGTCTGGCATTCTTCATCTAATAGTTAACCCCACTAAGCTCTGCAATTGATCTAAAGCAGTAATGTTGGTTTGACATTGGAACTTCTGCTTTTACCTCAATTTCCTTCTTTCCTGAATAGTCTGCTAATTGAACAAAGTGAGAAGGATGATTTCTCTTCTGTGCAATTTTAAAATTTGTCCTCAGATTTGTCTCAGTAACTTTGTTGTTCTCCTTAAGTTTTTAAGGTGTGAATCTGCTTTCCCCACAATTTAGATGAGTAACACTTTCTTCCTTATTCCCTTTCACTTTCCTTTTCCTATAACAGAGCTGTTGAGCCAAAGCAAATTTCCTGCTTCTGCAACCTAAAGACTTTGGATTACATGCCCCACAGCAGACATCTGCAACAGCTTGGGGCAGCTCTGCTTCCTGGGAAATGTCTCTGCTGGATGTGGCCCTTCACTTCATATGGGAGCAAACAGGAACACTGACCCTTTCCCTGTGTGGCATTTCCCAGTCTGGTGTATCAGCTTACACTGAGCCTCCAGAACCTCAGAATGTTTATTACCCAGTTAGTCCCCAAGGAACTGTAAGGCTGGGGTGTGACAAGACTGCCACAAAGCAGGTATGGCAGATGCACAGAGGCCTAGGTGTCATTTGACAGTGACTCAGGGGACGAGCTCTCACAGAGGCCACATTCTTTTAATATCTAAGTGCAAAGGCAGCATTTAGGTGAGCTGGTCAGAACAAGAAATTCAGTAGCTAAGTGAGACCCCCCCCCCCCCCGCCTTGCCATATGCACAAACAGGTTAACAACTCTAAAGCACAAAAATAATCCTGCTACAGTTCCAGGTAAAAATCCTGGCTATTAAGAGCCAGAAAATTCATTTGTCCCATAGATCCTGACCAACAGACAGACAGCTGCAGTCTACAAAGGTAGGCAATTCATGCACTTATCACTACATTCATATTTAATTTTTCCCTTTTCTGCTATCTGTCCTAGCTTTAATATTGCTACATAGATAGGATCTGGAGAAGCCTAGGGCTGCCCACAAGGCTTTCCAGCTGTTAAAGACACTTTGCAATGGTACATCCTTTTGCAACACTACTCATGGTTTTGTTGCTCCAAGGCACAAGTGTAGCGCTATCACAATCCATCTTGGGCTTTTAAAGGTTGAGTATGGACACCATATTCCCTGGTAAAGGAAAAAAAAAAGTGGCAACTGGTACAAAAAGTGTTAAAATAAACTTGGCCACATACTGTTTCACAAGCAGCAATGGTACAATCTACCATGAAATATCACATGTGCTATCAAGCACAGGAAGCAGGATGACACCATTTATGTGAACAAGGAGAACAAAACAAAGAATTTTGCACCCATCCTTGAAGGGAATCTCTTGGGAATCAGTGAAGATACATGCCATGTTGTTAGTTAAACTGCTAGATGTAGTATTCAACATTCTTAAAATATATTTGAATTAGGAGATTAGTGTCAGGTATTTAGATAGAGCATCAAAAAGAATGGAGAAAAAGAAAATCTCTCTGTAGTCTTGCACCTGAACATTACTTGAAATACCACTCAGGAGAGCAGTCTATGGGCTCTTCCTTCCAAAGAGTCTTCAGGCGCTGGCTCCAGGCAGCCAGCATCTCCTTCCTCTTCTCCTCAGAGACATTCTCTGGAGCATAACAGATGTGAGGTTCAAGCACTTTGACACCACAGAAGTGCATGATTCCATGCTGGATGCAAAAGAAAAAAAAAAAGAAAAAAAATAAAGAAATGCCTCAGGAAATATTTCAATATTTCCTCTTACTTTCATTTGAAGAAAATGCAAGATTCAAGTCTGTTCTGTTTCTTTGACCCAATATCAGTCAGGTTCTCTAAACCTGTGCATTTGTCAGGAGAAGGAAAATAAATTGCAGAAGTTCGCTACTTATCCAGGCAGTCACTACTGAAGGCATACAGCAGAACGGCATACAAGATACAGAAAGGTAAGGGCAACTTCATTTATTCTGCTCTGGAGAATTTATTTTTAGCTGCTGTTAATCCCACAGAATCGGGGATTCTATCCTCTTTGGCAGCTGTTGACTGTTCACTTTGCAAGGATCACAGGAGGCCAAAAGTTCATTGTTCAGTTTGAAACTCCTCAGATGGGTGTCTAACTGCAGTGTTCCACATCTACTTCTAAGGTGGGGTTTTTTTAGCCTTTTGCTTCTGGCTCAGCCAAAGGTTCCTATAGAAAGGCTAGTACCTGTGGAATCGGCTCAACTTGCCATTTTCCCTCATTGTGTTTCTGAATTTAGAGTTGTGTTTCACGTTTTTGCCATGTTGACCTGCGAGCTCTGCAGTTGGACAGCTCCACAGGAGCAGGCAGCTGGTAACTGCACGGGAAGGAGACCATGGAATTTTAGATCATCTCCTGTATTGCATCAAGAAGAAGCTGGATAAACATGCCTTACTACCTGTATTTCCAAACCAGGCTGGATACTTCTGTAAAAAGAGGAATGCTAACTTTCGTGTGTTGACTGTTACTGCCAGGGTAATGTGTGGCTCCCCTCCTACCCTGCCTCCTCCCATGGGAAACCATGGGAAACAGAAATCCTGCATGGCTGAGCTCAAGGAAACCCTGTAACAGCAGGGAAACTGAAAAGGCTGGCAGTGTTAAGCTTTCTCTACATTTTAATCTGGAGGACGGGGGGACAAAACAATTTTAAAAGTCAGTAGACTTGTAAAGTAGTCCCAGGATTTTAGGTAACAGTCTACAATCTGCAGATCATTGGAACTGACAACTTGATTAAAAATTATTATATTTCATTTAAAAACCTCAATAAAACAATTGTTAAAAATAGATGGAAAAATAAAAAATTATGAAGACAACAACCAAATGTTCATATATTATACCTGCATGGGCCACAGGACATAGCGAATATCACCACCGATACCTTCTTTTGAATACATCTCTTGGCCTCCTCCCGTGGTGAATGAAAAGAGGGATAATTTGCCCTAGAATTAGGAAAGTAGTGGTTAATTAAGACATATTTAAAGAAGAGCGCCTGCATGGTGCAAGAGATATTCAGGTAAACCTGGACAGCATGGATTTCTAGGGGAGAGGGTGACTTCTTCTTTCCCAGACCTTACATGAAGTGGCAGTTCTGAGGCCAAGATTGATGCCATACAATTAGACAGTGGACTGTGTGTCTTTGGGAAGAGATAGGTTAAGGAAAAGGAATTATGTGTCTGACACACTTGTGTGAAGCAGGGCCGATACATTACTTCAAATTAGTGGAAAGTGA
Source organism: Ammospiza nelsoni (assembly GCF_027579445.1). Lineage (NCBI taxonomy): Eukaryota > Metazoa > Chordata > Aves > Passeriformes > Passerellidae > Ammospiza > Ammospiza nelsoni. The sequence continues at coordinate 69,760,658 of NC_080633.1, forward strand.
GAGCTCCGAACAACTACAATGGAAAAGAATGAACAAGCCCCCATAGAACATGGTGCAAGCCCTGACCTTAACAAAAAAATTCCAAAAACATACCTGGAGCAAACCACCATCGTAAGCCTTTGACAAATCGTAAGCAAAGCCTTGGACCAAAACTCTGTCCATCCAGCCCTTCAGGATTGCAGGCATGTTGAACCAAAACAAGGGAAACTAGGCAAAGAGAAAATTACCTGGTTAGCACAGAGAGTCTGGGCCACCTTTAGGCCTGGTTTACAGGACTAATCCTGTCCTCCGAACCTGCTCAGATCCTGCATGTACCTCCTCCAGCTCTCTGTCAGTAGAGGCTGTAACTGTGCCTGGCAAATAAGCTGAAGTGCTTTCTGTTTGTGGTAACCTCAGGGCCAGATCTGAGCATCTACAGCACACCAACACTGTGGTGCATGTGAGGACTTCCATCCAGAATCAAGTTGGAATAGGATGAAGTAGGAGGGTGCCATTGAATTCAGATTTAAGACTGTACAGAATCCTGTCTCCTATGGCTGAAATGCAAAAGAATCAAAAATCTTAAATATCTGGTGATCAGCTCTGATCTGACAGTCTGGTGACAAAGGCCAGGAGATCATAGGAAAGACTTCTTTTCGAACCCTGCTGACATCATAACCCCAAATCCAATACTGAGAAGAAAAAGACTTCTTTAAGATTTGGACCTTTGATTTCTAGATTTTCAAGTTAGCCCATGGGATTGCATCCAAAGCTGTCATATCCATGGCCTGAATGGGCTCTTTCTTATACTTGGCTGCATCAGTACCTCTAAACCTTTGTACACACTGCACACAGAGGAAGAAATTCTATAAACATGTAACGACATGTGGCTTAATGGTGAAATGGTGAAAACAAAATGGAAACTAGGCAACCACCACAGTAACTACAAGTGGTGAGTTTAGTCTGTAGCAAATTTTGAATTCCTTCATGATGTCCTTAAGAGGCTTTTTAAAATTCTTTTTTATTTTCTCCAGCAGAACACACTCAACTCTTCATAGCATTTTACACATGGAAAGTAGAAGGCAACCACTTCCTTCAGGGGATGTCTTATGGTTTTTATCTGGGAAGTGATAGTCTGAAAATGACAATGACTTACAGTGAAATGCTTAATTGAGATATGGCCCCATCCTAAATTCAATCAAACCTTGTAGAGAAGAACATATAAAGAGATGTCTAAGGCCAACAGGGACACAAAGAAATGTAAGGCTACTACTTCCCTTCACAGTACTTTGGGATTTGCAAACAGGGACAGAGCTGGCATAGTGGAGAATGGACATGGGCTGTGAAGCTCTGTTATCAATTGCCAGTAGTGCTTCTGCAAACCAGCAACAAATGAGAACAGTCTACTTGGGAAAACCCAATTCCCTGACTTCACTGGCTACTCCAGCTCCTTGACCAGGAAATAATCCTTCCCCTGCTTTCTGCCAGCCTGGTGACATCCATGGTCACATATATCACAGAATCACAGAAATTCTAGGTTGGAAGAGACCTTTAAGATCATCGAGTCCAACCCATGTTCTAACACCTCAACTAGATCATGGCACCAAGTGCCACATCCAGTCTTTTTTTAAACTCTTTGAGGGATGGTGACTCTACCACCTCCCTTGGTAGATGATTCCAGTATTTGACCACTCTTTCTGTAAAATACTTCCTCCTTAATTCTAGCCTGTATCTCCCTTGGTGCAGCTTGAGACTGTGTCCTCTTGTTCTATCTGTTGTTGCCCGGAGAAAGAGACCGACCCCCAGCTCACCACAGCCACCCTTCAGGAAGTTGAAGAGAGTGATAAGGTCACCCCTGAGTCTCCTTTTCTCCAGGCTGAACAACCCCAGCTCCCTCAGTCGTTCTTCATATGGCTTGTGTTCCAAGCCCCTCACCAGCCTCGTTGCTCTCCTCTGGACACGCTCAAGCATCTCAACGTCCCTCCTAAAGTGAGGGGCCTAGAACTGGACAAAATACTCCAGGTGAGGCCTCACCAGTGCTGAGTACAGGGGAAGAATGACCTCTCTGCTCCTGCTGGCCACACCGTTCCTGATACTGGCCAGGATGCCATTGGCCTTCTTGGCCACCTGGGCACACTGCTGGCTCATATTTAATCGACTGTCAACCAGCACCCCCAGGTCCTTTTCCACCTGAGCACTGTCCAGCCACACCGTTCCTAGCTTATATCGTTGCAGGGGGTTATTGTGGCCAAAGTGCAGGACTCGGCACTTGGACTTGTTGAACTTCATCCCATTAGATTCTGCCCATCCATCCAACCGTTCCAAGTCCCTCTGCAAAGCCCTCTGTCCCTCTAACAGATCAACACACGTTCCCAGCTTAGTGTCATCTGCAAATTTGCTAATAAAGGACTCTGAACCCTCATCCATGTCATCAATAAAAATATTAAACAGAACTGGGCCCAGCACAGACCCCTGAGGGACACCACTGGTGACTGGTCGCCAGCTGGATGCAGCACCATTCACCACCACTCTCTGGGCCTGGCCATGCAGCCAGATCTGAATCCAGCAAAGAGTGCTCCTGTCCAAGCCATGGCCTGCAAGTTTGAGAAAAAAAACATTGCAATGCCATACTTCAGAGAGGGTTGGTAGAGCACCAGCTGACCTGCACCAGCCAGGAATCGAACACGGGTCGCAAGAATGGGAAGCTTGCATGATGCCACTACACCACTGGTACGCTATATCTTTGTGCATCCATTGGGAAGTTTGGCCCAGTGTTGGGGAGCTCATGACATTGCTGTTGTTTCAACCTGCATCATTGTGCTACTCAGTTACTGGATTTGCTGTAATAATGACCCAGCTAATTGTACTACTGATCTGTAGTTTTTACTGTACCATTACCTAAAGTTAGCATCACAACTGAATTCTGTTTGAACTAATGACCTGGAAAATCAGCAGGTCTGCTTCCTGCACTTTCTTCTGCTCTTCAACCAGGTCTTTGGACAAAGCTCCTCTCTTGTAAGCTTCCCAGGTTTCCACACCATAATTGAAGGCTTCTGAGTTGTGCAGGTGACCTGTGGGTAGAAATGAACAGTCATTCCTTGCCCCCTGTGCAGTATCAGTGCCAGATAACAGCTGAGTGCAGGTTGCCATTCACAATTCTGAACTGGGTTACTGCTTTCCATTTTTCCTACGTTCTTGTCTTTGCTGGATATTCAGCACCATCCCAGCTGATGGTCACTTGATTTTAAAAAGGAAAGGAATGTAGGGTCACAGAGTTCTGAAACTTCACCTTCCTGCAGCAACACAGGAAGTGCAATATGAGGACCTAAGCTTGCCTCAGGACTCTGGGCATGCAGGTAGAAGATTTAAGAGAATGTTGTGAATTGTTCTGCCTCTGCCTTAGGGCTCCTTGAGGCCATCCTGCACTTGTATGCACTATGGAGCTGCTGTCCAGCCTCTAAAACTGGGAAATTCATCAAGGGATGGGGGACCAGTACTGGCCAGCTCTACTGACTCCATGAGCAGGTCATTAGTCTCCAGCAGAAGACAGGGGCAGTTGTAGCTTCGTGAACTCAACTCTAGCAAGCACCAGAGAGGTATCTGAAGGCATTTCCTCTCCATGAGAAATGGACTTTAGAGGCTGATTATGGACACATGTTAATGTTTTTCCTCCTGTCAGTAGTCTCACTGTGATACAAAGGTCATGTTCAGGAGTGGCCTTGTAAAATTAATCTCTTGCTGATCTGAGGGCTGGAGCACCTCTCCTATCAAGACAGACTGAGAGTTGTGGTTGTTTAGCATGGGGAAGATTTCAGGAGACTTTTTTCAGCCTTCTGAGGGGGGCCTTACAAGTCACTGTTTTTTGAGAGGCATATTTTGGCTGAGCTCACCAACAATGTCGTTCCTTGTTGCTCTGGGCTCAAACTGCATGGCGTACAAATCCGACACGGTGACGCTGCAGCCCTGCTTGGTCAGCTCTTCCACAGCAGTCTTCAGCAAAGATCCATTGAAGGACTTGGGCTCTTGGTGTGCATAGACTATGAGGACTTTTTTCCCTGGAGGCAGAAAGGAAACCAGGAGACCATTTGGAATGTAGGAGACAGGTGCAGAACAGCTGGTAGAGTTGGGGCTTGTTCCTGGCTCTTTCTGTAGTGTCTTTTCCCAAGGACACAGAAGCAGTGAAAGCAGAGTGGCAGTGGCAGCATTTGACTGCTGCTCAGCAGCACTGAGTGACTCCTGAGGCCCTGATTGCTGCCTGTGCCCAGCCCAGCAGTTCTGTGCTACACTGGGCTTTCCTAGGCGGAACTCAGTGGACAGAGGGGCTGTTCCATAGCAGGTCACACTGCCCTACATCAGCAAAACCCAGCCCCTTCTCCTGAGACAACATTTCTGTTGGTCTGATTCCACTACCACCCAAAAAGTAGTGCTAGCTAGATTGCCCAAAAGGGTCAAGGAAACAACTTCTTAGAGGTCAGAACACCTTTTTATCGCAGTGATGGACCCCCTCCTGCTCTTTCATTTCAGTGCAAGTTATAACACTGGGGTAGACATTAAAGATGGTCCTGTCCCACTTCAGCACAATCACAGTAACTTCTGTAGAGAGCAACAGGTTTTTATATTCTTAGAGAGTAGATTGCCATGTGTATCTCCAACTGTTGTCAAAGTGGATTCAAGGTAAGCTAAGTGGCCAAGCAGGTGTGCAGGGATGGAATATCTTGGAGGCATGTAACAAGGCTCTGCTCAAAGAGCTCCACGGTGTGCTCAAAGTTTTATTGAACATAGGCCTTACAATTTTAATAATTCTCTTAAAAATCACTCATCAGTGAAACAAAAGAAAGATTCTGTATGGGGTTGTTGTTGTTTATGGATAACCAGAGAGGGAAATTTACAGGGCCTATTGAAAATGACAAGGTCTTACAAACATGCAGTTCCTGCTTCCTGACTGCCAAGACAAAAACTTAGGCATCTCCTGAACTCAGTTTCTCTGCAGCACAGCTTCTGGATGTGGGTACATAGCGTCCATGAAACTAGAGCTATGCAAAAAAGACTATTAAAACTTGCAGGTCGAATGCTATTAGAAATTCAATGTGTCTATAAACCCTTGAAATCCCTGCTCCATACTGTATTCTGGAAATTTCAGTACCAGTTACAACTTTGCTGTTCCTGCCAGATCTCAACAAATGGAGGTCACTGACTGGACGTTATCACATACTCCAAAAGGTGCTAAGGTTGATTCTGCAAAAATGCTGATTTGTTTCCATTTCGGTGGAGCTGGAGGCACTTGGGCACAGTGTTTGGAGAGACTGGAGTTTTCCAAAGCATCACTTACTGAGGTAATTCCAGTCGTTTGGAAAAGTAAGACCTCAGTGTCCCAAAGGCCCAGAGGCCTCATCCCTGAGGTGCCCATCGGCCACTCTGGAGCGAGCAGCGTTTTCACCCGCGTTTCCTCTTACCTGCCATTGCTGGGGAGCGCTGGGGAGCTTCACTCTTGATAATCGGGTACTGCCTGAGAACTCAAGTGAGAGATTTGCTGGTGAGAAACATCAGGACCAGGAGCGGGGAGAATCGCTGTTTCAGCGGGAACTCAGGGCACTCAGCACAGCCGGGCAGTGGCCGAGCGCGGCCCGCCGGAGCGGGAGGGAAGCGCCCGGCTCCCAGCCCGGGCCCTGGAGCAGGAATTCTCCTCCGGCCGCCGGACCGGCGCCTGGCGGCGGCGGCACGGCCGCCTCGGCCCGGGGCTGCGCCGGGTGCATGGCACCGCTCCCGGTCCCGTGCCGCCCTCTGGAAAGCGGCTTCGGAGCAGCCCCCGGAGTTCCGGAGCCCAGCGCAAGCCGGGCTGCCCTTACCTGCTGGCGGGGCCCGGAGCACATCTGCGAGGGCTGGGAGCGGCCCTTCCAGGCGGCCCCGCTGCCCGCCCTTCCCGGGGCAGCGCCAGCGCGGGGCGGGATCGGGACCGGCGCCGCCCGCGGCTCCCGCTCCGCTCGAGGCCGCGCTCGGCCGGGAGCGCGCCCCCGCCGCTGTGACAACGTGGGACACCTGCAGCATCTCTGGATATTATTTTTATTCTGGGTTTCTGCTCTTCTCCAAGTACAGAGCTCGTCCTTCATTTCTGCCAGCAATGCAGTATGGGCGCTCCTAAACCACCCATCTACCCTTATCTGCTCTTCCAGGGATGGCACTGTCTGCTTTGTGCCTCGTGCTGGCCCACACGTGCATCTGCCGGGAGCAGGGGCTCCTCCCTTCCCGCCTTCTGGAAGATGTCTCATGGGAAAGACAGGCAGGACACAGAAGGATGTGGGCGGCTGTGGCTTTGCAGAGATAGGACAGCCTTGGTGATCACTTCCAAGATGAAGTTTTCTCTCTGAGTATCAAAACTGCCCTATGATGGACAAACTGAATAGACAGCTTCATTCCAAGACCTTGGGGGAAAAAAACCAAAACAACTGAGTGCAATCGTTTCCCCTGGACAAAGTTGACAGTGGAACGAGTGGAACTGATGTAGGACCAGCACATTCCTGTTTTCCATTCATTCTGGATCAGCTGGGATTGAGAGAACAGGAGTTGAATGCTCTGACAGCTCCTGATGCAAGGGCTGATCCCACTTACTGTAAAGAGGAGACTCAGGACCAAATGTTGAATTGTGACCCTGAGTTCACTGTAGTTTAAATGCAGTGATTTTGTGTCCATCCACACTGTGAGGTGTCACAAGGAGAACATTATTGAATCTGCAGTCCAGAGAGACTGGGACATTTGTCAGGTAAATAAAGGAAATGCAAATACAGATATGGAATCTCTGGTGGGCCAATTGTTTGGTTTCAATCTTCTCCTGCAATCCAAAACATTATAGGAAGCTTTTGATAGCATTTAACTGCTGAGATTTGTTTTGGTTTGGTTTTTCTAATTTATAGCTTTGCATTATTTATGGGGCTGAAGGCTGAAAGAGAGATGGCTGAATTTATAAGAATTGCTTGGTTCAAAAGGTATGTCTCATTCAGTGTGGTTTTGCCAGCATGTACTAGGCAAAGTGAGGGAGATATTGCCATCTATCTATCTGCATGTGCTTCAAGGTCACATCTTTGACATATAGCTGATTTTTTTTTTTTGCCAGCAGGATGAAAACTGCTGTGTGAAATTTGCAGGTTTCTTTGCACTATTGGAAAAATTGTATGGTCTGATGAATAAAAAGCAACAAATCTCCACAGTGCTAGACCAAGGCTACCTGAGGTGCTTACCTCATTCCTTAATCTTAACTAAAAAGTAAGCTTGTGCCAGGATGGGAATGTGTCACTGTATCTGTTTTCCTGGTATTAACTTTATGGGCTGTACAGTAGTAGTAAACTTTGCCAACAAAGGTTTCATTATTAAGTCTCCTTCCTCTCCTCTTGTAGTTTGCGATCAGGTATCTCTTTAGAGACTTTTCCCTCTCCGTTTCTCTGATGAATTTCAAGTTCTGTAGGGACCTGAGCATAATTATTCTCTGGCTGTCCCTGGCTTAACACTCTGCTGGGCCCAGCAAGGATAAGCATTCTCTGACACAGGAGATTTCCAGCTCTGGAAATGACTCAATGCTGGAATATTAATTCTGGGCTCTATACCCTGTCCAGAACTCTGAGGAGGGGGATGATTTGTGGGCAAAACTCCGAGAAAATACTTGTCTATAATCTTTCTGTAAAGTGCCTTTTAATATAACAGTAAAGCATTATCTGGTCTGGTTGATCCCCCTGCTGTCCAAAAGCCATGAATATTATGTGGTAGAGCTGATTTTAGAGAAAGAAGCTGTGATCTTAGTTAATTTTGCATCATTTGTGCACCAAAACTCATATTTCTCTAAACCCTCAGAGGGCTTAGGTGGGTGAAACTGCAGTACCTAACAAAGCGGATGCTTATGGAGAAGGGTTGCATCCCCCTGGGGAGTATGAATGCAGAATGGGAGGCTCCTAGGGCCTTTGGAACCACTGTGGTTGGTGACTGGCTGCAGCCACAACTTTTCAGTGCAGTTAAGTTCAAAAGAGCACTCCCTGACATTTCCCATGGATGCTGAGCTGTGGCCTAGCAAGAGATGGCAGAAATATAAGGGTGTATGCATAGAGTACATTGAGAGGATTTAATTTCCTCTTGGAATCTTGTGGAGGGATAGAATATAGGAAAATAGTGCATAAGGTAGTCTCACACCGAAGGAGTTCCAGCTGCACTAATTACCAAAGATTAAGGAACAGGGCTGCCCTTAGTAGGCCACAGCTGTTTTCAATAAGAACATGAGTGCTACAAAAGAGAGTTGGCGTTTATTGGCTGTGCTGTGAAGAGGAAGGAGTCAGTGCTGCAAGGAGCTGGCCATGAGAAATCACTGAGAAGGTATGGAACTTTGCAATAAGATAACAACAGATTCTTATTGAATTCCATTGAAGAGCCACCTTTGATCTGTATGTTTTGCTGGCATATGATTGTATTTGCAGTTTTGGCAATCTGTTATGTGGACAAGATTGTTGGGTCTTGGTTTATTTTCTCTGTTGTGTGTCAATAGAATGCTTCCTCATTTCATCAAGGGCAATGCAGAGAAAGCTATGGGGTATTTTGGCTCCACAGTCCTTGGGAAGAAGCTGGTCTTTTGTCTCCTTCTTGAGTTTTTCTAACATATCAGACTTCCTTTGTATTCAAGCTGCATGAAACTGAGCATTGTAATACTCCTAGAACGATGAGACAGTTATCCAGCACTGACTTGAGTGTAGCGTCAGCTTAAATTCGTTGCATCTTTTCAGTAGAATATAGCCTCTTTAGGCTTTAAGATATCCAGTGACACAGTAGGATTTTTCTTTAAAAAAAAAGGAAATAATACTTGCATTGTGCATGGTATTAGTTATTGGCTGTTTCTCTCTTCAGCACAAATTTTTGATGAATAGTTTATTACAAACTATATTCCTCTGCGAGCAGGCAGTTCACCTTAGTGATGCTGCTTCAGGAACACAATATTAAATGACAGAATGAACTACACCTGGCTTTAAATGTCAGTTTTTTTGAATCCTGAATTGAAGGCACCTTGCACTGCAAGACATCAGTCTTGGTTTCTGTAGGCTATGAGGCTTCTTGGTAACATAGTTCCAAGGGGTATCTGTTTGTTTTCCTCTGTTGTTCTGCAATTGCAAGCATGTTTGACCTGCCACTTCAGAACACCAAATACAAGAAATACTATCGTGATTTCCAGAAAAAAGTGTCATAGGACAAGATCAGACCACTGCCTAGACACCTGTGGAAGAGCAGGACCACCAGCAACAAAAAACAAATCCCTGAACTAAATGTGGAAAAGCATATTCCTTTACACCCCTTTCCCCAGCCTGAAGCGCAGCTACAAGTTACTCACCCAATTCTAGTTCCATTCTCATGCAATCAATGCTGGTTTGGCAGGGTGGCATTTGACTTTTAGCATAATGCGATTTAGAAGGTCAATTATTCTGTAGTTCAAAATGGCTGTAACATTTCCAGTGCTGCGAAGACAGCAATACTGCCACTTCTTTTCTCTCTCCTTACTAACCACAGATGAGTGTCGGTTGGTTTTCTGTGCAGTAAAACTCTGCTGAGTTTTGGAAAGGCATGTGTCAGAACACATGTGCAGCCCAGCACAATGCCCTGCAGAGCACACACTGCAGGAACATCAGGACAAGGGCAAGAGCCCTTGGCTCACCACCCACTATCACTGCACAATTGATGGCTTTCAAAGGATTGCAACAGCAGCACCCTTGTGGAACCTGAAAACTTTGGCTCACATGCCCAACATGCAGACATCTGCAGCAGCTTGGGGCAGCTCTGCTTCCTGGGAAATGTCTCTGCTGGAGACACTTGTGGCCCTTCACTTCATATGGGAGCAAACTGGAACATGTGACTGGTGTGAAAAGGCAGAAAAAAAAAGTATTCCATTATGTCTCTACAAAGGTGAATCAAAATAGAGAAGTCCCTTTGATTTTAGGAAGCTGCATACTTTACAAATGGAAGTTGTAGTCTACCAAGGAAGACAATTCATGCACATACCAATATATGAAGTCTGCTTTTTTTTTTTTTCCCTTTTCTGGTATCTGTTATGGCTTTAATATTGGTTTTTAAATATATCTAAAAGCCTAGGCCCGCACACAAGGCTTTCCAGCTGTTTGAGACACTTTGCAACAGTACATCCTTTTGCAGCACTACTCACGATCTGGTTTTCTTGCTCCAAGGTGCAAGAGTGGACCTCTCACAACCAATGGCAATTGGCTTTCAAATGACAAGTTGGGTATGGGCAAGATATTCCCTGGCAAAGGAAAAAAAAAAGTGTTAAACTTTGCCATGTAAGGTACTGTTTCACAAGCACCAATGATATAATATGCCATGAAATATCACATGTGTTATCAACCACAAGGAGGCAGAATGACACCATTTATGTGAACAAGGAGAACAACACAAAGAGTTTTGCACCCGTCCTTGAAGGGAATCCTTGAAGATAAATGCCATGTTGTCAGTTAAACTGCTAGATGTAGTATTCAACATTCTTAAAATATATTTGAATTAGGAGATTAGTGTTCAGGTATTTAGAGCATCAAAAAGAATGGAGAAAAAGAAAATCTTCTCTGTAGTCTTGCACCTGAACATTACTTGAAATACCACTCAGGAGAGCAGTCTATGGGCTCTTCCTTCCAAAGCGTCTTCAGGCGCTGGCTCCAGGCAGCCAGCATCTCCTTCCTCTTCTCCTCAGAGACATTCTCTGGAGCATAACAGATGTGAGGTTCAAGCACTTTGACACCACAGAAGTGCATGATTCCATGCTGGATGCAAAACAAAGAAAGAAATGCCTCAGGAAATATTTTCTCTTACTTTCATTTGAAGAAAATGCAAGATTCAAGTCTGTTCTGTTTCTTTGACCCAATATCAGTCAGGTTCTCTAAACCTGTGCATTTGTGAGGAGAAGGGAAGTAAATTGCTGTTAAACACGTAGGTTTGTCCTCTGTGGATGCTGTATGCTGTTCAATTTGCAAGGATAAGGGACAGTCTAAAGTTCATTGTTTGGTTTGAACCTCCTCAGATTGTTCCTGAACTGCAATGTGTTTCACATCTACTTCCATGTTGGTTTCTTGGATTTTTTTTTTTTTTTGTTTTGTTTTGTTTGTTTTGGTTTTAAGCTTTTGCCTCTGGCTCAGCCATATGATCCTGCATGAAGGCTAGTGCTTGTGGAAGTTCAGCTTGCCATTTTCTCTCTGTGTGTTTCTGAATTCAGAGTTGTTTCATGTTTTGCTGCATTTACTTGTGAGCTGTGCAGCTGGACAGCTCCTCAGGGGTGAGGAGCTGGTAACTGCAGTGGGGAGGAGATCATGGCATCCTTCACAAATTGGGTAACCATGGGGAAGAGAAATCCTGCATGCTAGGGCTAAAGGAAATCCTGTAACACCAGAGACACTGGAAAAGCTGACAGCAAAAGCTTTACACAGATTGCAAACTGGAGGAAGGGGGACAAAACAACTTTAAAACTCTATGGACTTTTGAAGTAATCTCAAGATTTTAGATCCCAGTTTATAACCTGCAGATGCTTGGAATGGGCAACTTAATTATTTCTTATTATGTTTTGTATAAAATAATCACTAAAACAATTGTTTTTAAATAGCTGGAATAGTAAAATTAAAGCAAAAAGTAATCAAATATTGATATATTGTACCTGCATGGGCCATAGGAGATAGCGAATATCACCCCTGATTGCATACTTCTCTTTGCTTCCTCCCGTAGTGAAAGAAAACAAGGATAATTTGTCCTAGAATTAGGAAAGTAGTGCTTGAGTTAGACATGTTTAAAGAAGAGTGGCTATATAGTTACCAAGATATTTGGGGGAACCTGGACAGCATGAATTTCTAAGGACATGATGTTCTAAGGACTGGCAGTTCTGTCATACAATGTCATACAATTACATCAATGGACTGAGTGTCTATGCTTTGGGCAGAGATGGGTTAAAAAGAAAACCAATTGTGTGTCTGACACCTTTTTCTTCCTTATGCAATATATGGCAAACTGTAGCTGGAAAGTCCTCTGTTACTGTGAAAATCTCTATTCCTGTCCTCTCTGACTGCAGATACTTTTTGCTCAAGTCCCCCTTCAAACTTGGGTTTGCTTAACCACCCTGTTTCTTCTGCTCCTGTGATTATGGTATTAGCCATGTGCTCAGCTTCTCTCATCTCAGCTTTAGCTTCTGTAATTGAACTAACATTTTTCGAGTGCAGTATCCAAAATGTCCTGAGCCTGTACTCCATCTGAAGCTGTGATCATTGGGGATTATGCCTATTTCTGTTAGCAAGGCAGCCATTTCTGAAACTTAAAGAAACTGAAATGTTTGAAATTGTTAAGAACATCAGAACAAACAGAGATTAACATGCAGTGAAATAAATGTGAAACTAATATTGATTGCTTTTTGGTACTGCATTTGTTACCAAATAAGATCTATCAGAGATAGTGGGCCAGAATTTTCCAGAGATATTCCCAGTGCAGTGAGGAATAAAAAATGTATGATTTGACATACATTTTGCATCTTGCCAAATTAAAGGCTACAGAGAGGAAAAGGGTCAAAGTAGATAGTTGTGACAGAGGCTCATACTCTGAGTATTTCAGATCTCAGATTAAGTTTTATAGTTCAACTCCAACCTTTGACATCTAATCCCAAAGCAGGACTGACACATCTAGTGTGTCAGTCATTATAGATAAGAAGAGTCCTATAGTGGTGGGAAGAGAGTAATTATTGGAAATGAATTGATTTAAACTGTTTGCAAGCTGTATGCTACCACAGTACGCTCTGATACTTCTAATAAATGATAAACCCCACAGAGCAGGCCAAGAAAGATCTCTAGGGGATCACTTAAATATTTAGGAAATGCTGCAGTCTCCTTATTTTCTTACCCTTCAGACAGTGTGAACAACCCAGAAAATAACTCAACATCTTACCAAAGCATTATTTCAGAGTAGTGAAAAGTGAGAGCTCTAAACAAATACAATTGAAAAGGAAAAAAAAAAAAAGAATGAACAAGCCCCCATAGAACATGGTGCAAGCCTTGACCTTAATAAAAAAATTCCAAAAACATACCTGGAGCAAACCACCATCGTAAGCCTTTGACAAATCGTAAGCAAAGCCTTGGACCAAAACTCTGTCCATCCAGCCCTTCAGGATTGCAGGCATGTTGAACCAAAACAAGGGAAACTAGGCAAAGAGAAAATTACCTGGTTAGCACAGAGAGTCTGGGCCACCCTTAGGCCTGGTTTACAGGACTAATCCTGTCCTCCGAACCTGCTCAGATCCTGCATGTACCTCCTCCAGCTCTCTGTCAGTAGAGGCTGTAACTGTGCCTGGCAAATAAGCTGAAGTGCTTTCTGTTTGTGGTAACCTCAGGGCCAGATCTGAGCATCTACAGCACACCAACACTGTGGTGCATGTGAGGACTTCCATCCAGAATCAAGTTGGAATAGGATGAAGTAGGAGGGTGCCATTGAATTCAGATTTAAGACTGTACAGAATCCTGTCTCCTATGGCTGAAATGCAAAAGAATCAAAAATCTTAAATATCTGGTGATCAGCTCTGATCTGACAGTCTGGTGACAAAGGCCAGGAGATCATAGGAAAGACTTCTTTTCAAACCCTGCTGACATTATGCCAGCAAGCCATGTCTAAGGCCAACAGGGACACAAATAAATGTAAGGCTACTACTTCCATTCACAGTACTTTGGGATTTGCAAACAGGGACAGAGCTGGCATAGTGGAGATGGGTTGTAAAGCTCTTTTATCAATTGCCAGTAGTGCTTCTGCAAACCAGCAACAAATGAGAACAGTCTACTTGGGAAAATCCAATTCCCTGACTTCACTGGCTACTCCAGCTCCTTGACCAGGAAATAATCCTTCCCCTGCTTTCTGCCAGCCTGCCTGACATCCATGGTCAGATATATCTTTGTGCATCCATTGGGAAGTTTGGCCCAGTGTTGGGGAGCTCATGGCATTGCTGTTGTTTCAACCTGCATCATTGTGCTACTCAGTTACTGGATTTGCTGTAATAATGACCCAGCTAATTGTACTACTGATCTGTAGTTTTTACTGTACCATTACCTAAAGTCAGCATCACAACTGAATTCTGTTTGAACTAATGACCTGGAAAATCAGCAGGTCTGCTTCCTGCACTTTCTTCTGCTCTTCAACCAGGTCTTTGGACAAAGCTCCTCTCTTGTAAGCTTCCCAGGTTTCCACACCATAATTGAAGGCTTCTGAGTAGTGCAGGTGACCTGTGGGTAGAAATGAACAGTCATTCCTTGCCCCCTGTGCAGTATCAGTGCCAGATAACAGCTGAGTGCAGGTTGCCATTCACAATTCTGAACTGGGTTACTGCTTTCCATTTTTCCTACGTTCTTGTCTTTGCTGGATATTCAGCACCATCCCAGCTGATGGTCACTTGATTTTAAAAAGGAAAGGAATGTAGGGTCACAGAGTTCTGAAACTTCACCTTCCTGCAGCAACACAGGAAGTGCAATATGAGGACCTAAGCTTGCCTCAGGACTCTGGGCATGCAGGTAGAAGATTTAAGAGAATGTTGTGAATTGTTCTGCCTCTGCCTTAGGGCTCCTTGAGGCCATCCTGCACTTGTATGCACTATGGAGCTGCTGTCCAGCCTCTAAAACTGGGAAATTCATCAAGGGATGGGGGACCAGTACTGGCCAGCTCTACTGACTCCATGAGCAGGTCATTAGTCTCCAGCAGAAGACAGGGGCAGTTGTAGCTTCGTGAACTCAACTCTAGCAAGCACCAGAGAGGTATCTGAAGGCATTTCCTCTCCATGAGAAATGGACTTTAGAGGCTGATTATGGACACATGTTAATGTTTTTCCTCCTGTCAGTAGTCTCACTGTGATACAAAGGTCATGTTCAGGAGTGGCCTTGTAAAAATGCAGATGTCGGGTCATGAATAAGTTTCTTATTAATGAAAGAAGTTTCTCATTAATCTCTTGCTGATCTGAGGGCTGGAGCACCTCTCCTGTCAAGACAGACTGAGAGTTGTGGTTGTTTAGCATGGGGAAGATTTCAGGAGACTTTTTTCAGCCTTCTGAGGGGGGCCTTACAAGTCACTGTTTTTTGAGAGGCATATTTTGGCTGAGCTCACCAACAATGTCGTTCCTTGTTGCTCTGGGCTCAAACTGCATGGCGTACAAATCCGACACGGTGACGCTGCAGCCCTGCTTGGTCAGCTCTTCCACAGCAGTCTTCAGCAAAGATCCATTGAAGGACTTGGGCTCTTGGTGTGCATAGACTATGAGGACTTTTTTCCCTGGAGGCAGAAAGGAAACCAGGAGACCATTTGGAATGTAGGAGGCAGGTGCAGAACAGCTGGTAGAGTTGGGGCTTGTTCCTGGCTCTTTCTGTAGTGTCTTTTCCCAAGGACACAGAAGCAGTGAAAGCAGAGTGGCAGTGGCAGCATTTGACTGCTGCTCAGCAGCACTGAGTGACTCCTGAGGCCCTGATTGCTGCCTGTGCCCAGCCCAGCAGTTCTGTGCTACACTGGGCTTTCCTAGGCGGAACTCAGTGGACAGAGGGGCTGTTCCATAGCAGGTCACACTGCCCTACATCAGCAAATCACTGTCCCTCCTATTGAGTCAACATAGAAATACTTTCTATGCTGTAGAAGTTGTTTATAGTTAACCAGAGAGCAAAATTTATAGGGATTTTTAAAAATGACAGGGTCTGCAAAACATGCAGCTCCTGTTTCCTGTCTGCCAAGGCAAAAATTCAGGCATCCCCTGAGGTTAGTTTCTCTGGTGCACAGCGTCAGCCTGGAGCAACACCTGTCGAGTGACAGGCAAGTTTATGGTGTCACAGAAAACTAGTGGAAATTGAACTGTATATTTGATGAAACAACAGCTCATTTTCAACGTAAATATTAAGGGGCAATTATTTTGCGAGGGTGCACAGTGTCCATGAAATACAAGCTATGCAAAGAAGACCATTCATACTTGTGGGTTGAAATGCCATCATAAATTCAACGTGTATACAAACTTTTAAAATCTTTGTCTATATGTTATTCTGGAATATAAGAAGCCGTCATGTCTTTGCTAGTCCTACCAGCTCCCAGCAAACAGGGAGCTCTAGGGAGTGCCTGGAGATGGACAAGCTCCTCAAAGTGCTAAGTTTGATTCTGCAAAGCTGCCAGATTTCTTCCCTTTTGATAGAGCTGAGCGTGCTTGCGCAGAGTGTTTACAGACACTGGAGTGTTCCAAGGCATCACTTACTGAAGTAAATTCAGTCGTTTTGAAAAGTAAGACCTCAGTGTCCCAACTAAACACGGCGGAGGCACCATCCTTGAGATGCCAAGCGGCCACCCTGGAGCCAGCAGCATTTTCATCTGGATTTGCTCTTACCTGCCATTGCTGGGGAGCTTCACTCTTGATAATCGGGTACTGCCTGAGAACTCAAGTGAGAGATTTGCTGGTGAGAAACATCAGGACCAGGTGCAAGGGGAATCGCTGGGTTTCTCCCACCGCTCCCGGTCCCGTGCCGCCCTCTGGAAAGCGGCTCCAGAACGGCCCCAGCGCCCGCCCGGCTGCCCTTACCTGCTCCTCGGGGCCCGGAGCACACCTGCTGCAGGGCTGGGAGCCGCCCTTCATAAAATCACTGAATATCCGGAGCTGGAGGGCACCCACAAGGATCACCGAGTCCAACTCTTCCCGGCGGCCCGGCCCTAGGGCAGCGCCAGCGCGGGGCGGGATCGGGATCGGCGCCGCCCGCAGCCACGGCTTCTTTTCCCTCTGCATCTGGTTTCATTTGACACCCCAGAGTTGTAGCTCTTGTACTGTGAGTGGCAGCGAAGGGTCAGTCCGTGCTCTTCTCCCCTGTCCGCTGGTGATTTTGTGGACTTGCAGCGTGTGCCGGCTGAACCACCCCTTTCCTGGACTGTTCTTCGGGAGCGATCTGTTTTCCGAAACCGCTCTGTACTTTCAATCCTTCCCAGCACTCTTCTCTGCCCCCGTATCGTTTCTTGAAGCGAGGGAACCAGCTCTATGCATAGTTTTCACACTGTGGACCTGCCTTGCATATACCCAATGGTCTGATGATTTTCTGCTCTGTGGTGCATATAATTCCTGATGTAAAATTTGTACTTTTTCGACTGCTATGGAGCATTGAGCTGGTGAGTGTGTGAAATTATCTGTCATAATTAGAAGATTTACTCCTGTGTGGTGATAGACAGCTCAAAGCCCTTTATTTTAAAAGTAAAGCCAATCTAGTTGTTTTGTCTTCCATAAGCATCTCTTAAGGTTCACAGGGAGTAAAAATAACTTTCACTTGTCTAACCTCCTGAGCAGCATTCAGAGCACTGTGCTGGTCTTAGTTCTCATAGAGGTTAGAAACAACCCTTATGCTCTATGAACGACTTACCTATTGGAGGAATTTGGCACAGGTTTGTAGCCTAAAGACTGTTCTTCAGATATATTGTAGGTACACTTCCCTACTGCTATCTAAAATACTTTTACTCTTTATTTGTAGCCTCAAACTCTCTAAAGATTAATAACTTTCATTCCCTGAAAATCTAATCAAGAAACTGGATAAAAATTGATTTTCTATTGATTTTCTTGGGGCAGGCATTGGGCGCATAACAAAGGAGGTTGGAAATACTTCTTTTTTTGAGAGCTGCAGCAGTTGCTTATTGGTCTACTTATTTAGAAAGTTTATGAGTTGGACTTAATTCTGTCTTCAGATTGAGGGGAACCAAACACCCATTCTTAAAGAATGACCCCAAATCTTTGATTGTTTATTCTGCTAGTTGTTTATTCTGCAGTGGGTACATCATCAGTTCTTGTTGAAGCTGTTTCACTACAGAAAAATACTTTATGTTTTGGTGAAGGAAAAGAGAAAAAGTGCTTATCATTTTATTACTTAGGCACTGGGATGACCTTGGAACAGGAAAGCTTCAGTCTTTATGTCAAGAATTGCTGAAACATTTAACATGCAACAGCAGATGAGTGCTGTAGTGATGCATTGCAGAAGGTGAGGGTCATCCAAGTTCTTGTTCATAAATCCCTTGGGGAGAATTAGAGGGGAAGAACACTGAATGATTGGTAAAGGATTGCTTCCTAATGTCCAGTCTGAACCTGCCCTGGTGCAGCTTTGGACCATTCCCACTGCCGTTGGATCCGGGTGGGGAGAGCTCAGCACTTCCATTTAAACCACTCTGAAAATGGCCTGGTTTGTTGTTTCAAGGCAGCAAAGAGTTGAGTCATAAACACAAATTTCTTCAGCAATTGAACTAGATGAAAGTTTTTGCCTTCCACTTTATCAGATGACACAGCACACAATGTTGTGATGCACAATAGCTGTTGTATAAATTCATGTGGAAATGCTAATACTGTATTAGTGTGTGTACGTGTGCATTTTCTTCTATACAAATTCCATACTTTGGGTTAGAGTGCAAGGGATGGCATCTTAGAAAAAAAATTTCATTAGGATAAATGAAATATATTAGGTTATAACTGCGCAGGAACTGTTCTTATGCCTTTTCCTAGGATTGATACGAAGTTTACAGTATATCAGTGCTTTAAAGGTGCATCTAAAGGATATTTGTTGTGCCCTCTACCGCCCAGTGTGAGGATTTACCCTCACAGCAGAAGTGAAGCCTCCGCCACGGGACGAGCATTTAATCCCTAAAGCAAATTCCGCCCCAGATAAAATGTTTTAAGAATCTTTGCTGCCAGTGATAATAAACAGCAAGGAAATCGATGCTAAAAAACCATTAGTGTGAGAGAAATCCTATTTCAGATTTGTTTTCTGTGACTTTTGCAGAGAACACAGCCACTGCAGGAACAGTTCTAAGTGTCAGTACTGTGGTTCTGCACTGAAAAGGAAGAAAAAAGGAGAAACTGAGAAATAATATCTAACAGAAAATAGGTCTAGCCCCCCATACCCATCACAATGACAGTGTAGCTATTCCTAGGCTTGTTTTGTCATGTAATAAAGATGACAGTCACCCTTGTATTGATCTTTCTCCTTACAGCAGAAAGGTTGATGGGCTTGTGCAACAGGGAGGTAGGAAGGATGGACAGATGGACAGACTGTGGGACTAAGAGCCTCTCACTGTGACCTGTTTCTTCTCAGCCTGTCTGTATGGTGATGAGCAACAGAAATTGAAAATGGTAACCTCTGGGGTTAAATCTGTAATACACTCTCTAAATCAAAAGCAAACCAGGAACAGGGATAATGTCCCAGAAAACATCTCTTATCAGTTGTTTAGCTTATTTTTAAACTTCGTGATGTTAAATATTTAACACTATGAAATGCTATAAATTAAATATCTGTCTAAGGCTTTTACCTGTTTGAAACTGAATTGCAGCTTTTGCTAGCAGATCTTTGCCAGGGTGTAAGAGGACTAGTTCAGTCAAATACAAATTTGTTGCTTTCAAATTTTTAATCCCTTCTGTAATTTTTGATTGAGGAGTCTGGCCTGAGACGCTCTTTTGAAGAGAGGCAGCAGTTTCAAATCTGACTATGAATTCAGTCTTTGTCTGTAAAGCACAGCATATCTAGGATTTGTCTTTGCATCTGAATAATAAGAATCTTTGCGTAATGTGACTGTCTTTATTTGCCCCATTTGTGATAACAAAAGGCAATAGGAAGTGTCTGCACTCTCCCTCAACTACTTCTGGAATATTCAATGTGAATATAGAGTGAAATTAATATTGACTGGTACTTAAAGAGGCAATAAATAAGCAGTTTAATTTCAGGGCAAGGTACTTCATAGCGTATTTGAACTGAGAATGACAATGCACTAGCTATGATAGTAAAGAACTTTAATACATTTGAGCATTGTTTTTTGAGAAGGTATTTTAAAATCTGCTGATATTTTACAACTCTACCTATCTGACTTTGAGCAAGTTTGAAACACAGTTTTAAAGATTGTGGGCTTTTTCAGGAGAGAGGTGAAGAAGGGACTAAGCAGATTTTCTATGCCAATAATTCTTCCCTTATATGAAACAAAAACTTGGGAGACCTGTTTCAATAGTCATTGCACTTCAAAATTGCTTTCTATCCCCAATGTAAGGTTTGCATTTGTCTGTTGTGGAGAAAAAAACCATGCATCATGTTGGCATTCTGTTTTCATATTCAAGCTGATGCTTCTTTGGACTTGAAAAGTGGTGCTGGAAAGAAGCCCAGATGCTGCCTGAAGTCTGTTATGGTGAGGGATAACAATCCTATGCAGCTGATCAGCCGTGGACAGGCAGCAGAACGTAAATAAGGTGCTGCTTCTGGTGAGTCCCATGACATGTGTGGCATTATGTATTTCAGAAGCAACTAATTTTAGATATTATTTCCAAAGGAATTTTTACAGGTTCCTCTCACATGCCAGAGTACTAGTCTGAAACATAGGCTGACAGGTGACTTGCAACGGCTATGGGGAGAAAAGCCAGGGAAATGAAGAGGGAGCACCCACTTTCTGAGCGTGCCATGACCTCATCCTGGCAGTTTATGGGACAGACCCATGACAGTAAATTGATGATTACTTTCCAGTTGCTGTTGAGCATTTCATTGACTTGGAATCAAGCTATGATATGGGATCAAGTCCTGGACAGGAGCACGCGATCCCATGAGCGGAGCACTAGCCATCCTGGTAAAAGAGTCATCAAAGGAAAATTGTTTTAACACACAGTGCCCTGCCCAGGGCAGGATTAACAACCTGGCACTGGAAATAGTGAGCAGCTCAGTGACAACTGGTTTCAAAACAAAGCCAGCTACTTAGCCAGAGCTCAAAAGAATAATGTTATGCAGATTATAATTCTGGGGGGAGGCCCCTCTGGATTTCCACCAAAACCAGACTGTCTAAGGCTTCAGTAGGAGCAAAGCAATGTCTCATTTTCTTTAGTGCCCTGACACCAGCTACCTGAGCCTGTTGTGAGCGACAGAATAGCCAGGACGGCGCTTGCCCTGCCGGAGCCCGGCTGGGGGTGCTGGAGAGCCGGGAACGGCACTATGAGGTGCTTTAAACTCCTTGAGCTGCGCGGAGCAGCAGATCCACCCCCGCACCAGGGTGTTTTCTCCCTTGTCCGTGTAGTTGCAAAGCAAATAGTGAATTCAAAATCTTTCTTGTGTTTGCCAGGTGTGGCTCTGCTGAGCAGATGTTTTGTTGCTTCCACCATCCTTTCTTGGTCAATTTTTATATGGCAGATAAAGAATCTAGATATCTTGGGTTTCACCTGTACATTTAACAGTTTACTCATAGAACAGATACTGTTATCACAGTACTTGATACAAACGAGGGTAATGATTTATTCTTGATGGATAGGCAAACTGATGCTTAGAGGCTAAGGGAGACTTGGCAAAAAGATACAACCACCTCCAATCTGCCTATGGACAAAACTTCAGCCAATTAAACTGTGTGCTGTCCAATCTGTTATGCTCAAAATCCACCAGGAGAAAACTTCCTGACTTAGGATTTGACCTGGAATTTTATAGGTAATGATTGTATAGCGTGAAACACAGGGAAAATCCCTGGAGCCAGAGCTGGGATCCACACTCCTCTCTGCACTACCGGGACCAGCCAGCAGGCCACAGCCATGCTGTGCGAGAGCTGCTGCTGCCTAAGCTCTCTTCTGCAGGTGGGAGTCTCTCCAGCACGGAGCTGCTCTGATTCCCCCCTGTCCTCACCTCCTGCTCTTCTACAGTTTCGCGGCTGAGGTGCCCTGAAGTATGAAACCTGTGATAAAATTATCTCCAGGGAAACAGGGTTTCAATTCCAGTCTTAATAATTGGGCTATAACATAGAAGGAGAAAAATAAAATAATGAGCACGTGCACGCTTGGGAAAAGATAAGTGCTGACTTCTGTGTGTGAGAGTGGAAACCTGTTGGTAGATGTCCCCCTGGGATGTACCAAAATGGCTGGAGAAGCAGATGATTCAAGACATTTTCCTGATATCTCTTGTTTTTGCATTACTGTGGTCTAGCTGTAGATAATCTGACTTTCTGTGGCTCTGGGACTCCTGAGCCCGAAGCCTCTTTGCCAGGATGTCCGTGTTGGCCCTTCTCTCTCAGTCCATGGACCCTGTGCAGGCTGCAGCCAGCAAAGGGCTGCCCTGGGAGCAGTGGGGGTTTGGTTGGTGGCCCTCTGGAAAATGACTGCTTGCATCCCAACTTCTTAGCCCCTGCCAGGTCAGGGCCCGAGTGCTGCCAAGGGCTGCTTATAGGCTGTGATTCTTTCAGACAAATACTAGGTTTATAACATTGATATGGTTTATAACAATGTAAGCCTTTGCCGGGCTGCAGTGTTACTGTGTCTGATAGCTACTACTGTCCCCTTGGGATTCCAGTCATCAGAGGTGTGCAAGGGTAGTACTCCCAGAAATGTAACCACTACCCATATATGCCTCCTCCCCATGCAGGGAAAGGAGGAAGGCATTCCCACATAAGGTGTTCCTGCAATACTCTGCAGAAGCCAGTTTGGTAAGGTGCCCTGAAGGATAGATGTTACAGCCTTACAGAATGACCAATACAATGTTTTGGCAATTGACCGAGTGGAGGTTAGAGCAATGCAATTACATATTCATACAAGTTGTTATTAATTCAATGATTCCTTTGTGTTTTGGGAGTTCTTTGAGCTTTGAGAAATATTACATTTGTTGCTGTAGTATGAACTAAAATTCACACAACTCAGGGTGCCCCATTGCTTTAGATTGCTTCTAGCTTGTCTGCATGGAAGAGTTGGCAGAGACTTGTGTATGGCTCAGAAAGGTCTGTCCCAGGCACTAAGGGCCATTAGTCATACAGCTGTATGCATACTTCTCTCTTTTCATGTTGCTGTGGGCTATCCCCGTTTGCTCCCAGACCTCCCACGCAAAAGGCACAAGCACAAAGTTACTTCCCTGCAGCACCCTAACTAGCAGTGCAGATCCAGCACTGCTGACATAGAGAGAGCCCTCACATTTGAGAATTACTTCCTTGCCACACATGTGTGCTGCCCAGCCCCTTCCCCTCCCCCTCTCTTTGCTACCTGCACTATTGCAAACCCCAAGAGCAATGAGCAGAGCTGAGAAATCCCCCAAATTCAGTTATCCGTGCAGCTACTCAGCATGACTCTCACAGCACTCAACATGTGCATTGCTTCCCCCATTGGGTTTTTTGACCTTTTCTGTGGCCTATTGTCATCTAGCATCCTGTGTTCACACCACCTCACAAGCCAAAATAGTTTGTTCTGGATTAATTTCTGTGGTTCAGGGGTTCAACCTGACGAGTTAATGTAGCAGCAGTCAAAGCTTACAGCAAAACCCCAAGTAGAAAATTGAAAGACATAAGTTCCTTTCCCACTCCACCCTCTGCAAACTCAAATGATCAACCTAAAGGATTCTCCATACCTTTTTGGATAAAGAGACATCATAGCCTTTTTTCTCCCTTTGAATTGCTCTGTCCCATAACAGTATCCCTCACTACTGCAATTTTAGCTTGTGGGAAGATAGCATAGCAAGGTATGTGTAATTTCTTCCCATTCTTGAACTACTGCAATGATAGCACAATTGTTCCTGGAAAAGTGTGCATTAGTGTTTGTGATAGTGAATACACAAATATGAAAAATTATTGTGGTTTAGAGGTAGGACAGTCAAGGGAATATGTGCAAGCTGGGGAAGTAAGAACAATTCATTTCTTCCACTGACAATGTCCTTGGCCATGGGAAAGTAGCACAGACTCCTGTTTTGAGCAGTCATTCACTCAAGTTCATTTATCTTGATTTTTTGGATGCCTATCTTGAAGCAGATGAGGTGGGACCACCAAAGAGCCACTCAGCCCTTGTATCAGCATAGTCCTTAGAGAACCCTTGGCAATAGGCACTCATGAGAGCAAGCTTGGGTTGAGCTCTCAGAAACAAAAAGCTACTTTTGAAAGAAGGGCTTTAAGGCTAAGGTTATGAAAATGCTGGTTATCATGAATGCTGATTTCAAAAGGTCAGCTAGTGCCCAAGATGAGTGTTCCAGGAGTGAGGGGAGGAAGGGCGTCTCCCCTGCTGCTGCTGCTGTTTCTCTGGGGAATCACAGCCCACAAGTGACATGAATGCTGACAGCATCCTGCCCCCCTGCTTGAACAGGGGCCAAGGGTGATGAAGCTTGGATGCACTCTGCTCAAGACTACCTTTGCTGTGACCGAATGTTGCTGCACAACAGAGCTGTAAATTATGACGGTGGTTTAGAGCTGATCTTAGGATGCCTTGCTGCCACATAATAGGGTTATCTCTTCAACCAAGGTTGTTTTAACTGTAAGAAAGGATAGGAAAATATAAGTAGAAATATGGGAGAAATGGGAACAAGAATGTGCACTACATGTTCCTGGGCTGTGTAAATGCATCAGGAATTGAGTTTAAAAAAAAAATAAGAGAATAGGAACCTCTATGTGTAAATAGTCATCTGCTTTATTAGTGATACAATAGGATTTGAACAGGAACATTTAGTCTGGGACTAACAGAAACCAATTTTTTCCCTTCTTTTTCTCCCAAAATCTTTAACCAAGATGTGCATACACTGCTCTCTTTCAAACATCTCTGTTTCATGGCAGACTTCAAACTTTTTACTTCATCTGTTGCAGTACAGGCAGATTTGGATGTAATAGAATACATAACCTGATGGTTTATGGATCATACTTGGATTTCCCTGAGCATTGCTCCAACAATATCATAGAACAAACATTGAACTGCTTGCATAACCTTGTAGGTGTCAGTGGTTTTGCTGCAGAGGCATTTAGTCAAACGATTCTCCCCAGCAATGTGTTTTGGAGCACAGTGGTGTTTTCAGGCCTGCTGGAAACATGCCAGGCTTCTGCGGAGCCTCACATGTGCTGGGGCATGATTTGGATTAAGGCTGTGAGAATGTATTGCCTTCAGTGTTCACTTATTGTAATGGTTTCATCCCTTATGATGTAGTGACTAATCTCTTTATTTGCATGGACATGGCATGTAATACTCCTAAAGCTCTTCTTACAGTTTCTGATGAGGGCTGATACTTGACTTTCTAATGCTCATGTCCTCTCCTCATGACATCGCTTCTGGAACGTCTTGTTCTCAAAGACAAATTTCAATTTCATTTTGATTGCCATATCCAGCCTCCTTGCTTGACTTGCCACCCTGGAGCAGTATAAAACCTAAAATCATTCTTTCACTATGTTGAAAGGTCTCTAGAGAAAAATGACACTGTGATAGTTCTTTGTGTAGTACATGGCATCTATTAGTTCCTTTCTCGCTTGCACAGCTCAATTGTATTTTGGAAAACTGCCTGCTTACAATTACATGCTGGGATTTATATAAAAGATTATGAAAATAACATTTGTTTGAAGCAGATGTTGGACTTCATGCTTGTGCAGGCCTCCAGGATCTCTGTGTGTGAGCACCTTGCTAACAATTTTTTTTTATCCATACCATCCTACTCAGCAGCTGTACTGAACAGTTGTACTGTTCACTTTCCTTTAAACCCTGCTGAGATCTTTTCTTGGGGTGGAGAATTTGTGTGATGAGAAGGAAATGGCAGTGGTCTAGTCAGATGTCTAGACTGCATCATTTTTTCCTGGCCCCCTGCAGAATGTAGAGGTGAGGGCTGAGTAGATGAATGATTTTAGGCTGAAGGTTTGTTACCTGACATACTAACCCCTCTGTGCTACAGGACATGTTGTGTAAAGGGAGAGCTGGCTCAGAGCCAGCAGCATCTAAAAAATGCAGAAATCATGTGCTGCCATGTGTTAGGGGTGCTGCTCAGGGAGGTTTCCTCTGGCTTCCCCTAGAGTTAGAAAGACACATGCAGAGCCAAGGGCTGAGCTGCAGCTTGTGCAAGTTTGGACTTTGGGCTTTAATGATTAACTCTGTTTTTCCCAGAGCTCAGGACTGTGCAGTATCACGTGCCAAACTGTACTTATAATTTTGGTTCTTAAATGAAAAATGTGGGTGTGTGGAGGGAAATGATTGTATGTAAATGATGTCATGCAATGTGAAAGAAGAGAAAGTGAGCCTTTGTTTCCCTCTGTATGTGATTTTCCAAATAGAGCAACCTTTGCTGCATTCAGATAGTGTAGAGGACTAACAGGAAAACAGCTGTCATCATGAAAACCAAGAACAAATCTTCTGTAGGATCCTGAATCAAAACTAAATAACTTGCATGAAAATAAGACTGTGAGTCTTGGATGTAAATCTTCACTATTGATAATAAAATAAATATTTTTTTGTCAACAGAAAGGCTCATCCTAAACTGGGTACAAGTCTTTACTTAATCTTAACATTTGTGGGGTACAAAGTTTAAGCACTCAGCTGAGTTACCTCAGTATGTAATGTCAGGTTTTATTACTTGATAACCTGTGTTCATAAAGCCAACCTATGCAGTCCAAGATGCCATTTCTGTTACCTGCATAAATATATTAAATTTTACTGGCAGTTCCTAATGTCAGAATTTTAAGAGGGCCTGGATTAGCATTAATTAGAATAGCTAACAGTTACTTCAGACAGTCTAAATACAGCTGCAATTACAGCCACCTCCTCTATAAAAGTGAAGCCAAAAGATTTTAACCCAATTTTTAATGAAGTTATATCTCTGTGTCTGTATTCCAAAACTCTACCTTGGAAATGAAGCCATATTCAGAAAAAGTCTCATATCTTTAGCTCATGTTTGCAATGTGAAAGGAAGGATGAGCTGAATTTCTTGAGATTTGAATTGCTACTGTTGTTAAATCTAAGAGGAACCTAGTGACAGAACTCCAGCAGACGTACTTCCCCAGTAGGTGCATCTGTAGGATTTGATCCATGGAACACTAATAAATAATATTAGGATTCTTGGCAGTTTTCTGTTACAGAACAAACAGACATCTCACAATCTCTGTCAGTCAACACTTTTATGGAGGAGCTGTTATAGAGGAGTTGAGATCAGGTCTGTTCTATAGTGTCTTTTCCATGTAACTACCATGCAGGAAAAAAAAAAGGCACTCAGAAAAAGACAAAAGCTTTTCAAAGTACCTGCCTTAATACTGAACCCTGTGAATGAAAATCCTGTGAAGTTTTTGATTGCATCAAACTGCAGCCTGATTCTGCAGCTTCTCACTTTACAATGCTGGCTTGTAAGAGCTCTTGCAGGAAAAGCTTGTGAAAAGGAGAAATTGTTTAAAAGTCCTGTCCTTCCTTCCTTTGTTGGACTGCTGTGGAGGTGTCTAAGTCCTCCTGAATACTTTGGGGTTTGTTTGACTTTGTATTTGCCTTGCTGAGGGTTACGCAGAAGGACTCTGAAGAGAATAGGCTTTGAGCTCACTTAGAAAATGCAACAAAAATGGTGAAGGCTGCATGAAGGGATTAAAAAGGGTCAGATCCTGAGCAGTCTGGCAGCCATGTAGAAGCTGGTCCCAGTGTAACAGTAGTGTGGTATCTTAGCATACAAGCTTTTGAAAAGGAAGTTTTGAGAGAAAGCAAAGGGACCACATACGTAATGAAATTACATTATGAGTAACAAAAGTGCTACCAGGCCTGTGGGCCTGCCTTTCTCCAGGATCTGTTTGAGCCTTCATTTCCTTGTAACTGTATTCTGTGACTGGGCATTGTTTCATTTCCACGCCTGTTTAGAAAGCCTTTCCCTTTTTGGTGGCCCAGACTGCCTCACACACAGACAGTGCCACGATGTCCCCTGTGGCAACTTACAACATGTTGGCCAGGACCAGCCCAGTGCCATCCTAGCCCAAGGATGTCAAGGCTGGGTAGAGGTAGACAAAGATGGAAGAATTGGAAAATGAAATTAGGTGGAGCTTAGGAAAGCCTTCAGATGCTCCTGGGGCAACAGAAGAATGGTGGAAGCAATTGCTGCTGTTTGCCTGATGGTTGCTGCCTCTCTGAGTATACCCATCCCTTCATCAGTCTCTTGCCTTGCTTTCCAGGGGTTTGAACAAGACAAAATTGGTCACTTCAATATCTTTCCTGAACTATATGGATAGCATTTTTCCTTTGAATTCTTCAGAAATTGAGTGAAGCTGTAGATTTCTAATTTTACTATTCGTATATTCCCTGCAAGAGCTCCCTGGGCCCAGCATGGTCCCAGCAATGGGATTCTGTGTTGCCTTTTCCAACAGACAGAGAATTAGCCACACTTGTATTGTGATTTTAATCTAAATTCCTGAGAAAAGGCCAAGATCCATAGTTTCACCTCAAAAATCTGAACAGGTGCATCATGCTGTCTTGTATCAATTTTCCTGCCTTCTTGTTCTATTGCTTTAGAAGAACTTTGCCTGAATACAGAGGTATTTCCTAGTAACTGAACAAATCTCAAGTTTACTGATGAGTGTGAAGTCTTCCTGCCTTGAAACATGACCCCTCTGGCTTGGAATGGCTGAGTTCTGAGAAGAGAAGGGAAAAGATAAAAAGGCTGATCTCTTAAGAAATTCATTTGTGGTTTGAAGGAATTCTAGAAGTGTGTGGGGAAATAAACATGAGATGAAACCTAAACCAAAACTCTAATAATTTATTTTGAAACCAAACTTAAAAAAAAAACAAAAAAGGTCCTAAAATCTCATTATGTCCCTTTATTAAAGGCTAACACTATCTGCGAATTTTCGAGTGTTCTTTTAAAAAGTTAAACCAGTATGGTTTCCTCTTGATCTTTCTTGAGTTCAACTTGTGACTGTTACTAGGAGGAAGTCGGCTGCTGATGTTTTGCATGAAGTTATACTGCATTGCTGATATGTTACAATTTACACAAATTGAACTTCTGCCAATTACTTCTGTGCTCACCATAAGAAGCTGAATCTTGATGTCAAAGACAGATCAGAAATAGGATAGTGGTGTACTGATGGGGCTTCCTTTGATGGATGATTGTTTAGTTTTTGGGTTCTTTGGGTTTTTTTTTCCACAAATGCAGTGTGCTAAGAAATTTTCATTGAACTTTCTGTAATTAATTCCATTTAATATCAAGGGTTAGATTTGTAGATGCTACTCTAGTCCTTTTTAGACCTGCCTGGAAAAACACTATGACAAAGAAGCTCATTATATACTCATGATTTTCCCATCAAGGGAAGTCCCCACTTGATGGTGAAGCAAATCTAGACCTACCTCTTGTTTGGAGGCATGGAAAAAAATTTGCCCTTTGGTATATTGGCTCCAGGAAAGTCCTTATTCCTCCCAGTCTTCCTGCATAATTATGGGGTTGGGTATATTACAGCTGTTACAGAAGGCACTTCTTGCCTTGTTGCTTCAGGTGTGTGCCAGGCACAGTTTCATACCCAAGTCTCCACTGAAACAGTATGTAAGATTAAAACCAGCACATCTCTCCAGCCAGGAGAGTCTGCAGGTCCCAGCCCTGTGCTTGATAACTCCTATGCAGGCATGAATGAGATCCAAGGCTGTGGTATGGAATTGTTCAGGAACGGTTAGTTTTGCTGTGAACTGTGCTCTCAAGCAAGAGGAACATATTCTACCAACATTTTCTGGTAACCCACAGCACCCACATCCTCTGCAAGTGAGAAGCAATAGGTAGCAAGGATGATAAAGGTGCTGTGTATGCTCCCTGCAGCTCACAGGTCACGACGAGGTTATTCATGATAGAAAACTCCTAAATGTTAGCACTCGGCTCCCAGTGCAGGGCAACCACTCTTTCATTCACCTGCAATTTTTCTTTGAAGAGCACATTAAAGGTTGCAAACAAAATTTTATGTTTGTTTTATGATATCTGAATTACTCCACTGGCACAGTATTTGCTATTACTGTACTCAGGTGAAAAATAAATTGTTCCTGCATTAGGCTCAACACAATGATGAAACAAGTTGCCCAGCACTATTCAGAGGAAGTCTATGGCAAAACAGCTTCAGATATCTTGCAAGTGTCACAGATTTGAGATCACCTTTAATCATTTTGTGCTTTCGTCCAGGTTTTGAGTGAGTGGTAGTAGAATGACAGCAAAAGGCAATGTTGTAAAGAGAAGTTTCTCAGGGACCAGTCAATAAACTGATGACAGCAAAGAAAATACAAGAGGCCCTGCTGTGGAAGGTTTTGTTTTCATTCTGTGTGCTAGGAGGAATCTGCTTCCTGGTTAGTGTGTAGAAATTGTGTGGTGTTTCTTTAAATAGCTGTCATTATCTGGTGCATTTCCCGATCTGAACTGATTTGAAAATCACTGTGGTCCTTCTACCACAAGTAGATGAACTGACATTTGTATCAATAGAAAACAGTTTGTATGAACCCTAGAGTGCTAATGGAATTTCTTTAGAAGATGTTTGGCTTGGGCATGAAGGAAAGGCATTTAGAGTATCTCAAAGATTTTGGAAAATATAAGCTGCTTGGTTGCCCCCATCTGTATCTGGTAGTTGGTCATTCTCTTCAGTATTTCAGGACAGCAAGAGACTGAATGGTCAATGATACCTAAAGTGAGCCTGATTTTGGTTGGAAAAGACTGTGACTTGCTTTTCCCACAGGCTTGTTTTCCTGGTGGTACTTTCTGGAACTTTGCTGTCCTGGAAAGTTCTCTGTGCCTTGCATCTCATCACAAGCTTTCTCTGCCATCTGGCACTCTCAGGAGCTGAGCCAGCTTTCTGCCTTGTCTCCCTACTCCCACTCAGAAGAGTTTTCAGAGCAGGGTAGAGTTGCACATACAATTGCAAGGGGGTCCTTTTTCTTAACCTAGGACAGCACTGTAGAGATTTTCCACTCTTTTTGTGTAGGTACAAGTGCTTTGCACAGTCTGGTTGACAGGCCACTTAGGGAAGTGGAGAAGGTGGCCGTTTCAGCTGGTTTTGCATTTGAGTTCAAGTGGCAAAAAAAGTGGCAGGCTCTTCATTTGCCACACACTTGCCCATTTCGAGGAGTAAGAAACACATCATGGCTGGTGAAAGAAAGGCTCACCTGTCTGAAGTCTCAAAATAAATCCTTGTTTCTTGGTGACAACTGGCAAAAGCCTTCTGGAGGACATAATGAATGGAGAACCAGAGGTGTCTAAGGGAATTTGCCCTTAGAACAGGGTGACTTGTAGAGGGGACAACAGAGCAGCAGATGGGG
This sequence comes from Ammospiza nelsoni, assembly GCF_027579445.1. NCBI lineage: Eukaryota > Metazoa > Chordata > Aves > Passeriformes > Passerellidae > Ammospiza > Ammospiza nelsoni. The sequence goes on from NC_080633.1 coordinate 69,791,631, forward strand.
GAGAAGAGTCAAATCTGTTGAGGGGTTTTGGTACATGGTTATTACACTAGAGGCAGCTACTGGTTTCACCCATAACTGTGCTACACATGGCAAAGTTATTTGAAGATATAATGTGAGCATATTTGAATAAAACCATGCAGCATTTACCCTTGCCTTGGCATTTAGCGCTCCAACTTGCTACCTAGCAGTTTGAAATAAGTTATGTACTTATTTCAAGTAAGAAAATAAGTTATGTACCTATTTCCTCAGTAGGGTACAGTAGCAGCAGGCCCAGGGTGTGTGTCAGGCTAACCAAGAGGTGCATTCTGGTGGCTCTTGCAGAACTTGTCTTGGGTCTTTCACTGAGGTAAACCAAGACATGGCCATGTGGCATGATTGCCACCTGGATCTGGGGTGTTTTTTCACCCCAGAGGGGAAGGTTTTTTGGTGCACTCAAATCCATAATGGAGCAAGACTCTAGGAGAAAGATTGCAACAGATTATAGTTGAAAAGGCTTGACATGAACACCTGCACACAGATCTCGCTGCACTGCTTAGTAAAGAGTCACATTTATTTGCCATGGGTCTAAATATTCCATTATATCATTTGTTCACTGCTTATTTCATCAATCTGAAGAGAAAGAGAGCATAATATGGACCCAAATATCTCCAGGCAAGACTGGTGTGTGTAAAGTAATGTTCAATCTCTAACTGATACTCATTTTACTGCTTTATTTTCTTTCATAAAATTAAAAATTTTTCTTAGTGTAAAATATCAAAATAACTGTTTGACTCTGACCAGCATTTTTACCTTCTAGGATTTTTGGTTTCACGTTTGATTAAAGTTCATTTTTTCTTTGGTAATGGAGTCACTATTAAAATATCTGTGCATGCAAAAGAAGAGAATATTAAAATTGGGTTATTGAGATTCATGTTATTAATTTTTAATTTCTTTAATTTTTGTATTCTTCACATAAAAGTCAGTCCCTGATTTAGACTGTGATATATTGACAGACACCCACAGGAAACTATTAATACAGATTTTTTCCCCTGTGGCTCTTTCTCAGTCATGCCTACTTAAAGTATGGGGAGAAAGTAATAACATGGATTAGTATCTGTGGCATAAGGATCTAGTGAAAATTTTTCTTCTCAAGATGCAGTGTAGAGGCAAGAAAGGAAGTAGGATGTCAAGTTGGAAGCTTCAGGATCTGATTTAGAAACAGAATATTTAAGTTATTAATTTCAGTGTTTGTCTGAATCTTCCTTTCATCATTGATACATGAGAAAAGGCAAAACTGGAATTATGGGTGGAAGAATTCATACTATGTAATGTATACCCACTGAAGTGGAGCTACAAAGTTTGCTCTTCACAGCAAGAATAAAGAATATTGGTTGCACTACTTAAGTGTAAACAAAAGATGTCACTATCAGACACAAAAAGCACTGAGGTAATTAAAGCTCGTTCTGAAACTCTTCAGATCTTACCCTTAAGCTTTAATAATGATTATTTTTAGTTTCTTTCTTTCTACAAAGGGAAACCACTGAAGACACTCTGTGAAACTACTTCATCTGAAAAAAACCCAAACCCCTACCCCAAATTCTTGTTTAAAATGTTCCTTTTTGATAGGAATGTTTATAGAAATGCTTCCAAGTTCCTGTAAATGCCCCCATGTTTCACACATCCACCACGTGAAGCTGGTCTTGACCCCAAAGAAGATGCGACTGAATCATTAAACCAAAATGAAAGAAGAAGAATATGGAGAATAGAAAGTGTGTGAATTGTGAGGACAGAACACAGAATAAAGTGGAACAAAAGGGGAAGTTCCAAAGTAGTAGATAATAGAGAAAAAATTACACCAAATGAACAGATTTTCTTCTGCCCTCATCCACATTTCAGTGAGGTTAAACTAAATGCAGCAGGACAATGTCTGGTGCAGCATGGATCTTGATTTTCATGATCCCACGGATATCAAAATCCTATTGATTCTTCAGAAGTAGGGCTGGATTAATGTGTCATAATCAGGCTAAGCAACAAGGCAGTATTTTTACAAAAGTAGCATCATTAGCAAGAAAAATGGACCTGCAGACACAGCCAGATCCCTTCCAAGGTCAGTTGGACTGGCCTCTTGTTCTGATTTACTTCCTCCAGAAATATCTTGGGCTGGATATGAAAGTTGTTACATGGGCCAACTGTCCCTGTTCCAGCTTTCCTGAGAGTGTCATCTCTCCTCTCTGCTTCTCAGATGTGAAAGAGCAGAATGTGGTCCTCAGGTTGTCCTCAGCCTTTATTGAGGCTGAGCTCCCAGGGGCCCAGGCTATTTTCTCAAAACCAGTATTAGGCAGAAACGCCATATCTGCATGCATGATCCTCTTTATCCCTGCTTCCATTTCTGACTGTGCATCTCTGCTAGGCTATTGAGGTTCTTGTACTTATTTTTCAGTCTTTGCTTTTTATGTGTTTTTTTTCCTTCTTTCTGAAGGGTGAGCACAAAATTCAGAGAGGAAGTAGCTCATGGGAAGAAAATAATTGTCCCTGTTAGTCCCTTGGGGAATCTTTTAGATGCTCAGTACAACTGGAGACATGCATTTATTTCTCTGTAAGTCCTGTCTCTTCTGGGGAACTTCCCCATTTAGGGGGAAATCCACACTCAGCCGCAGCTGGGGGAATCCCAGGCAGCTGGACAAGAGGTGAGAGGGGTGTAAAGGACCTAGAAATTGCTTCAGAGAAACTAAGGCATCTCTGTAGGCACTTTTCAGTGCACACCGGTAGATGAAACTGAACTTGGAAGACCTGTAGACTTGAGTCCTAAGCCTACTAGTTGTTCCATGGTGAAACAAGCTGGCATCTTGGTCCCACTCCCTGGAAAAAACAAGTTTGGAAAGCTGGTGAAAGCACGTTGCTGAAATTGATGGGAATTTTTGCCTCACAAAGCAGTGGGGAAAAGCTGAGTGAACATGTTGAGATTTCATCAGATGAAAGAAGAGGAGAGGAGGCCTCTGATATTTGCAGAATTAAAAAATGAAGCCTAGGTTTACTAGTAGGGATGCAGGAATTTCATGTACCAGATGTGGTCACAGACTGGTGAGACATCATGCAGGGAAGATATCTGTACCTGTACATGTGTCAATACCTGGGCGGGTGCAGTGGGACAGGAACCAGCTGTAGCTCAGCTCCTTGTGAATACATCTAGAAATTATTTCCACATTTATTTCCAGGTCTGCTTATGACTACAGATCTCTGGGTCAAGTTAACTGTGGACGTTATCTTATGCTGTGTTTAGGGTGAAAATTTATATAAAAGTTTACCTTCATTTAAACAATTTGTTCTGTGATAGCAACTCAGAAAAAGAAATAATTTTCAACCTCTCCAAACCAAAGGAAGTTTTTCTATTTATTTCACAGCATCTTTAGACCAAAGTATAATTTTCTAGCTGAATGATAATGGAAAAGTTAGTGGTTTGAACTTACTATAGATGAAGGGCTAGAAAAAGCACAGTGCTGCTTTTTTCCCATCTTACAAAAACTATAAGGTAGATGACAGCAGAAGATGTATTAAGAAATAATCAAATATTGATAAAAACATTTATCAATTTTGGATCCTGTAAGAACTTCCTGAAAGGTGAAAAGCACAGGTTTATTTTATTTTCCTTATCTTGGCACCTCCTTAAATCAGGTATGTCACTCAGCAGAGTGTAGTGTTACATTCAATATATCATGCCATAGAGCATTTAATGAAAGCAAACTCATTAAATTCAGAAAAAAATCTAAAAGTCAAATTACTTCTGCTTCTTAAGAAGTTTTCATAATGTGCAGAATTTTTATTTCCTTAAGCTATTTCTATCATTGCCATTTTTTCCTAAATTTTTTACATATGCTTCTGTAAAGTGGTTACATGGTGTATTTATAAATGTTCTTTAGTTGCCAATTCACATTTTTATTTTCCAGCAATTTTAGGATATTCTTCTGTAGCAGTTCTTTCCAATTACACTATTATAAAATTTCATATATAGATCAAGAATTTTCACTGTTTAAGTAAATCCTTATATGCAAAGAACTTTTATTTTTCTGCTCATGCAACAGCATAGTCACTTCACTTGGCACTCATATCATATTCCAATAGTTAGCCTATGTAGACATTATCCTGCAATGCTGATTTATAAAAAAGGTATTCTAAAATAAATCTGCTCAGGTATAAGTGTTAGGGAGCTCATCAGAGCTCTTAATTTGTACTGTATTTATTAATGGCTTATTGATTCCCAGGGTTTCCAGACTGAGCATACATATTCTATGGAGTCATTTTACTTGACTGTGGTGAAATATGGGATGCATCTTCTCTAGTAAGTAAATAAGATTAAATTAAATAACTTGATACACAATTATTTGCGATGTGCAAGCATTTATAAGTCTTGCCCAGAGTACTATTTTATAATATATATATTTAGGAACTCTGTACAGAAGCATACAATAATACAAGGACAAGACATTATTAATTTTCATATATTTCTATTAAAATTGGAATTGTTACATAGGTACCATAAACCTCTTTGCTTTCAGGGTGGTTCTTTCATCTTGGAGCTTATAATCTAAGAGTAACCCAAAAACATAACAGTGGAACACAATCTGGTAAGGAAGATGGAACTTAAATTATCTCACTGTTTGCGTAATTGGGACTCACATTTGTTGTAATGGAGCATTTTGCAGGGAAACATGAAGGCACACATCAGCAAGATAAAAGAAAAAAGCAAAGGTGTAGATCTCAAAATGTGACAAATGTAACAAGATACTTGAAAGGACCTCTCATACTCAGCATTTCAGTAGGAAACATGCAGTCACTAGATTAGGGTATAGACTGTGATCGGTCCTACTGATTGGGTTAAATTTCACATGATTTAAAAAAGCAAGAATAAGAAGTGTCTCAAAAAATGGGATGAAACAAAAAATCTTATTGTGGAAAGTTTGTCTTTGCTGAAACACTTGTGTGGTGCAAGACTGTGTTGCCAAAGCCAGGGAAAGCAATTACTGGGGGAGAACAATTAACCATATTAAGCTTCCACTGATGATTACACAGCCAGAGTGAGCTGTTGGGAAAGACAGGCTGAGTTGTTAGCCTGGCTAAAATGATTCATGCCTAGAGTGGAAATGTGGATCTGTAAGTGATGAGTATCAAGTTGTTAAGTGACCCAGGGGAGTGATTATTCAGAGGTAAGGGGCAGGAGAAGGGAATCAAACCCAGGATTTGATAGAACACCCCATACTCCTTGCAGTGCTGGGGTGGAATGAAGATGCCTCCAAAGAGTTTGTGAGCTGTCATAGAGGGTGGAGGGGAATCAGGAGAAAATGGAGACCCTGAAACCTATGAGTGTGAAATTTTCAGAAATGATGTGGTTGTGCCAAGAACAACCAACAGACCAAGAACTGGAAGCCTGCAGTGCTAGAACTGTAAGCTGCAGTTAAGAAGCCACTAGAGACTATGATGAAAACAGTTTAGTCGAACTCAATTGCCAGGAACTGAACTGATGGAAGCCTGGGATGTAATTAAAAAAGCCAGCTCTAGATAGTGTGCTTACAGGCACCATGTGCAACATACCTGGAGTATCCAAAATGATCAGTCAGGTGCATTTGCTAAGTAGACACCATGTTACAAAATAATTCTAAAAGAAAGAGCTCTTCCATGTTTCAAGTATCAAGCCTGCAAGAAATAGCTGTATTTAGTTATGGGAAAACACTGTTAGTGTAGGATGAATTAGTTGAAAGAAATTAAAATGCATTAAGGAAGAAAAACTGAGTGGATGGTTTGGAAAAAGCAAACTCCACCCAGCATGAAAACCTCACTGATGCAATGTAAACAAATCAAAACAAACCCAAACTAATAATGGTACATAGCGGGAAAAAAAAAAAAAAGGAGAAATAACAGAGCAGTTGGACAGTAACAACTAGAAATAATTGATAGAGTAAAAATACATTTTTAAAATCAACAGGAAAAGCTTTGTTTACATTGCACTGATTTCAAGGAGAAAAATTTGCTGCTCACATTTCTGTCAATGTCCTGTATGTGAATATTGGCAATGTGTATGTGAATTTTAGGCATTTTACTAACTGATAAAAATTGTATTTATCTGCTTCCTAATGAATCTTATTCCAACAGAAATGAGAGCAAAAAATCTGTAGAAGTAGCAGAATTAAGAATAGACCATAATCAAGGTTATTTGTGTTGGGAGGAAAAACAGGCAGACAAGAAAAGCTTGTCTGCAAAAGAGACCAGGAGCTGGAATAGGAAAAGATCATGATGGCAAGACAAGATGTTAAATGAGGAAAGCAGATAAAAAATAATACTTGTGAGGTGAGAGGAAGGAGAAAGCCAAAAAAAAGGCATGAGCAATTGAAGGCAAGCTAAAGCGAGGAGGAAAATCACAGTGTGTTTAACCAGTTATCACTGGAAAGAAACTGGTGGCTTCTGGTATGATTTACTACGTGTTCTATGACATCTTGAAAGTTCTCAGCCAGAAAAGAGATCTATTATATTACACACTAAATAGCTGTAAGGACTCATTTTAATAGCTTTTCCTGCTGGGCCTTTTTTGTGTGAAATATTTTTTTTTTCCCAAGTATATTCTTTCTGATCACAAGTTCCAGCTCTAACTTTACATTTGCCCTTTTCTTTTATTAATTTTTTTTTTCATATGAGAAAGATGGTTAAAAGCATTTACTTTGTTCTGGAGTATTTGTTCACTCTTCAGCTCTCACTTTATGAAACTACACTCTTGTATTTGAATGTTCTTCTGCTGACCACTACTGAATGAGTGAAATTTCTACACGGAAACATAGGGAAGCTACCTTTCATCTTTTCTTTCTAAAATGGTATCAAGAATCTGCTTTCTCTACAGGTTCAGTTTTCTTCAGTCTTGTTAATTCTGTCTTCATTGCCTGTGGTGGAAGATCAATTTTTTATCTTCCTTATTCAGACTAAACGTCTTCTGGAAATCACCAGATATGTTTGAATGTGGTCTGTATCTCAGATACAGAAGTAATATTTTAGGGCCAGCTTCACAGTAGAAGGCCAAAGGGATAGGTCTGAATGGTGAAATGAAACTTGGGAGTACTTGGAACATCGCAAGACAGCAAACCAAAATACAATACTTTAGGTTCTAATTGGAATGCACCCAAAACTAGCAAAATGTTTCAGTCGGGAGAAAAGGGTGAGAAAGGCTTTGGGAAGTTCCTGCAAAAGCTGAGATTTGATTAAAGCTAATCTTCAAGTTCCCCCACCCACATATGTCACCTGATATTCAAAAATACTCTCAGAAAACAGAAACTGTATGGAAGATTTTAGTTTCAGCTGCATTTCCTAGCCTAACTTACAGGACCAAGATGAAATTACAGAAGTTACTCTCACTGATTTTCTTAGAAAGTGGAATATCTTCTGAAAGGCTGCAGCATAAGAAAAGATGCATGTCTTAAAAGGCTGCCCTTTAAAAACTGAAGCAGTACAACCTGATGGTGGTGTTTTGTTGTTTGGGTTTTTTGGGGGGGGGGGCTTTTTAAAAAAAATTCTGTTTAAATCTCTCCACTCGTTCAAAATAGTGGATATCCAGTTATTCCACAGAAACATATTTAAATTATATTCCTTGCTGGAAAGATGTTAAAATTGTCATACTCTGAAGAAGGTTGAGAGTAGAAATAGTGCCATCCCTATTTTTCTGAGGTGCAGCTTTCAGTTATGCTTACCCTTTGGACTTCAATAGGTAAATAGATACCAAAGGCAAGTTTAAATAAAGGACTCTGCTTTCAAAATGTAAATTAGATGTCTCAAAGTTTTCATGTATTTCAACTGAAGCACTCCTAATTCACATGAAGCTCTGCACTGTGGACTTTATGAATCTTAAATTCACTATCTTTGCAACCACCCTTCCTGTCATCCAATAGTAAAGATATGACATGAGAACTAGAAGGAGAGCTAAGACCACGGTATTAATCTTAATTTTAGTTTTTAGAAATTACCTTTTTTAAAAAATTGTCTGATTAAGACAATTAAAAGATTAAGCCTTTTAATAAAAGAAAAAAACAAATGGAAAGCAGAAAAAAAATCTGTGAAACTGTAGAATATTTGAAGTGACTCACCAAAATGCAGAAAAAACCCAACCAAATAACCCCCACAAAATGATGTACAGAAGTAGATGTAATACTAATATAAAGCTCACATCTCTGGAACCCTATGTTAGGTCCCTCATTACTGTCAGGGAGGAATGAGTTTAGGAGATTTAATGTACAAAGAAATGGCAATGTTTAGATTCAGCTTGAATATGTAGTCTTAAAAAGCTGGACAAGAAAAAGATGGTACCTAACGTTGGGACTGAACTGGAGAATTTTGGAAGAAAAGCTTGAAGTTCTGTCTGTGTTGTCTTTAAACTGATGGTTAGACACCATGAGAAAATACTGAAGCAGAGTATTTATTAGGGAAAAAACAATTGTGAAAGGCCAAGGCTAGCAGGGGAGAGCTACAATAGCTGCATTTTTGTGTGAGATCTCCCCTAGCAGTGGGTGGTACACGGGAAAAAGAAGGAGAATCATTGAGTCCAAGACTTAATTGAAGTTGGAAGGGATCTCTGGAGGTCACGTAGTCCAAGCTCCTGCTCAAAACAGGGAGCATGTCACAGACAGATCAGGTTGCTCAGGCCTTGCCCAGTTGGGTTTTGGCTGCACACAATCTCTCTGGGCACCTGTTGGAGTGCTTAACCACCCTCCCTATGACCGGCACGAAACTCTAGAAGACTGTGTAGGATGTTGGAGAATGGTACAATCATTAATTTTAAAAGGATGATTTCAGCATTAGGACAAAGTGCCAGAAGTTGTCAATGAATGAGGTTTCAGAAATGGCAGGTCAAAAGCAATTTTGTATAAGCCCTAAAGTATGGCACAGAAAGAGTTGAGACTTTTCTAAAAGGCTCCTCTGAGCACTGGGAATAAGAAAACAAAATTTATTTTAATTGGTAGACAGACAGTTAATTCTTACGTGATTTTGCAGATGTTATTGCTTTCAATGATTGACCTGTCCACATTTGTCTGATATGTTCATGGTCAGATACTTTTCCCAATGTTTAAAATATTCTGGGGAAGCAGAGACAGAATTAAAAAGAAAGATTTAATTAGCCCAATGCTGTCAGCAGCAGGTCTTCTTTTGGAGGTTCTTTTTGGCCCAATACAAGATTAAATGCTTTATAGTGCACAGCCATCACCGAAACTCAAGGTCAATAAAGATACTGTCGATTTTGTTGAAAGCAGAGTTAGGCTGACACTCTGCGGTTTTGAAAATTCTACCCATAGATGACAATTGAAACTACTAAGAATATTAACTGTGATGGAAAAAATGCATAAGTAATATTATTTGAGACTGAGAGTTACATTGCACAACTAGTGAGACCATGTACTTGTATAGGTGCTAGATCAGCTCAGTTTTCTCACCTCCATGCCACAGGCACTGTGACACCCAAGGCAAGGCAGAACTACTGTATTATAAAAAGGGTGTCTCAGAGGGCCACAAAATAATGAAACAATAGCTTGAATGTCATAGGCACACAACAAGCAAGCAAAGCATGCATCAGGCCTACAGCTAAACAGCATCCTGGATCTTAATTCAACTGCTGAGTAACATTTCAGGTCCTAGGGAGGGACATGCATCTTGTCTAAGTTTAGATTAGCTCCTCACAAGGTTGTGCATCTAGGCTTTGCTGCCAATGCGCCAGTGAGTGTAGTTGTGAGGTGAGACTCCAGTCAAGTTGATGTTTGGATGCAGCTAAGGCTGCATCCTGGTCTCAGGAACTGGATAGTTTTCTTCTGTTTCCTAATCTTGAAGTAGCTTCAAAGCCTGTCTTTCATTTCCAAGAAGTGTAGTGCTTCTGATTTTGCTGCTGCCCACGCAGCTGTCACCATTTCTCCTGTATTTTTGCTGAAATAGCAACCTTCTCGCTGGTCAGCCACCAAACTAACATCACAAGAGAGTCACTGAAGGCTCACTAAAAAGAGATCTGTCTAAAGCCAAGAAGAGCCAAAGGCCACTTTAAATCTGACACTATTCTAAAGTCACTATGGAAGAATTCCACCTTCTGGAGGAACAGCTGTCATCATCACTTGTGCTGAAGAAGGGGTTTTCCCCTGATTTTACCTCTGTGCAGCTAGGTAACCAACGAAAGGAGATGGTATTTGATTCAGTTCTGCATGAAAAAGTTCAAGCTTTGGAAGCAAGGACTTTCATGCCTTGACTCAATGTACAGGAGCACTCCTTTTGTGTCACATTATATTTTGGCCACTCTGAAAGTGGTGAATTTGCATAAAATATATTAAGGGACATAATATGATAGTGTGGAGAAAAGTTTCATGAAGGAAAGAAGCCATCACAAACTTAAGGGATCTGGCTGGATTTATGCTATCAGACTGCAGAAACAGGGTAATCTTTCTTCCACATAGGCAGAAAACCTGTGTACAAAATACAAAAGCTGTTGTGTTGAGTGATGATTCATTACTGCAACAGAAATTGACATGCAAACAAATTTACACTTTCTCATTTCACATGGACAGAGGAAAACATCTTCTTAATTTTAAGAATTAGCATCAAGGCTTTCAGTAGATAATCAAGGATGCATTGAAGGTGCCAGACTGCCAAGTGCACCAGAAGGTGCACAGAGACTGAAATCCTGCCTGTAACCACAGAAAGGCTCACAGAGGCAGCAGCAGTGTAGACTTCCCAAACACAGACATATGGCAGTCTTGTTCTAAGGGTCTAATTCCTTCCATCTTGCCCTCCCTCCTTCCCTAGTACTAGAAATGGTTGAGTGATCTCTTCTATATCAGCAATTTGAGGAAACCTTTCAGACTAAGGGGCAAGCGATACAGCTCTGCTGATTTCATTCAGTGTTGCACTTGATGGACTGGAACTGGCTGATTGTCACCTTTTGGTTTCCAAGAGAACATAAACTACATTGGCAGTTTTTGAACACACAGTTGTACAGTAGTTTGATTTGACTCAGCAAAATCAACCCTTTTTATGAATGTTATATTTTGAATTCCTTTTACAGGCAGAGAGGCACTGAATATGCAGCATGGGCAGCATGTCACAGCTCCTGTTCCTTAGTAGCTGGTGCTTTGCCCTGTTCTATTTCCTGATGAACTGCACAAAAAATTATTTCCTGTCATTTGTGCTCTAAAATTATCCTCACTGTTGGAGTGAACAAATCAAAAGAGGTCTGCTTGTTTCAGAGAGCGTCTTGCTGCTCCGTAGACTGTCCATGAAAATGTCAAATGGAAACACTTCTGTCAGATCACTCCTACGGGTGTCAGGTGTGTGTAAGTGGAGGAGGCTTCAGCAAGGATGGGACAGAACAGGCAGGGAATAGAACAGCAGGGAGCTGTTATCTTTTGTGAGAACACTTTCCCCCTTGAACTTCTTGGGATTGATGTTTCTACCAGTATAAGATACTGCCACCTGGACTAGCACCAGCTCTGCTGCTCAGCTGAGACCTGTATCCCATGTAACAGAGATACTGTCTTGGGAAAATCAGAACCAGCAACTACCTACCCCAAGGAACATGTAGCTTTCATCTTCCACTAGCCCTCCTCTTTCCTACATCCTTTCTCCTGAATACAACAACACACGAAGAGGCATGGAGAAAAGTTAACTTGCTCATCTTTCTCATGTTGCTTCTCTGTTTCCTATATTGAAGGATGCAACATATTTTTTTAATATAGATGCAAATGCATCTGTCATAATCCTGCTGACCCCAAGGTGTGGAATGAAGGTGAATCTGGTGAAGATGTTTAGATTCATGCATTGTATTTGTAAACTTCTTCAGGTTTGGAAAAGCTGTGGTTTTTCTTTAGCTCTGGCTTTCCAGGCATTATTTTCTGGGCACCAAATCTCTGGAAACACTTCCAGGAAAAGGGATCTTGGGGTCCACCTGCCTGTGCTAATTTTTCAAAGCAGTTTTATTCTAGCAGCTTTTGATTCCATTATTTCTTTCCTACTGTGATATTTTCTATTCAACTCTGCAGAAAACCTGATGCCGTTAAGCCAGAGCCATCCTATTGTTCTGCAGTGCTTCCAATTTGCATGGAAAATTATTCATGTTAATAACTCCCCATTGGTCATGTCTTATCTTCCTAAGTCATGTCAGAGAGCTACACGATGCAAGCCCTGCTGTCACAAGGTTTCTGTACACTTAAAAAGGCATGAAGCCATTTGCCTTAAGTGAATTCAAATGAACTGAAGGTTTTAGGGACTTATGTAAAATCAGACAGAATTCTCAAGATTTTCTTAATTTCTCCTCAGGTCACGTTATCCACCTCTGCCTCTGCTATCACTCTTTGACCCAAATACTCCTCCTGCCCATGCTGCTGCTGAGCCCTGTGTTCCAGAGGGAGGCCACCTGTCATTCTGCAGCAAGGGGAGGTGTTCACCTCACAGTGCAAGGGAACGCTGCTTTCTCAGCTGTCAGCAAGTTAAGGTGTTGATTACAGATGTCACTTGAATTCAGCCAACAATATTTGGCCTACCCTTTCATTCACTGCAAAGGAGTTTGCCTGTTTCTACAAACCATAAATATAATTGCTGGTCAAGTGAAGTTAACGAGGCTTTTAGGTTTATTGTGCTTTTCCCCATTTGTACATATGCTCTAGATAAAAAATAGTGGGTTTTAGCAGTTGGGTTCATAAGCATGTTTTCTTAATCTTCAAAAACTGCTGACATGCTCATATTACAATAAAAAAGTTAATGTTTGATGGGCATAATGCAAACTACAGAGCTACCCTGATATAAGATGCAGTGTCTTGTACATAATCACAGAAAACTCTAAAATTATTTTAGACTCTAGGGAAGTGCTTTAAAAAACATCAAAGCATCTTTTCAGTTGCTGTTTAAAACCACTCTTGTTTCTCAGTTTTTAAGCACTATCACTCAGCATTGGTTTTGCTTCCTAATGTTGATTTACTTTGACGTGAGCTTTTGTTTCACAAACTTTGTGAAACACACCTGTTTAAACACTTTGGCAATATGGAGCAAACCTGAAAATGGTTCAGTATCTATTATTTCATAACTGAAACCCAGTCAGGTTTCTTTTGTATTTTAGTATAATATTGTAAGCCACACAGGAAACCTACCTTCATTTCTATAGTGACTTATTGTAGAATATTTTTTCAGATATTATCAACCATATGATATATTAAAATTACTCAGTGTTGGCACCACTCCTAAATACAAGCCCATGTACATGCATTATAGCTCTATTCGGATATTAAGAGTATAAACTGAGTTTCATTTTCTGACAGATGACAAATAAAGTTACCATCAAAGCAGGTGGAATAATAATCAAATGAAAAAAGACAGTGTGAAATTTCCTGAAACATCTTATTTCATTATTTACAAAAAGATAGGTCAAGTGTATCTTGTATGACAAATGGTGTTCCTTTTCCTACTGAAATCAGTGACTAAGCTACTCTGACTTCACTGGCAGCATAAGCTGTTCCTGCTAGGCAGTAAAAATGCAAACCCTGACTATGCCTTCATGGACTTGAGTATAAACTTGCATTAACTCCACCCATGTCTGACTGGAGTTTAAATACTGCATGCCCTCCCAGTGGGTTTGACTCCTTCTGAACAGAGTACAATTGTTCATTATGAAGAGACAAAAGTATTTTTGCTTACAAAACAGGGTTCAAAGAAATTAGTAATTGAAAAAAAAAAACAAATCCTTCATAATTCTACTAATAACATAATTCTACTAATAAACTGAACATTCAGCCCACGTTATCAGCATTGCCAGATGGGTTTCAGTGGAAATATGCTGCCTTTTCACAAGTAGTGCTCTGGAAGACTACACCATTTTCTCAGGTTAAGGGGAAGTTTAAACATAAGAAGAATAAAACCTTTCTGGTCTCAAAGGCAAATATATCTCCTTGCTTTCCAGAACTCCAATTTCCCCCAGCATTTGTATATTAGCATTTTTCAGAAATTTTTTCAGAGGATTCCCCAGACCTCAGAGGGCTCATTAAAAAGCCTTTGCTTGAAGGAAGATCCTTTTGTGAATTAGTAATGGGTTAGAGGATGAAAAACAAAGGTGGGAGCTACTGATCATCAGTTAAAGGAATTTTCAAAAAGGCAAGCACAGGAGATCAGGATAGGTCCTGCATTGTTCAACACATCCACAAATGGGCTGGAAAAAGATGGTGGATAGCCAAAGTGGCTAATGACAGAAAGCTGTTTCCAACAGTCAAAACCAAAATCTGCCTGAGAAGTAACAGAGGAATCTCACATTATCAACTGACTGGGTAGTAAAATGGCAGAAAAATACAGTGCTGATAAATACAAAAGAGTGCATATGCGAAAAATACAGCCCTAATAACTGCTTCTGAATAAGCAGTTGTCACTCCAGAAGGAGCTCTTGCAGTCACTGTAAATGTCACCACAAAACCACCAGCTTAACATTCAGTCCAGGGACTGGGTGTGCCCTTGGCTCACAAACTTGACCTGCTGGTTGCCAGAAACTGGAAGATATAAAAGAGGAAGGAACCTTCTGTACTCACCCTGTTTCTCATAGGTATCCACTACTTGCCACTGCTGAGAGAAGATGGAGCTGTATGGATCTTTGCTATGGCCTAGAACAGCTGCTCTTATACCCTTATGTAAAAGGAGCAGTTCAAGAGACTAGATCTAACCTGGAGCCACAAAGGAAAGTGAAACCATAGAGGTACACAACCTGACAACAAATGTCTCAAGTTCCAGACAAAGGAACAAAGCATCGGAACAAACAAAAAACCTCAGAAGAGACCACAAGGAGACCCTGGATTAACCCTTGCCAGTTTAGAAGATTACTGAGTGTTTTGGTGCTTTAGCCAGGGTTGACTGACAGTCCAAAATACCACAATAAAGCATCACAGTAACACCTGAAGAGTTCAGAGACAGATGTACCAATATAGAGAGCAGAGTGTAAGCAGAGAAGAGAATATCAGCAGTTCCAGGAGTTTTTCCCTCAGAAGGAGGCACTGGTTGAAAAGAAGACGAATGAACTGCCAACCTGAAAGCAAACGGCAGCCATCCCAGACTAGTAATGCTTCTGTGACACAGCTTTACTGATGACTGTCCCTGTAATGCCAGACAAGGCACATTGGATGTTATAATATCTGAAAATATCTATCTTTTGCTTAATGACCCTGAATTGGTATCACGTGCAGTGGAGCACAGGTTTACATGTCAGCATCAGGTGTCCATCTGTACTTAACTGGGTCACACCAGTGGGACAGTCTGTCAGCAGTGGATGGTGTTAGAAGAACAGGGATTTTCCAACAGCAGAATTTGAAGTCCTGGCATTGTTACTGCATCCTGAGATTGACATGATTCACATCCACAAAGGTGTTTAACCATTGCTGAGGGTAGTTGGAATCATACTGATCCAGGGTGTTTCAGGTGGCCATATACTTAGAGAGAAAACACATTTTTAACTTTAACTTGCAGAAAGCAGGAAGGAAAGGGGCACTGAGTTTGCTGCTTAACCTGAGAACATCTTAAGGGTTTACACCTGCACACTCCAAGAGACAGGTTTCTTGGCTGTAAACATGCTCTGTGCTCTGCTTCCCACTCATCTCTTGTTCCCAGCTGTGCCACAGACCACTCCCAGACAGCACAAGGAAGTGTCCTGGACCTGCTGAATCACAGATGCATTGGAGCCAGAATTTTTAGGTAACCATGGAACTTGGAAGCAGCTTTGGAGCAACTCTGCTGACACAGAAAACTGCAACAGGCTAAAATAATGAAATCAAGTGAAGACTCTGCATGAAAAATCAAATACTTAATGCTCCATGACAACACTCTTGTATCAAGAGCGAGCCACAGAAGCAACAGGGCAAGGGCCTCACAGGGTAACTGAATGTTCTTGGAGAATGTAGTCACATAACTGTTTGTATTAGTTTTTCATATGTGGTGTTTAAGGGCTATTATCTAGAATTTTGGCCAGGAAAACATAACAGAATTGAGACTGTTTTTAATTTTTCAAACACAGATCTTTAGACAAATCCTATTAAGGAGAAGCTACTGGGAAAATGCCATCAAAATAAAGGTCTCTGTCCAGCATTCTGCCTGGAGGCAGGCCCTGATTTCTGAACACCACACTGTACAGTGAGTATCATGTGATGATGGAGGGACAGGGAATTATCTCCTGGCATTGACCACAGCTTTTTGCTGCACTTGATTCAAAGATTCCTGCTGATTTTAGGGTGTCAAGCCCTAATGCCTCTCAACTAATGGCCGAACATCTCAATGATGTTCACCAAGTTTCAGTGGGAAGATGACAAAAACTGACCTCTTTCTACTCTGAAGGGTTTCCATGGACCCCACAAGAGGAGTCCAATGGCCATAATGGTCTGTGGGCCTCCTCCATAGAGGTGTTGTGTTTCTCTAGGATTACATGCACATGGCCTGCAAGTAGAGGTTAGGCTATTATAACATTATTTTTCCATTTGAGGACACTTTGACGCGTGCCCAGAGAGAGGAATACATGCTTAACTTATCAGGGGAATGCATTTGGATATTTTCACTCACACTCAGCAATGGACTATTCTTAGTAACTAATAATATGCATGTGCCTTGCAGCATGCTCTTTGATAGCCTGGTTTCTATTCCTTAGGGATGTAAGATTTTACAAAGAATCCTGGAGTAAAAGAAAATGTCTTTTTCTTTTTATAACATGGCAGTTTCCTGCAGTGAAAAATAAACAGAACTGCTGCTTACATCACTTTCTTCCTTATAAACACATCTGAGGTAAAAGTATCAGGTTGACATGATAAATATCAGGTCAAGGCAAAGCAGTACAAATGCAGGGTTAAAACTGCCTGCTATGACTGTTAAAGAAATTATGTATTTTTTAGTCACTTACTGAAATCAGGATTTTCAAGGGCTATTCTTTTTTCTATCTCTATTTTCTAAATGTTTAAACCAAGCATCCCACAGCAGTCCTGGTATCTGCATGTCATTTGCAATCCCTCATAAGTTTTAAGGTGGTTTAATTTGTTTTAAAGCCTGAAGTACCTACAAACAAAATTAGCTGCTGGCAGGTTTAGAGACACAGAAGTGGAGTAATTTGGTACATGGTTGCCATGGCAGCTAACCTACATCTAAATTATCCTACATGCTTCTCGCAGCCATTCTCTGGCATTGTTCCTGAATTGCTGGTTCCCCTTTTTTTTTTTTTTTTTTTAAGCCCTGCCTTGTGTAAAGTCCTTCTCTTTGTGCCACCTTGGCCTCATCTGCTGGCTCAGCCCTCACATCCTGGCACACTCTACAAGCTGCTGCTATCACCCATTAATGGAAAGGGGAAGCAAGAGGAGTACAAGTAGTGTGTTCCAGCTATTCTGCCTGTTGAGAGCAGCTTCCTGAAAGCTGATTTTCACTGAAGTAAACCACAGTGGTAATTCCCCTCATTTTCAGGACTTAAAGCTTGCTGCAAAATCATTGATTTTGATGACGCTACTGCAGATTCACAGAGATATAGTAAAAGCCAAATTTTGCCTTAAAACAGTGAATTTATCAAACGAATAATGAACTTTGGTCTGAGGCTACATGGGAGCAAATCAAGGTGTTATCTCTTCTATCCAGAGAAAAAAGGTTTTGAATTGCTTTGGCAATGTTTATTACCAAGCAGAAATATTAAAAGAAAGGGCATGAGTCCTCCAAGGTCTTTCCCTACCATTGATCTCCCTCTCAGCACAGTTAGAAAATAAAGCCAGTGCTATTTATGAATGTTAAAGTTTTGTTATTTATCTCTAATTAAACAGTTCCTTTCTGTAAAATGGCTCTGTTTCAGAGGAAAACCATCTCACTGGCTATTTCTGACCAACCATCCTTTTTATCTCCCTTCTTGCCACCTCTGAGAACTAAATTGTGACGCTGCTTCCCAGGAACCCAGCCCAGGTCTTATCAGTTCCTGACAGATCACGGATAGCTGACATGCCTTCTGCCTATGGCTGCATGTGACCTTAGGGTTTAGAGAAAGTGAGATCAGAAGATAAGAACTGCAGAGTATTTACTTACTTATTTTTAACATAGTAAACTCAACATGCTGTCAAAGCAGAAGTTTTGTTGAATTTTAAGAAGATTCAGTTTCATTATCAGTTTGGTTGGTTGTTAGTTTTCAGGCAATTGCCTAGAAGATGGTCACTGCTGTTGAAGACTTGACATTGCCAGATACATTTGTGTGTCAAGTCAAGAAGTGGGGATTAATCTATTTATGATCCTCATATCACAAAGAAGTAGGAAAATCCCTGGATTTGTGGGATTACAGGCAATGCTAAAGTGATTTCTTTTCAGGGATACTGACTGAAGACTATGAGATTCAGCCAGAGCTTTTTGCTTTTTTCTGAGTTCATTTATTCAGTCCAGTCATCTCAGGATAGCTTGCTTTTTAAAATGAACTTTCAAAATATTAAAAGCCATGCAGATACAAAGCACAAGGAATAAGAGAAGTAACAATGAATCTTGAGAAATGACAATGAATAAAGACCTTTTGAGGATTTAGGCTTACTGAAGAGCTGTCCCCATAAATGCATTCTGCAGTATTTTATTAAACAATTGGCTGAAGAACTAAAACAATCACTTTTTGGAATAACTGGGTAAGAGAGGCAGGTCTGGCAACAGTATCAGGATTGCCCCTGTAGATCTGTGGAGAGGCAAAGGATATAATATACACAAGGGTAAATGTTTAAGAGAGAAGTGGATTTCCTCTCACTGCTTTTTAATTTTAGTATGGTATATTCGTCCACCCTAATTTTTGTTCTTTCCCTGTAAAACATTGCATGCATGCAATAAAAGTTTAATATGGGAAAACAGTACAGGTTGAAGTAGGCATCCTGAAGAGAGTCACAAAACTTGAAATTAAAACAGAGAATCACCCTTCCCATTCAGAAGAATGAGGATGTTTAACACTTTCTATTCAGAAAAATGTCAGATACTAAGTTAGATATACTTGCATTACTTGCATCTGTATTGTCTAATGTAATAATTTCATATTAACTCCCCATGCACAGTACTTTTCCAGGGCTCTTTGCAAAAAGGTCAGAAATAATGTTATTCCTGTTTTGCAGATAAAGGAACTGAGTTACAGAGAAGTAAATTGACAAACCCAGCAAATTGACCACAATGCCTCCCAGTTATCCTGGACCTCTTAGCACAACACAGATCCCTGTAGTTATTATGGATATTTTTACTTTTTATCCTTCTTGCCAGAGCCTCTGACAACTTTCACTTTAGGGATACAATGTGTACCGCAGTTTTTATGGTAAGCTGTGATTCATACTGTTTGGACCCCATTCATATTTTGTGTGGCATAAGAATAAACTCAATTACATCCTGGAGAGCTTTGCCAATGAAATATTAAAGCTGATATCTGAGATAAAGCTCCTCACTGCTATGCTTTTCAGCAGTAGCAAGGGAGAAGTGAGAAGGGGTAGCACATTAAATCTGATGGCTATTCTTCCTGGTTTTACAGAGACACTGCTCTGATGTTTTTGAGGCTGATGATGACATGATACAGCCTCCAAACTCTGTTGAGCCTCAGGGAGGGAGAAGTTCAGGAATGGTTTTCCACCTTTTTATGTACCCAAACTTAACTTCTGTTGGCTTTCAGGCGTGCCATTGGTTTCTATGAGAACAGCATCAGCTCTTGATCGGGCTGGTCCTGATCCCTGTCTCTGTGTGCACTGGTCTGACCCCACAGGGAGTGGGTTTGTGATTCTTCAGCTTTCTACAGGGCTCATTCTCTGATTAGTTTGGTCTTGGTGCCAAGGGAAAGGGGAACAGAGGTGCTGTCAAGAGTAGCACGAGGATGCCAATGTTTGATCGTAACTGGAGGTTGTGAAATTGTTCCCTTGGAGTTTGCTTGTACTGGCAACCACTGACACTAGGTAAGAGTCCCCTGTCACTAGTCTATCCATTACAGAGTTCATCAATCCATTATTTCATACCTGGCCTTGCTGCCCATTGGGTTTACCATGTTCTCCACCTTTCACTGGACTGTGCTGGACTGCAGATCCCCTGACCTGCCCATTCCTACCAAGGTGAGCCCAAAAAATGACATCTTCATTTTTTACACACATCTACCACTGACACAGGTATAAATGCACAGGGAATCTGATGATGGCCACACATCAGCATCCTCCTTTGTCTTACATTTGAGCCACTAAGGATTTCAGATTTTTTAGGTAGTGTTACTGCACTGTTTATTGGGAGAGACCTTATGCAGCAGTATCCTGTCCCTGCATATTTAAACCCTTTGTGTCCCCTATCAAATTAACTCTTGGGATAAAATTTCCCTCACTAACCACGAGATCCCCATGACCACACCTCGAAAAAACACATCCCCATGGGTAGAGGGATATGATTCTATCATGTCACGCTGAACTGTGCACTAGGGTGGAAGTAGTGAGCATGGCTTTGAAGCCACGCCTGCCACGGCTCAGCAAAAAGCATCTTTCTCTGCTTGAGGAAGATGGTTGGACCAGGCAGCCTCCAGAAGTGTCTTCCCACCTCAGTCACTGTGGTCTGGCGATGTTTGCGTCAAACTATTTGCTCTCCCCTGTGTGTCCGTCTGTTTGAATTAAGGGCACGAATGTCCTTTGTCTAGCTGCTATGCCAGCTTGCCCGCAGCGTGGCTGGGATGACAGAGCCGCAGCCACCGAGGTGCCCTGACGGGGCACAGACCGGGGAGGCTCAGCTCAGCGGCACGGCTGGGCAGCGGCACACCGGAGCGGCACGGGCTGGCAGCGGGCAGCTGCGGCAGCTGCCCCCGGTGCCCAAGGCCTGGTGCCTCCTGCCAGAGCCCTTCCATAGCCGAAACCAAACGGGTTTCGGGATGGCAGAGGCGGGCGGGCAGCACCTGCCCGCTCCCGCACCGCATGCCGCAGCCCTGCCCTGCCTGGGCGCACTGGCGCTGAGCGGTCCGTGCCGAGGAGCGACCCGCAGGAGCCAGAACTGTCGCCGCCACCCCTCAGACACCGCGGCCGGCGCTTATTCATCCTCCCCGGAACGCCGGCCGGGCGCCGCCGGCCGCGGCAGGTGGGGCAGGTCTGCGGCGCGGGGGTCGCTGGGACGTGTAGTTCCTTGGGGCAGGCGGCGGCGGCGCGGCGCGGTGGCGCGGACTACAAGCCCCAGGGCGGCCCGCGGGGCCCGCACCGCGCGTGGGGCGGTGGCGGCGGCGGCGGGAGGTGGATCCTGGCGGCGCGGCCCCGCGGCTCTCGCCGCTCCCGGGGGCGGCCGAGCGGAAACCCGCCCCCAGCCGCCCGGCATCCAGGAGGGCGACGGCTGCGGCCAGGGCGAGAGGGATGCGCCTCGCCCTGTCCGACAGCGGCGAGCAGCGGCCGCCCTTGATTAGCAATTAGCCCGTCCCCAGTCCCCCCTTGGCAAGCACTGTCCCATGAACGCCGACCCGCCGCTGGCAGCAGCGGCCGACGGCTTCTCCCGCGGTGCTGGCGTGTGGGTCGCTTAAGCCATGGGGAATGGGATGAACAAGGTAACCCCGCTCGTCGTTGTCGCCGTGCGCGAGTGCATGTGTGCGGGCCAGCGCGGCGGGGCCAGGGGCGGCTGTCCCTCCCCGCCTCGGGGCGGGCGGGGTGCCGCGGCGCCCCCGCCTTTGTCTCGCCCCGGCGCCGCGGGCACCCGCTCCCGGAACAAAGGCCAGGGCAGGAGGGCTTTTCCCTTGGGTTTTGGGGGTCCCCCGCCTCGGGGCGAGGGCGGAGGGACGGAGACCGCGGCCGCGCCGATCCCTCGGGGCGCGCCGCCCTCTCCTCCCCAGCCGCAGCGCGGGCGGGCGGGAGGGGGGCCCTGGTTTCGGTGATGTGCCCGGGCTTCCCCTTCCCGGGCGAAGCGAGTTCCCCGCGGTCGGCGAGGGCCGGTCTGCCCCCGGTGCCGGGCTCCAGTGCCCTCTCTGTGTCCCCCAGCCCGGGGGTGCCGTGGGGCAGAGCCGGCAGCCCCTGAGGCGCGGCAGGGGCCGTCAGCGGGCGCCGCGCTGAGCCGAGCCGGGGCACCTGGGCACAGCCCGCTCCGCTCCCGCGCCGAGGAGCAGCCGCTGGACATGGGCTGGGCCCGCCCGGTGCCCGTGGGACAGGAAAGCGCTCGGCCCCAGTGGAGATCGCAGTGAGGGAGAGGAAGGAAGATGGATCTGTTTTGCAGAGGGTGTTGGCCTTTTGGCAGTAGGGGGCTTATTGTACGCACCGATTCCCCTGGCATGTCATGGTGGTTACCTACGGACCACTGTGATTTTTCTCAGTATCTCCACCTCTGTTTAAAACCCAGGTTTGAAAGTGTGGTGGTAACTAGCCTTTTATATATAGCTTACTATGAGGAACAGAAGTTGAGTCATCTCCTCTGTCTTACATCCTGCTTTGAGTGCTTTGGGAGTAGCTTTGCTGTGTGGCCTCTGACAAAGCAGAGGAGAACAGCTAGAAATAGCTCCTCACATTTTGTCCCAGACTGACATCCTTGCCCCTGGAAGGATCATCAGATTGATGAACATCCAGAGTGCTTAGTGTGCTCCCTGGAAGGGGAAGCCTTTCCATCCTATGGGTAGAGACATTGAAATAGAAACCTTTGGCAGGGAAAAGATCTGGCTGCTGAGGAATCGAGTTAGTGCGTAAAAGGTAGAACCTCCCTTGGTCCTTTTTTCAGTTTTTGCTTTCAAAGTCTGGGAATAATGCTGTAGTATTAGCCACTCATTGATATTAGCCTTCTAGAAATGGCCAGTTAGGAAGATATACAGCTAGAGAAACTCCTTTTAGGCCTCTGGTATATTTGTAGTAATTTTCTTGGAATGCTTGAAATTATCAGAACATGTAGAGGGACACAATATGGGATACTTAAGTTGCAGTCTGGGGAGAAAAAAAAATAAAACCTAAAGGACAACTCTCAGCCCTTTGAAGCTGCATTGCATTTTACTGTGGTACTGTGTGGTAGGAATTGGCAATCTGTGACTGGCCAGTTTGGTCATTTTAATTCTGTTAGATGTTGCCCTGACATGTACCACCTGGTGCTTTCAGGACAAGCATAATACCACTTGGATTTTTCTCCCCTTTCTTATAGCTGTATCCAAGAGGTTGAGCTGTTGAGCAGTTTGGGAAGGGCTGGCTCCTTTAAGGAGGCTACAGTCATGCAGAGTACTGGCCATCACGGTTTATATTTGTAGGGGTCCCACATCTTGGTGTGGAACTTGCCACCTTCCGAATGTGCCTCTGGATCATCTCTTCCTCCTGATCTCGTGAGTCGGCGAAGCTGGAGGGGCAAGGGGAAGCATGGAGCCATCAGTGCAGATGTAGGTGGTATTTGCTTGACTCAGTGTAGTCAGTCAATACAAATTGCCTTAGTTTCCAGCTGAAGTGTGTTTCTTGTGGCAGATCTGTGTATGGATGGTAGGAAAAATAATCAGCTTATTTGATGATGGATTATTTCATTTAAGGAGTCCCTTTGTACAGATGCCAAGGGAAGAGGATTAATGATGGCCTGGAATGGGTGTGGTAAGAAAGAGCTCCAGGGATTGCTAGAGCCTGTCAATACCGATTCGTTCTCAGTGGCATGGTCCCTTCTTTATTTTTCTGTCCCGTTATATTGATGTATTTCATAGCAAATAGCAATTGCACATGACTTCATGTGGCCATTAGAGTGATAAGGGCTGGAGGCCTGGCATTCTTTTTAGCCTGGCCTAGTTTTTTTTTTTTTTTCTAAAGCCCATCCTAGACTTCTGACATTTCCTGAATTAAACTGAAATCATTTGTTCATAAACACCTTTTTTATTCTGTTCAGAGAAGGACAATCAGCTTGTGAATGTGCATTGACCCACCTAGTTTAATTTTCAGTACTTCACCTTTTTTCCTTGTATTTTTAAGATGTATATTTTACCGAATGAGTAATGGGGTCTGACTTAGGAAGTTATCTCAGTAGTCTGATTTGTGTTCATGGTTAATGTCTAACTTTGACTTGTATTCAAAGTTCAAGTTGAAGTCTGTGGTTGAAATGTAGAAATGTTTTCCAGGAGCTGAAGTCTAGTGGCTGAGATGGTGACCAGATTTGACTATCTGTGTACAGGATCTTGGTGAAGAGCTCTTCCTGGGGTTTAGTTGTTGTTTAGAGCTGTTAAAGTTAACTGACAGTTATTCATGTAAACTCCTCAGAAGATTCGAGTATTATCTCTATGAAAAAGGGCAGATAAGCCTTGCTTGTTGTAGGAGTGGATTAATAAGAAATTTAAACCAGTGTGGCTAGTTACAGCTGAGGTAGCTAATTTTATGGAAGTCAGAGAAGCTGTGCCAGTTCATGTCAGCAGCAAATCCCCCTCACTGATGTGTGCCACTCTCGTGTACTACTGGAGAAAGGTAGGTTTGTCTTCTCCTTTTGCAGCGCCCCAACACCTCTGAGAAAGCCCCGTGCACTTCTCCAGAGTGCCCATCAGTACTAACACAACCAGAAGCAGTGTTAGGCAAGAATTAGGTGCTTTATTATAGGCATTTGTTGATAGAGGAAACAGCAGCAAAGTAGCCCTTTAAGCATTTTCCAGAGAGGTGTGTTGTCAGAGAGGACTGACAGAAGCATTAGCAACTGCTGTCTGTTCCAGGGCTCAGTCTTTGTGCAAGGTGGAGAACATGAGCTGCTCTCATGCGAGGTACTAACTAGGACAGACGTTGGTGTCCCTGTCCCTTGGTGCATCCTTTACATCGGTTACTTGCTCTGTGGTCATTTTCTCAATGTTTCGGATCATATAAAGATGCTACTGTTTTTATTCATATAGCAGTGGTTGAGAGGTTCACAAAAACAACCACGTTATTTTTCTGCTCTTCTGACTCCCACCCCTTCTCTCTCACACGCCCCTAGCTGCCATCAGCCTTCATTTTGCACAGCCCGGAGTTGCAGTTACTGAAGGCAGTGTGAGATGACACAGCTGAAAGTTCCCAGCCATAGTTGAGTGCTGAAGTATTAGTCAGCATGACATAAAGATTCACTTCTTTTCAGGTAGCTTTCACCCATAGTAATGTTTCTTGCTTCTAGAATGACTAGTACAAGAGGGATAACATCTGTCCTTGGTTGCACGGTGTCCTAATTACCTGCCTATCATACAGCATTGCTTCCTGATGTACAAATGCAGACTTCTCGATTTTTCCTCCTTTGCCAACGAGAAACCTCATTTCTGCAACCTCCCAGTGTTTCTCACTATCTTTAATTTCTAATGTCAAAGCTTAAGGACTGTGAATTGAAATTAGGCTTTTATTCTCTCTTGAGAATGCACATTTGATGCAGAAATAATGTCCTGGAGTCTAAAATGCTATAGTCTACAGCAGTAATGGTGTGATGGAAGATCTGTGCTGCAGATAGGAAATACCAGACAGCTATTTTAAAATAGCAGAAAGCCTCGAATTTAATTTATTTTTTTTTTTTATACTGAAATTGAGGGAGCTCACTGGGGTGATCTTGTTAGTGAAATTCATTCATAACTTGAGTCCCTTTGCTTTGGAACATGATTTTGTTTGCAGAATTTAGTCTCTTTGGCAGTGACTCTTGAGTACTGCCCTATCTGGAACAGGTACAGGCTTCTTCTAGCAAATGTCATCAAGAGTGCTTGAAATACTGAATTGTCCCTTGAAACCATGAATCTTGCACACATGGAAGGGGACAGCAGGATGTTGGAAAGCTTCTTTACCCTACACCATAGCCTGGCATTGGAAACTGGCCTGGGCATTTTTGCTCTCTTTGTAAGAATGTTGAATTTGTACAAATGAAGAGGGAAGGAAAAGGGAGAAAGCTATCTCAGCTTCTTTTTGCAAAATGTACAGATGTACAGGTGCCCCTACTAAAGAACCGTTTTCTTGATGAACCAGTGCTGTCAATCAGCCCTTAATTTTCAAGCAAGGTTCTACAAGCAATCAGGTACAGCAAGGGTCCTGGAGAAGCTGTCTTTTTGTATCGGGGTGGGGAATTGAGCCCTGTGTTTAGAGCTGGTGTGACACAGAGACAGAGCAGGCAGAGTGATCACCCAGCAAAGCCTAAAGGGAGGAATGTTTGCGCAAACCAAAGCTGCAAGGATTGCAAGAGATGCTGCAGCTTTCTGTTTCCCGCAAGGCTCGATAAAAAACAGCAGACGTGATGCTTTGACCAGATGAAAGCTGTGAAGTTAGGGCAGGTCAGAAGCTGTTTTACAGCCTCTTCTGCTGGCCCTGCTAACCTGTGCATGGTGACCTGGCTCACCTTTCCGCAGGAGGGTTGCAGTGAAACCAAGTCTGTGGCAATGATCCCTGATGAAAAGTCCTTCATGACTTTCCTAAATGGGTGGAGTTTTCCTTTTAAGTGGCTGTGCCTGAGAGGTTGTTGCAGCTGTTGTGGTGACACTGGGGTGTTGCTAAGGCTATAGGAAGTCAGTGCTGTTGTATCTGTATTGGTGGTATGCTGTACGCGGGCTGAAGAAAAATGGATTGTATGGTTTCACCACCACAGTTCTGATCTCCTCAAAGGATGTGGGTGTGGGTCAGAGACTTCAGGTGGCAGAGAACAAAAATCTTGGCCAGCAGTTCGGTGTGCCTGGTGGTTTTTGATGCCTGTACTGCTGTTCCCAAGTCTGGGAGGGTTATGAGAGGGTAGCAGGGGTAGCACTACAGTGTCACCTGCCTCTGTGTCTGTGCGTGCACGTGCCCTCAAGCACCTGCTGGTCCTTGGGCAGACCTTGATACTCCCCAAGTACCTGGTACATGTTAGGGAAGGAGACTGAAGTGCAGTTAAAGAATGTCCTGTAACTGACACCTGTGCAGGCATCTGAGGGTGTGGGCTGAAGGGGTAGATCTGTGGGAGAAACATGCATTTCACAGACTTTTGGCAGTTCCCTTGCTATGTGAGCACACAAGTCACTGTTTGCAGTGATTTCCTCTAAGAGCTCCACAGTGCTGCAGCCCTGACTTGCATGGCTTTGCACTTCAAAAGCCTCGAAGGATGTCATTTTGCAGGGCTTTGTCCAGCTTCCTTAGCAACTTTAGGCAAATCACCTTTGCTGTGTGAAGTTTCATCATTAGTTCCATGAGGGTAGCTGTTACCCTGCTGCGGGGGGCAGGGGAGAGCTGTGTTGTGAGGCTGCTTTGTAATTTGTAAACTACATTTGCTGTCCTTGGAGAGCCTCCATTAAGTGAAAGAATACCCACGATTAACTACCCCCTTCTGCCAAGGAATGCTGTCAAAGCACAGGATGCCTAGAGCTATCTGGTCTGAGAAGGTTGCAAAAGTTGTCAGCATGTTTTAGATTGCATTTCACAATAGTCTGCTAAAGTAGTATGTTCCATCCTGTATGCAAATTGAACTTTGTCAAATTGTCTTACCACAAGATATCTATATTTGATACTATATTTCTTTCTCACAGATTCTGCCTGGCTTGTTCATTGGCAACTTTAAAGGTAAGATTAGTTTTATTATTATCTCTAGGATTACTTAGCAGGGGTCCTAAAGTGTTTTGCAGGCACTCAGAATTCTCTGGCATCTCTGTAGCTTTTTAACCCCATCTTGCTTCATGTCTGGATTCACCTGGTGGCACTTAAAGAAGAACTCGTTTGCTCTCTCCTCTGTGTGCTGTGCTGCAAGTACTTTGAGAAAAGTAAAATGATTACCATCTCCTTGGAGCAACGATTTCTGTGCTTGGCAAGCAAGCCTGTGAGCCAGGCAGATTCTTTGTAAGACTTATTGCAGGTCCTCCTTATAAGTAAAGGCTTACTATACCTGCTCATTGCTTTCATTATTTTGGTTATTTATAACAACTGCTAAAGAGTGCTGTTGTCACCGCTTGTGAGACTGATATGTCTGCTGCTTGCAGCCTGACCACTGATACTCACACTGTCTCTGTTGCAGATGTAAGTTTCTATGGATTTTTTTTTTCTTTCATGCATGAGGTTTATTTTTTGTGTGCAGAAAACCAGACACATTTAGAAATCACAGGAAACTTTATGCAGACATCCAAATAAATGACCTGTTCTCAAAACACTCTCTTAGCAGCAGTTCTGGCTGACACTCCCTACTCAGAAGTAAACCAGTTGTGCATGTTCAGTGTTTTTGGTAGATGTAGACCCCATATTTCTTATGCCTGGGTAAACCAGCAAAGCAGGGCTCACAGGGGCTCCTGCAATAGGTCTCCTGTCCTTCCTGGGCTGTGTGATACCTCACCCAGACTGTTAAGGCTGGCAACATCTACACTGGATTTAGATGGTGCTCCACCTTCTCTCTGCCTCGTGCCCACTCTTCCTTCCATGCCTCCCCATCTGAAAACCTGTGAGTTCAGTGGTTTTTGCCTGATTTACCTACTTCTGGATCTGCTGACCCATACTGTGGATCCAGTGCTTGCTGCCCCTTGGGACATGGAGCTGATAAGTTTAGAAGGCAGCCTGGAGGTACATGTGAGGTTAAAAGCTGCCTTTTGCCTCACCATAAACACAAGTACAATGGCTACTGTGTGAGGGAGTTAATCATGCCATGGTAAGGAAAATAAGAAGATAGAGGTGATTTCATGCTGATAATGAAAGGAGAAAAAAGAAAAATATAGGAAAAAAAATAAAATAAGGCCAAGAGGATAGTTTTGAAAGCCCTTTGGATGGACCACTGCATGGTCTGATGACAAAATTAACTAACTTGGTCGCAGCCATGTTACTTCCTCTTTTTGTTCTCTTTTTCTCTTCCTGAAGTAATTCAGGCAAGGGGTGGAATTGGCAAGATGTTGGACTGTGGAGTCCTTCAGGTTTCAGGCAGGGTGGGCAGGCCCTGGTAACGTGGCTCCCAATCAGTCCCGCTCACCATGGCCATCCCACTGCTAAGCCCTTGCGCAGGGGAGTGAAACTCAGCAGGAGCATCTGTTTGCTGGTGCAGCTCTGTTTTCAGAGCAGGGGACTTGGCCAGGGTTGCAGAGGGAGTCAGCATCTCTGCCCACGCCAGGCTTGTGGCCCTGTCCCTCCCCGTGTGCCTTGGGAGTGGCCCTGGCATTGTAGGGCAGGTCATACCCACGTGGAGAGCAGAGGTGTGCAGGTGGAGGTGCTGTGGCTGGGAAGTGTCTCAGTGTCTCTGGGAACCTCGCTGAAAAAGAAGCAGAAGGTGTAATGCCTCTGCTTACCTTCAGAAAAGAGAGGAAAGATGAGTTGACTTTAACCCTAGTGCTTGTTTTATGGAGCCTGTTTTTAAAATTAATTAAAAACACAAACAAAAATGTCAGTTTATTTACTGCTATGACCTTTGCTCAGATTGCATGTAATCATTACATTCTCCCCTCACAAGTACCTGTTATAATCTCAGATAGGCTACCATACTTGGAGAGGGAAAGCTAGGTCTTGCAGTACTTCACTAATAAGAGAGCGTCCTTTTACAATTCTTACTGTTTTCTGCATTCCTTGTCCCTCAACTTCCCCTTGCCTCACTGCATAGGAGTAATTGCAGCAAGCTCTCTGTGCAGTGAAGTCATCCCATTTA
The DNA here is from genome assembly GCF_027579445.1 of Ammospiza nelsoni. Taxonomy (NCBI): domain Eukaryota; kingdom Metazoa; phylum Chordata; class Aves; order Passeriformes; family Passerellidae; genus Ammospiza; species Ammospiza nelsoni. The sequence goes on from NC_080633.1 coordinate 69,821,103, forward strand.
GGAACAGGTTGTTGGTTAATTACCAGTGTTTTTCTGGAGGTGTTTGATCCTGATGTTCTTGGGGCATGTTCTGATTTGTGAGACTTTTTTAAAAAGTGACTAGTGAGCATTGAGGCTGCCACGAAGGGGATCACTGACTGAGAAATACTCAGCAGCATGTGCAGTTGGGACTGGTCAGAGTATCCTGATTTGGGCAGGATAGCTACTCATTACTAGCTACTAGTAATTAGGAAATTACTAATTACTAGGAAATTACTAGCTACTCATAAAGGCAGAGATTTACAAAATTATTTCCTGTAATGCATTTTTGATCAGTCTCCGGTTTTTGAGCCTAAGATTGATAGCTTGAAATTGAACAAAGTTGCATCTTGTCAGTAAGAGGAGGAAACACTGAATCCCTGGTGTTGTGCATCTCGCCCAGAAACAGGGCTGAGAATTCGAAGCACTGTCTGAGTCCCTGAGCTGGGGTGGAGAGGAGGCAGCCTCTCCTGAAGTTGAGTCAGGGGAATGTCTGTAAATCGCTCTGATCTGCCCTCTGGAGGATAGTCTCCAGAGGATAGTGGCTCCTCAGGGAGCCTGGGCGTGCACGGTTTCCAGAGCTCAATCCAAGTACCATCCTACTCACACTCCTGTCTTGCTGCTGCATGGGAGACCTCTGGGAGCCCTGGCAGGCTGGGAAAAGGCACAGTTCTTCTAGATGGGTGCCTCTCTGCTGAGTGAAAGTAGGATGTTTGAGATGTTAAACACTAATTCTGGAGGGCTGTTGTCTGAAGAAGGCATTCAGGAATTGCTCTGATTGGGAAATTATTATTCACCATTCAGCTATATTTCTGCTTTTAGGCCTAGTAAATTTAAATACAGCCTATGACAGAGCAGTGCAAATTCTGCATTTGACTGGGAGATAAACTGAGGCCCAGAAACAGCTTGTGATATGAACCTGTGGCTCACTTCAGGAGCTGAGCTTGCTGCTTCTGCTTTGTTTGGTGCTTCACAAACCTCTAAGCACATACACTTGAGAGGGGCTTTAATAATCACCTTAAGGATCTTTAGGGTAGAAAGTTACGTGTAATGCTGATTATGAAAAGCACTGAAGTGTCTCCTGAAATCCCCCTAAGCTGACAGAGCTTGAGTATGTCTCTGAAAACCTTTCCTGAATAAGCACAGATTTTGGCATGTGTTCAAGTGCTTTTTATCTCACAGGCTCTATAAGCATGATTCAGCTCATCAGTAGCACATGAAAAGTGTGGTATGCTCTTGAGAGCTTATATTTGAGATTTCACAGCTAGAGGGCAGGAAAATTCAAGAAGAACCATAGATGTCCATATAAAATACAAGACTGAGTCTGGTCTGAAAGCCCAGAAGGAAACGGCACTTGAGATTTTTCTTTGAAAGTGAAGGAGTAGTTATTTCTTTGCAAATGGCAGAGTAGCAGGCTAAGAGAGAAAAATGAGGGAAAAGAAAGAGGAAATTAACTCCTCTTTCTGCCTCTGGTTTTGGAGAAGATTTGTTTTGTTTCATTTGTACCTTACAGATGAAATGCGGTCCTCTCAAAAGACAAAGAATTTATTGTGAGACTGCATGTCCACTTGTCTTCTGCACTGGAGACCCGATGGCCCTTGAAAGTCACCTGTGCTCACAACAAAAATGGTTGCTTTGTTCCTTAAGGGATTGACAGGACAGCCTGGTTCTCTGCACAAATGGAAAACAAAATCTGTTTCTTCTGATGAGAGATTCTTCGTGGATGTTCAGCTTGCTTCCAAGCCAAGAGGTGTGGCAGTAGCAGAAACCAGAGAATCAAGAGTGTTTCTACCTTGAATATTAAAGAGCTTGTGTCCTTCCTTGTTTGTAATCATTCAAGGTTTTTTCCATGGAATATTTGGGGGCTTTTTAATTTGAAGGGGAAAGCCACAATATGAGGTTTAATTTCCCCAAAGAGTCCAGTGTTGCTGTAGATGGTCTGGAGAGTCTTGGGGAAGTTTCTGCCCTTCCCATTACTAAGTGTATAAAAAGACAATGCCCACCAAGTAGTTCTGCTGTGTTTCTAAAGTCAGTTAATTCCTGTTCTCATCTGCTTACTAATTTTTTTTAAGTTACGTTTCCTAAGGCTTTATATTAGATACTGAAAACAGGAGAGGATGGAGGTACCATTTACTTTTTCAGCTTCACCTTTTGAAGAAAGACTATTGGTATTCCCTGAAACAGAGTACTCACCTATTTCCCCACCTTTCTTGTTCCCCAAAAAGGCCCTTCTAAGAGGATGGGACAAAATATATTTTAGAACAAAGTGTGAAGTGGAGACAGGAGAGGTTGAGGTTTTGTTCATGTACACAGTTTGTGTGTGTGTCTGTAACTGCACATAATTGGATTCAGGAACAAAGCTCTCCTGATGGGAAACTATTCCCAGTAATAGCTCTTAGTGCTCTGAACCACTACAGAGGATGTTCTTCTTTAGGTGGCTGTCTCTCTATCTAGCTCTCTCCAAAGCAGAAGAGAAAGTGCAGACAAAATTTTGCTTTATATAATAAAAACAAAAAGATGTGATGTTGATGAAATTGTCTCTACACATCTGCAGATTGAGACTTAATACTGCTGTACATGCTGGGCTGACTTGCTTTGTCTAAGAGGCAGTCCTTATCCCTCACCTTGCATTTCTGTGGAGGCACTAAAATACTGAAGAAAGAGAGGATGGTTGTAGGTACATTTGAGACTTCACCACTGTAGTACTGGAGTTTTTCAGTCATTGATGTGCCTTAACTGCAGTGGTTGGAGCTGTGTCTCTTTTGCTGACTGGGATGGAAGCACACTGCACTAGGTGATTTTCTCCCCAGCACACAGTAAGGCTTCCCAGAACTGGAGGGAGACAAATTCTGAGGCCCCAGTCCCATTTTGATGACTTTGGCATTGGTTTTGTATATAAGTGTTTGTAGCTCTCTGCGTGAGTAGAGGTCAAGCTTGGAGTCACAGTATGAAACTGAGGGAAAAAGGCTAAATGTGGGAGGGAGAGAGGAAGACTTCCCCAGTGTGAATTGTGTCATTTTGTGTAAAGAGAGAGAATTTCCCAAAGGCTTAGCTCAAAAGTCCACATCTGCATTAGCTGAGAAGCATTTTGCTGTATGACACAGAATGTTAGGTAAGCTGTTGTGTTACTGCATTTGAGGCACCCTTTAGAGTATGCACAGGAGGGGGCTCTGGTAGGTAGGATTAATCATAACATTTGAAAATGGGGTGTTTCACACTGTGATTTCAAAATGTGAGCTTGCATGTGCTTGTACAGCATTGTGCTACAGCAAAGAAGTTAGAATTGCTGTGGTGGTGGTGGTTCTTTTGGTTTTTGGTGGTTCTTTACATAACTTGTAAATTTTTTTTTTTTTGTTATTTATGGTATGAGACTGTGAGTGACAGGATATCTTATTTGTACTGCTGTTTAAATAGCCTTATCTGTAGAGACTTAAGGCAGGTGCTGGGGAACCAGGGGAATTTCCCCTTTGTAAACTGTTTGAAGTTTAGATCCAGAAGTAGCTGGGAAGCTTTTTCTCCTCTACTTTAGTGAATTGAATGCTTATTTCCCAAATATATTAAGGACTTGTTGTCTACCTGGTGATGTATGTCTGGGATGACTATTTCCAGCTTGTTTCTAGGAATATCTGAAATCTCAGTGTGTAGTTTTGATTTGCTGAGATTCCTTTAGCCCGAGTCTCTGTTAACTGAAGAACTAAGGTATTTCAGTCTTTTTGAGTTGTACTATGTCCATTAGGCCTTTCAAACTAATTCAAAGCGGTCAGCATTTAATTTGGATCATATCTTCTTTTAAAGCAGTTTGCCTTGTGTGGCAAGACATTTCTTACCACATAGATCATACTGATAATTAGAGATTGGGGTCTCATTGTGCTAGGTGTACCTTAACACCATGAATTCCAGCCAGCAGGCTCTGAAGTCTGCCCTTAGTCTTTGTAAGACAGAAAACTGATTTTTAGGGGCACTTAGGCTGGTTTCTGGGTTTCCAAATCCTTGACTGCTTAGGCATTCCCTAAGGAATTGAGACTGTCCTACAAACTGTTAAAAAATCTGAAAGTCAGGTGGATTGGAGGATGTTGCCTGGCGAGCATTAGCATTTCTTCTTTGAAATGTTTTCTCTGAGATTTTTAGGAAATTTTATTTGTTCTGTGAAGCTAGGCTTTAATTCTGTTTCAGATAGAATTTGTGTTAATTCTCTCCTGAAGGATTAGGCATCTGTGTTGGTCATGCAGGCTTGAGCAGTAGTGAATAAAATCCTTGCAGTTTTAACTATTTTCTTCATTTTATTAGCTGTAGAGAAGCTTGCATAATTGGATTAGGTTTAAATTTCATTGCTTGTTACTGTGCTCTCTTGAATCTTGTCTATGGGGCAGTATAATTAAATGTCCAGCTCTTCTTTGTGATGTAGAGAATTGAAACTTTATAGTAGGTGGATAAGACGACCCAAGAGATGCTAATTGAACTCTTGCCTGTACATAAAGAACGTACAGGTGATGCTATTATTTTTGTACCTAGAGAGAGCCGCTTCAAAACCTTTGTGGTCAGTGCTCTCTTTTTGTGTGCAACCAGGCTAATGTGACAAGATTGTATGGGCAGGTTTCGAAGGCAGGTGTTCCCATCACAAAACCACTGCTGTACTTACCATGGTGTGCTGTGCCATTCTCTAGCAAAAAGGTCAAAAGTAGATGGGCACAAGCTAACTTTGACCTGTATTGGTGGTTCTTTCAGGTTGTTTTTTGACTTGCTGATAGTTTGATATGGGGAAAGTTGCTCACTGATGACAGATAGTCTATTTTACCCTTTTTTCTCATAGAATCAAGCCCATGGTGTTGCCGTATCTAGCATCAAATTTTCAGTCACCTCAGTTTTCTTTCCAGTTTTGAATGTCTGAAACCCCTTGGTTACAGGTCTAGGAACCACCTTTTCACAACTGCATTTCCTTGCTGTAGCATTTTGCTTTTTTATACATTTGTTGTATTTATCACCTGTCTCTCTTTAGACTTAAAATTATCATTTGTATTGGCTGAATGCACATTTTTCTCTGCTGGTTCACAGAAAGTAAGAATCTTGTTATTGTCATGGCTTGTCTGCAGAGACCTCAATTCAAGTGGTATGGTTGGCTTCCCTTCTCAGACCTGGATATCACAGGGTCTGTTTCCCAAGTGAAAATGTATTCCCTGAAGGGGGATTTGTGGGTAGAGAGGAGGTCAGATATTTCTTGTACAGCTCTGAGTGCACGTTCAGATGGCCATCACCTGCACACAGGCATGCACAGACTTACATTTCAGATGCAAAACACATGAAACTTCTGACTTGAGAACACATTCCTGAGTCACTTAAGCTTGGTCTTTATATAGTATATAATTTGTTTTGGAGTTAGAAGGGTGTCTTCCCGTTACCCACTCTGATGATTATGTTCTAGAACAGCTGCATTTGAGGTTTTGCCTGACTTTATGCTGCTTCAAAAGGAAATGTATCAACAATAAGTAACTTTTCAACATGCACAATGGGAATGCTATTTCAAGAGATTAAAAAAATTATCTTCCTTTTTTCCCTCTGTCACAGATGCCCGAGATGTAGAGCAATTGAGTAAGAATAACATTACGCACATTCTTTCAATCCATGACAGTGCCCGCCCTATGCTTGAGGTAAGAGTTGTGGGGGACTCCACAGTAAATCATTCCTTTGCAGTTGACTGTCATAGTCATCTTTGGATTAATTTTTTTTTTCTGTGCAATTGATGTTTTGAGACTGATTTTCTTGAAAGCTGTAGTTTTGAGATCCAGCCACAGGTTTTGTTGTTGCTGCTGTTATAACAACAAGAAATGTAACTGACAAGGGAAGAGAACTACACTGTCAATCTGTATAACACAATAATGGGATTATGTTATTAATTTAATAGTAAAGGTAAGTTTCCTTCTGTGTGGAGTTTAAGCATCACATAAACAACATTCCTTCCCCAGTACTAACCCTTCTGTGTACTTGGGCCCTTTCCTTAAGTCTTTTTGGCAGATGGGTTTGCAGTCCTTTTCTATGTCAAATTGCCTTATTTAGGCTTGGAGTGTAGGAGGAACCAGTGATCCTCACATAATAGATCTAAAATAGCAGGGCATCTGTAGTCTCCAAAACTTTACATAAAGTATTATTCCCATTTTACTGAAGGGAAACTCATCTGAAGACCCATATTTACTGTGTTATCTTGAGCAGAGAAGGAGCTGGGAGCAGGATACAGGTCTCTCTTGTTGGAATGCTATGATTTCTTCTTTACATCAGCTTACCTTGGAGGAGAGTCTGCCTGGGCTTTGCTACATCTTAAAATCTGGCTATTTGATTTATGTCAGGAACTATTATCCTCTAAAATTTGTTCATTCCTTCCCTGCATTCCACTTCTCATGAAATGTGGCAAAATCATGGGTAAGGCAGTAGTTGGTGTTAGCCCTCATATGCTGCTGGGAATCTCCGCTTTTCTTTTTCTTCATGCAAAATATCTCCAGCGATTTCAGTTCTTAAACTACAGAATTTCCACTTCTCCCAGGCAATTCAATAGGTAAGCCAAATGAGAGGTGTCCCCAGCAGTCACAGTCAACACCAGTATCAAGGTAATGGTGAACTCTGGGTTGACCTTGAATTTATAAATGTGCTGAAGCAGATTTATAAATGTGCTTTAGCTGTTAGCTTTGTTACACTGTCCATTTGACTTGTGTTGTGCCTGATGCTTGTTAAGTCTGAAACAGACTGAATTTCAAGAGTGCTTTTAGTTGAAGAGATAAACTTTTGTGCTGAGTAAAGGAGATGCCATGTTGCCTCTAGGGTGCTGGTCTTTAAAATGAATGGAATTTTGTTTTGTTTTATCATGATTAGAAAACTAGGAAGACAGATCAACTCCATGGTACGGATCAGCTGCAGCCTCAGGCCAGTGCTTCTGGTGGTGGTGGTGGTGGTAGTTTTGGCAGCCCACACACCACCTCCTTGCTTGTGGTGATGCATCTGTTTGTGAGACTGCATGGTAAATAGAACTGGGAGCTTTTGTGGTTTAAATGTAACCAGGGCACCATTTCTTCCTCTAGTTACCACCACAAAGTCATGAAGGATTATGTTTACCCAGCTCTGTTCCCAATCTGGTTCACAGCAGTGTCTCAAAAGTAACAGTGGCACATGAACAAACACATGAACAATATAACTGCTTGAGGATGGACTTGCTTTAATTACCCCTGCTTCCAACTGTGCCTTCGATTTTCTCTGCATACAGTATAGTTCTTTTAAAACTCCTCCTCAGTTCCTAAAGTAGTGTAAGGATTTCAAATTCCATTTCTTTGGGAGCTGAGCTAATTTTGATTACACCATCAGTCATGGTCTTACTGCCGTGATTGTGACTGAATGCTTCTGTTTAGGAACAAGAGCCTAGAAAACTTTTGCTAGGTTTGGTTACTTCCTTTGTTATTTACATCTGTGCCAGGTTTTAGGTGGGTTTGTTTACAGCTTGTGTGTCCACATTGTGCTTGGGGATTGTTCTCATGTCCACTGAAATCAGATAGAAATGTTTTCCCTAATTGTATCCCTCACCAGCTTTCTCCCCAAATTTCACTTGTGGAAAGTGGTTACTTTTTGTTCAGAAATCATCTGATGTTATTCAGACTTCTAAACATGCAATTGCAGTGATGAGGAAATATCTTTTCCTTGAGATTCCGTGTTTCATGTGTATGCATTTATGTGAATGCTGATCACCTGTCAAAAGCTGCCTTTGCTTCTGCAGTAGTTGCCTTTGTCTTTAGCTAAGAATATTTTATCTCCAGAATTCCCTAGTCCTGTAGGAGATGTAGGAACCTGTAGGAAATTCTACAAATAATTCATTAGACCAAGCTTTCTGTGCATGCTAAGGAAGGTAAGTGTTTTTAGACATTGAAAAGCCAGTACTGTATTTGTAGCATGTTATCAAAGAGTATTTGGTCTTGTCTGACCCTGTATGGAACAAAGAATATGGATGCATGCTTTAGCTCTCAGAAGTCACAAATTAACCACATCTTGCTTGTCAGATTTTGAAGTTTCATCCCTGTTTTGATGCAATAATACATCTGAGTGGAGCACTTAAAGTGGTTTATCAGAAGTACTGATTCTATACACAGTGGGTCTTGTGGATAGAGAATGCGAATGCCTAATCTCTCTTTGTCATTCATAGTCAAAAATGCAATACTCAAGAAATGGAAACAAGCATCAGTCTATGCGATGAACACCAATGTGCTATGGATTGTAAAACTGTTTTCTACTGCAGTAACTCGAGGCATTGTCCCTCTCTGTGATGTTACAGACTGTTTTTACCTGGTTGTTTGAAATGCTCACAGTACCTTTTAAAAAGTATGCTTTCCTGTGTGACTTAGGTTTTGGGTATAGGTTGCTTCAGTTCCTTCTAAGTTAGTAAGCTATTAGAAAATGATTGAAGAGTTTCACAATAACGTATTATATTAGTTAGGTTACATGTGCCTACTGAGATATACTTTAAAAAAAGTTTTCTTATAGAAATTTGCTTTTGGACATTATCTCAATCACCGTTTACAAACCCTTATGGATGTCTGATTCATGGTGGCTCATAATCAAAGTTTAGGAAGTCATGAGTACTTTCAAACTGGAATAACAGGAAAAAGTAGGTATAAAAGTGGTTGAATTCTAAGACTTCTTACACCTTTAGACATGGCTAGCTTGCATTAAGTGAAGATACAGAATTGTTTGTAAGACTTCAAGTGATTTACAATGGAAAAAAATTGCCAAAATCTGGCCTGAACTATCTTGCTATATTCCATATTCTTTAGTTCTTTTGCATAAAATGTTTCAAATAAGTTTTTCCTCTAATAAAACTGACTTTGAAATATATTCAGAGAGCATTCTAAGGCTATTTTTCCAACAAAGTGTACCATTATTACACAGGATATTAGGCAGTTTGGTGAGAATTTTGTAGTTTAAAGATGCATGTTTATATCTCCTGTGATACAAATATCTATCTTATGGAAAACCCTATGGGTAGAAGGTAGCATGTCCAAGAGAAAGGTGTGCATGCCATATAGAACCAGGTTTGTTATTTCAGATGTAATGAGTGAGAGCAGTGTCCAGCAGCACCACGTGTGCTCCCTCAGATGCACAGGGGCAGCAGCCTTGGTGAATCAAGTTGTTTCTTTCAGAGCCCTTTGGATGACTGCCCATGGGACACTCACAGATGTTTTATAAATCCACATAAGAGCCGTGAACAGAGGAGAATAATTAGTTTTCTTGCCACCTGCTTTTTCTATTCTATTTATCCATTAGTTTAGGTTTTAAAATTTCTATTCAGAATATGAGACGCTGAAAGGTAGATGGGGAAATATGTCTCCAAGTCTGCTTTAGATAATAGCATGTCTGGCAGTGGCCTGTAGGATCCATCCAACAGGTTGTCTTGTGTCTAGACTTCTGTAAGGCCTTTGATATAGTACCCTGCAACATCCTTCTCTAAATTGGAGAGGTGAATGTGATGGCTGGACTGTCTGGTGGATGAGGAATTGCTTTTATGGTCACATCCAGAGGGTCAATAGCTCAATGTCCAGATGGAAACCAGTCATGAGTGGTGGCCCTCAGGGGTCTGTACTGGAACCACTGCTGTTTAATATCTTCATCAATGACATAGAGGGATCGAGTACACCCTCAGCACGTTTGCAAATGACAAAAATTTTTGTTCCAGTTGCTCAAATTAAGGTATGTAAAGGTAAATCTTGTTAATCTTAACAGGAGAATATGGTTGCAGTCCACTGAGGTGTTTGTCTCTGGATTTTCCAGGTGTTTAACTGTCTTCTGGGGTTTATATGGAGATGAATATGGGCCCAAACTAAATAGACTGTTCATGTGGATTGTACAGCAGCTTGAAAACAGCTGTATCTCATTCTGGAAAATGTAGGCTGTGGTGGACAGTCATGTCTAAGAAGCTGAATTTACAAGCATTCTTACTCATTCTCTTATCATTCCTCCCCACAACCATGAGTTTAAATGCTGGTAGAAGGAAGAATGCTTCCTATGCTGCACTGGGCAGTGGCTGCTGTTTGCAAAGCAGGAAGAAGGACAGTGTGAGGCCTGGGAGAGGGAGGAGTGCTGAGTTGTTCCTGTCAAACAGGGGCTCAGACCCTGTCCCAGGGAGATGTCATCCCCAAAGAGAGGCAGGGATGGATAGGCATTCTGTGGGTCCCATTTCTGTGTGGAAAGTCCATATCAGGATTGTATGTCATTGTGGCTGGCAAATAACGTGTCTCAGATTCAGACTGGAAGGAAGCAAGGCTTTGAGTGTGTGGGTTATTGCTGGAATATATTTTCAGAGGTAAAGGTGGGTTTTCTCATATGCTCCTTTTTTGTGTGGAAGTGGATTCAGGTGAGGCTGGGTTGTAGCAGTCTTTACGCTTTGCATTTTAGAGCCGGAGCATTTCACAGTGCTCGGTCTGTCTGAGACATTTTGAGGTGCCAGTTGTGGTGACTGTTGTGAGCATTGCAGACACCTGTCCATCAGTCAGGAAATGGACTGAAACCAGCAGCTTCTTTCTCACAGTCCACCACACATTTGTCAGTTGCCAGTAATCTTGCTGCTGCTCTTGACCTGCACCAGGGGTTTGATCTAGTAAATGTATGAATCCCATTACCAGTCGCCTGTGATTGTGGAGTCCTTTGGCATTAATTTATTTATAGCATTATCATTGTCAGATTGACTCCTGCTATGTCACAGGAAGCTTTAATGCTGCACTCATCTGGTAGACATCATAATGATCACAGTAATGTAGGTTTTAAATCAACAAGAGTTCATGTGGGCATGCCTGTACTGTCCCCTGCCACAGAAGCTCTCAGTTGTTCCCTCAGTTAATGAGGAACTGCATTAAGATTAGCTTTTTGCATGTGTGCTGCCTCTGTATGCACGTCAGTTTTCTTTCTTTGTTTTCTGTGGCTTCAGAATATTTGTTTGGTTTTTATTTTCAGTAGTTGATCTTTTCCCCCTCATTCTGCAGTTATCCAGAGCACCCTAAGAGGACAGTTATCTGTTTTTCCTTTGTATTCTGATGCCATTAACAATATTGTCTTAATCTGGTACATGCTGTCTCCAGAGCAGTGGTTTTCCCCTCTTTTTTCCTGAATTTGATTACCTAAATAAGTGTTGATAGGGTGGGTGGGTGGAGGGATGGGGAAGGCAGAGAAAAGCTGGTTGCTGGCTGAACTACTATGTGGGGTTTTGAGCAGCACAATATAGAAAAGACATTGAGCTATTGGAGAGTGTCTAAAGAAGGGCCATGAGGATGGTGAAGGGCCTTGAGGGAAAGCCTTATCAGGAACAGCTGAGGTCACTTGTTCTGTTCAGCCTGGAGAAGAGGAGACTCAGGGGTGACCTCATTGTGGTCTTCAGCATCCTCAGGAGGGGAAGTGGAGGGATAAGTACTGATCTCTTCACTCTCATGACCAGGACTTAAGGAAACAGCATGAAGCTGGGTCAGGGTAGGTTTAGGTTGGTTTTCAGGAAAAAAGTTTTTCACCCAGAGGGTATTTGGGCACTGGAACAGGATCCCCAGGGAAGTGGGCACAGTAACAAACCTGTCAGAGTTCAAGAATTGTTTGGACAACACTCTCAGGGAATATGGTGTAATTCTTGGGGTGTCTTGTGCAGGGAGGTGAACTGAATGATCCTGATTGGTCTCTTCCAACTTGGCACAATCTATGATTTTTAAATCTCTTTTGTCCAGTCTATCAGTTTATGCAGCCTGCACAACTTAAATGAAATGTGTCTTTGGAAATAAAGAACTTCTCAGACAGGTTGTCTTATAAAGAATTTTAAATACTTTTTTCCTTTCAAATTGTAAAATTTTTATTCTAATAGAAATAGGGTTTCAAAAACTTAGTCTGAAAGGGAACTGAAAGGGCACAACAGTTAAAAAGCTCTGTGATGATCTTTTAGAAAAATCTTTCATACTCCCTGAGTAAACAGTTAAATGCATTAATAGAATACAGGCAACGAAAAGATGCTGTAACTGGAACAGAACCAGTAAGTGTGAGGAATAGAAGTTGTGGAAAAATGAGGATGATGTGGAGAAGATGTATAACTTCTCTGCACCAGATTAATCACTGCTGAATGCTATGGTATACCTGTTTCATAAGGTATTAAGGATGAGAAGCTTGCAACTGGGGAAATCACAAGAGGAAGTGCTGAATCAAGATTATGAATTAAAAATAAAGTGTACAACTGGCTGCTAAATTCAGACCTTTGGAAGATAGTGAGGAGCTAAATGAACACCTATGAAAAACTGAGAAATGTTTATAAGATCAATGGTCATAGCCTGAAGACCTGGTATAGATAATGGATTCATACCAATTTGCATTAAGATATGGAATCTTGCTTCATATTTTTCAAGCCTGGCTGAATGTTGTAAGTCTTAATGCAGTTTTAGCTGAGCTTGATAATCTTGCATGTTTACCCATGATCTTTAGACTATACGTGTGTTTTTTTAAGAAAGCAAAGTCAGCTGTTTTAGAAGAACTGAACTGGCAGCTCTGGTACAGTGCAGGTAATCTGTTAAGCACAGTTTGTGGATTGCATTTTTGCAGCTATTTAGGTTCTGACTGTAGAAACCTATAATATCTGCAGTAAGCACTTAATATGATAAATTTGGCCTTATCTCCCTTAAGTTTTCTGATTCTCTCATTCTATTAAAAGTTTGGGGAAACTTCTTTCTCTCATGGCTGCACTTTCTAGATTGAGTTAATATTTTTATGTGTACGTATAAAAGGAATTACCCTTGAAAAAAAGGAAAAAGAATCCTGTGTTATGCCCCTAGTTTCCCCAGCTGATAACTTTGGAAGTGCTGAAAGCTGCTTTAGTGATTTGTTTTGTAGTCATAGATTCAGAGAATGGCTTGGATTAGAAGGGAATTTAGAGACCATCTCATTCCAACCGCATGCTTTGGACAGGGACACCTTCCACTACACCAGATTGCTCAGAGCCCCATCCAGCCTGGCCGTGAACACTTACAGGGATGGGGCACCCACAGCTTCCCTGAAAAGCCTGTTCCAGTGTCTCACCCTCACAGTAAAGAATTTCTTCCTATAATCTAATCTAAACCTATTGTCTTTCAGTTTTAAGTAATTTTTCCTTGTCCTATGACTACATGCTCTTGTAAAAAGTCCCTCTCCATTTTTCTTATAGGCTCCCTTCATGGACTAGAAGGCCATAATTAGGATACCCCAAAGCTTTATCTTTACCAGGCTGAACAATCTCAATTCTCTCAGCCTTTTCTTCTAGGAGGGGTGCTCCATCCCTTTAAACATCTCAGTAGCCCTCCTGTGGACTCTGTCCAGCAGGTCCATGTGCTGGGCTGTGTTGAGCTTTTCATCCACCAGCACCCCCAAGTCCTTCTAGGCAGGGCTGCCCTTAATCTGTTCATCCTTCACTCTCTGAGGCCTGTCCTCACACAGATTCTAGTCCAGAAAGCATTTGTCTGGACTCAAAGACATATCACTGCTTAACATGAAGTAACTAAAAAGGGAAATACTGGGAAACCAATCAGCTGTAATTTTATTTTTTTTAAACAAAACACAAAACATCAACATATGTTTATTCTGGAGAGATACTGCTCAGGAAGTGAAAACAGCCAATCTGTTAAAACTGTATTGCAATATTGGATAGCATGCAGAAGTCTTGAACTGTAAAAGGCCTTTCATTTATGAAAATTGCGTCTTGATGACATGACAATTGAAGGCCCTGCTGGGTATCACTGGGCAACATGTATAGGCTCTGTTGTCATTGAGATCCAACCCAAACATTTACAGGAACTGTTAAAGAGGGAGATGGCAAGACAGCCTTCAAAATCAGAGGTGCTAATATCATATAGCAAGGTCATGGCTGTTGTATAAAGACCAGCTCTACAAATTAATAATTTTGTCAAGTTGGACTGTTGCATTTCCATCTGTAGCACTCATATATCACCAGTGTTAGAAGCTGTTGGTTTTCAGCCATTGTGTTAACTTCAAGAGAAAGTGTACAAGCACTTCTTCTAGCAAAACCCCTTAGCTTTCCTCTGTGATGTTTCACTGTCTTTTCATGGTAAAGGTTTCCCCTCATGAGATGTTTCAGACCATGCTGAGCAAAACAGCTACCGTTTTTCTTTCAGGTGTAGCAGCACCAGGGGATTCTAGTTTGAAGTAATGCCCTGTCTGGGGCATTGATTCTGCTTGTGAAGTTGGCAGCTCTGACTAATTTTTCAAATATTACCCCAGTAGCCCACTAAGAAGCCACCAGCAGACTTGCACAAAGCAGCTTTTAAAGTGTGTCAGACCAGGCCTTCATGATGGGGTCCCCCTGGCAGAGGCTGCTCTGGTGATGTGCTAAATTAGTTCACAGTTTGACTTGCTCATCACACATGATGTGTCAAGGGAGGCACATTCCTGCCATGGCAGGTGGCAGGGAGGAGAGGATGAAGACTGCTTGGAGCTTTCAGTGGTGAGCTCTTTGCATGAGGGATGTTGAGACCTGTAGATGTCTGGTGTTTCTGACTGCTTGGTTATAGTGTTATCCAGAACAGGACAAGTGCTCTGACCTGCCTCTGCAGAGGACACAATGTGGAATGTGTTAACCCACGCTTCTAATCACAGAATCATAGAATGGTTTGGGTTGAAAGGGACTTTAAAGATCATCTAGTTCCAACCCCCCTGCCACGGATGGGCAGGAACACTTTCCACTAAACCATCCAATCTGGCCTTAAACGTTTCTAGGGATGGTGAATCCACAGCTTCTCTAGGTAACCTGCTCTAGTGTCTCATCACCATCAGAGTAAAGAATTTATTTCTAGTATCTAATCTAAACCTCCTGTCTCTCAGATTGAGCCCATTGCCCTTTGTTCTGTCACTGTATGCCTTGTAAAAAGTCAAGTGAGCTGTAGTGTAGTGATCATGTTCCAGCATTCCCTTAAAGAAAGAGGCAGTTGGTATATTCTTTTATTTTAGCACTCAGGGACCCCCTTGAGGGTTCAGGGATAAGTGTGATTGCTAGTGCTCAGATATGCCCTGACATGCCTGGGAGCTTGAATAAATTTTATAGTCTAGGCAGACTAATAAAAGTCCTTCCTCTCAGCTGAAGACCTGTAAATACTCTTGGTGTGTCCTGAAGGAGATAAGCCACAATTTAATACAAAGTCATTAGTGTTTTCTCCCACTCTGCATTCTTTCATGAGACAGGTTAGAACGAGAATTCGGGATTAGAATTAGAAACAATAACCACAGCTCTGTGCAATTAAAAAAAAAATCCTTAAATTTTCAAAATTTGCCTCTTTTAATTTTAGAGAAGAGAGATGGGGAAGGAGGGTTTTAACAGGACACTTTCTATTTGTGATTGGCACATTCCAGCCTTAGGTAGCTTTTCAGAAGTGTCACTGAGCCTACTTCCTTAGAAAACTATGAACCAGCATTGTAAAAAACTCTGACATTGTTTTATTCCTGATAGCAAGAATGAAACGTATGAATTCTATTGCAGAGGCATCCCATTTGCTGCTGTTCACATTGTTCATGTAATCGCAATTTTGTTTATAATATTTTTCAAAGCCATACCTGAGTGTGTTATTTGCTCAAGTCAATTAGTGGTTATCCTAGGCTGAAACACAAATGTATTTTCTATGAGTCATTAATAAAATCAGCACTAATGGTGATTGCTACAGAAAGTAACTGAAAGGACAAACAAACGGTTGAACGGTTTTCAGTTTAGCAGGTTCAGTTTGGTACATTACTGGACTAAACCCTTTATAAACTCTCATTGGTTTGGCTTGAGGAAGCTTTGTGCTGGCTGTTTCCCACTTTAGCTTTTTTGCTGAAATGCCCCTAAACAAAAATAAGTCCTCCTGTCCTCATCTGTTGATGTGACGACTCAAATTAACACATGGTTTTTGACTAACCTGAAAGAACTTGCCAGGTGCTGGAGGTTTTCTATTTGCATCTTGGTTCACAAATATAAGTTTAGGGTTTTATGTTTAAAAAAAAAATTCTTGGAAATCGTTGATGATATCTTTACATAAATTTAAATAGAGGAGTTTAATGCCAAAAATACAATTCTGCTCTTTTTAAACTTTTTTTTTACGGACCCTTCCCCCTACTCTTTGCCCTTGGGGAGCAGAAATTTTGTAATTTGAGGTTCTTTCCCTCAAAAAAAACTCCTCAACTTTTAAAATCTGACAGTCTAGACTCAGGCTTCCAATGCTAACTAGAAGCTCAGAAATGTATGTACAGCCGTGGCAAAGATGATATTCTGAAAAACATCTGTAAAAACATTACTGGAAAACCCACTGAACATGAAATAATGAGTAGCATTTTTTGTCCTTCTTATTCTTGTGCAAGCTGTTTTGTGAGTGTTCATTTTATATAAGAATCACTGGACAGTTTCCTTTCACATATAAAGCTTATATTAGTATAGTTAAGATGTAATCAAACTGATTTTTATTCTCAATGACTTCAGAATATCTTCGATCTTTGCAAAGTAGCAGCCTTCTCCATAGGTGCTGCATTTGTGTTGCAGTACTTTTTGCACTTTATCCTGTTCAGAGCCGAAATCATTCTTGATATTGTACAATTCTTGATATTGTATAATTGAATTTGTGTGTGCTCTGCAAAGGTCCTGTTTTCAGTCATTGATCCATTAGCTGACACTTGGCACTTAGAGTGTCATTCTGCTACTGCAAAATTCTACAAGTTCTTCCAGAAAACCCCAAATGCCAGTTTTTACAAGTTTTGTTAAAATGAAGTTGGAGTTTTAAAAATGAGATTCTGTTTAAGTAGAATAGAAAGAGAGTTTTCCCTATACTAGACTGTTGTGTTCCTGAGCACTGAATGAAATACTGGTTTTAATAGCAAAGATGTAATTATCCTTTGAAAAACTAAAGATGTTGGGAGAGTCTTGTTCTTTAGTCTTACTGACTTTTCCAAATGTGACAAAACTGTTCAGTTTCCAACCTTAGTAAATCAACCTCTAAAATAATTAGAAGTTTGAATATTGACAGAATTCCATTAATATGTTATTGACTGTAGTGTAAAGCTTCGGCATATATATGTATGCACCTGAAATCTGGTTTAATCCCTTGATCTTCACTGCAGCAGAACTGGCTTATTAATTCCAGAATCAGTGATGAAAGTGTTGTTGTTTCTCAAACAACAGTGAATTTTAGAAATTTTACTTTACTCTCCCTTGTTTCAACTTTGACAATCTTGAAATCTGAATACTTGCCATAGTTTTGTTAGCTCTCACTGTATCGGTTTAACTGCAGCACTCAGTTTCAGGGCCTGCGAGAGAAATCTAGTTTTGGTGGTTACTCTGCTGAAACAGAAAACAGAAAAGTAAATTATATTTTATTTTACTGGTGTTTTTTGGGACAATGATAACTGATTAAATAACCAAAAGAAATGGAAGCACTGCTTTTATTTGATGGGGGCATCAGTTAGGATCGCCATGTAAGTGATAAGCAAAAAGTCTGGTGTGTGTGCGCGTATGTGTGTGTTGGAAGGTAGCGGTGTTTGGTGGTAAAGGTGATTGATGAAGAAAGGAAAGTGTGTAGTGATTTCAAAGTAAGAAGTGGAAAGCAGTAGTGAATTGAGATGAGCAGAAAAATGCTGTGTTCAGCATCTCATTGCCCTAGGAGCTTGGGTCTGTACCCATTCCATATGTTTGGGATGTTATATTACCTAATAATATACATAGATTCTGTGTAATTAAAAAGGCTGGAGCAATAGATTTTAATTGGGTACTCTGAGGAAAAGCGTGTTTGGAGAGATAAAACATGACTGACATAGTTGTCAGCTGAAGAAATTTTTGAATAAGAATATATATGCAAGAATATGCAATAAATAAAGGGGATGTATTACTTTGTATAGGATTTTAAATGATGTTTCTCTTTTCATCAGTTTTTAGGCTTTGCAAGCTTTTTCCTTTGTTTCGAATAAAAACCATGTTTTGAAATGAGCTGCTCTGTAGCTCCTAATTTAGTGTATGTAGGTGAAGTTGGCACAATGCCTGTTTTGAGTTGTTCTGTCCTTCCTTCACTGAATAATTTTACAGAATTTTAATTCTTAGGGAACAAAGTGTTCTTAATTTAAAAAGAGGTAAATAAAGACTTCCATATGGTTGGTGTAAAATTTGTATTTGTCTTTCCATCTTTATTAGTATGTGATTTTGGTTCAACTAGGATATTGCATCTGCAACTGGATTGAGGTTTATTTAATGAAACTGCTGACTAGAGACTAATTTGGAGCCTGTTGAAATTTTCACAAGAAGCTGGTTTTAACAGTCTTTGATTTAGCTACTCTGTTGTAGTCACTGTTCCAATGATTGTTGCCACCTAACATTTTATGCTTTGCAGTTTGAGAATGGCAAACAAACTGCTAAGTAAGAAAATAGTGGTGTTTCTGTCTTTCTTGCATGCTAGTACCCTATATTAAATGTTGTAGTTAGCTGTTTGTTTGCTTGGCATAAACTGCTCTGCTTGAAAGGTCCCTTTGGGGACCTTCTTTGACAGTACCTGCAGGCTATGTGCACAGGTAAGACGCTAGTGTCTTGGGGCACAGATACACAAATATTATGACCCTGGGTAGTTTTTTTCCAAAAAGAGTCACAAACAGCAGGGTTCAGCAATTGTGTCTTCCTATTGCTGATATGTTTAAAAAAAAGAAAGTCTGTACAGTATGTGTGAGGAAAATCTTAATTCCAGCAATCAACGTAAGAATATCTACACAAAAAATCCCGAGTCTCATGTATGAATACCTGCCTCATACAATCTTGTGGTGATGTTGTATTTCAAGTATCCAATTATGATGAATGGTATTTGATCCTATTATTATAATTATTATTTCAACCAAGAGAAGCAAAACTAGATGGTAGGGTGGGATCCTCAGGAGTTACCAACTCTGGCCAAACAGTGTTTGGCTCGAAGTTGCTGAGAGTTTCAATGTTGATTTTTGTGGGAGATGGGTTAGGTCACTGCACAGTACTTTTGAAATCCCACCTCTAACTATTTTTGAGTTGAGTGTGTGATTATTTCCTCACAGGGAGGAGTCCATCACCACAGCCTTCCAAAAACACAGGTGATATACATCAGTCAAAATACCAAATTCCAGTAACTTAAACCATCTCCTTTCTGAGAAGATGTATTAATAAAGCTAACAGGCTGATGCTGAGCATTTGCAAGCCCAGTAATGAAAAGTGTGCTGTGGGCTTCACTGGAAGTTGTAAGTGCAGAAGATGTCCAGGATCAGGCTTTGGATGAGCCATTGGGACCATGTGTAGTCTCTCATAGGCTGGTTTCATGCTTGCTTGCAGTAGTTGGAACTAACCAGCCATGACAAAAAAAGGAACACTGCGGGTCTTAAATTTGTGTTGGGTGCTACTTCTGCTTTTAGAGTGAGCACAATCTGAAAGCCCCTCTGCACTCAGCCTGTGAAAAGCACTCAGCATGTGCCATGGCCTCTGAAATCTGCGGAACAACTTGCGTCAGTGTGTGCTGGAGGAGAGAACCTTCTGGCATGTACTGCACTCCAGAGCTAACCCATCTCCTGCCCTCAATTTTCAAATTTTCAATGGTATGGAGTTGCTAGAGGTGATGGGGAAAGAATAGCGTGTAAATTTACTTTCGGGTCTCAAGCCCTCATTCTACTGGAGTGACTCAATTGAAATGATACTAGTGTCCAACATAAAGCTCTCAGATGTGTCATACAAATGCTTATTATCATAATTAATCTGTCAATATAATTAATTATCCTTGGCTCAGCAGCCTATCAATATAAGTATTGCTGCTACGCTTTCTTTCTAAATGAATGTGTCTATACAAGTTGTTTTGAATCAACTTTTGGCTGTGGAGCCCTCCAGGTTTCCCACAATGTTTCTGACTGTTTCTGATTGTTTCCCACAATCTCTCTGACATACTGGTGAAGTCTGTGCACCTTGCAGAGGTGTGTCATGGTGCTGGGGTCTGGATCTCTTTTAAAAAGGCTCTTTGTGCAATGGCAAGTGAAGGAACAAAGTGTATATAGGGGAAATATGGAGGGCTTTCTGAGCCAGCGAAACAAAGAGGGTGTAGATGATGCTGCCTCAGGTAGCCACACACTTAAGCAATGAAAATTCCTCTTCTTTCCCCAGCTGGCAAATAAAATGCCTGGTAGGTGCAGATTGTGTTCCACCTTGTTGGCAAAGGATCTCTTGTACATAAATATCTGACTTTCTATGTGTGGTGTTGAACATGTGGGATTATTACTGGAGTAATACAGGAGTGTGCATCATTTAAAAAGGATAGATTTAGGTGTATTTTGTAATGGCCCTTTTCCTTGAGTTGTTGTTTTTACAAGTGCATGTGAAGAATTCATAACTCAGCATCTGAGATAATTCAATAGAGTTCCCATGAATAATGTAGTTTTTGTGTGTCTGAGCTGCCGATTATATTCTGGAAGTCCTATTTGAGAAGTCACCTAAATGTGCTTTGAGAATTATTCCATTTCATAACAGTCATAGGAGCAGAAAAATTTCTGCAAATAAAATGACAGTTGAAATGAACGTTGACAATGCAAAGCAGTAGTGTAGGATTGTAGATGTGTTGTTTTAAATATATCCAGGAACATTTTTAATGCCTCAGAAATGGTTATCTAACTTCCCTACTTGATCTGGTAATTTATTATGATAGCTGACTAAGAAAGAGAGGCTAATTTTGTGGATGAAAAGTACAAGTTTTAAGGTTGTCCTTCTTGAAGGTGTCCAGAAATGAAAAAACAACATCTATACAACAAACATATTTCTTTTTTGAAATAAATTTTGTTTGGTTTATCAGCTGGGTAAAGAAAAATGATTGTGTGAGTTTAAAAGAAACTGCATATCACAATTAGAGGCTGTAACGTCTGTTCAGAGAAAGGGAAGGGCAGGAGAAGATGCAGCTTCATTTTCCTAGAAATGTAAGAACAATTGTGTTTTTAGAAAGAAGTTTAGATCTTTTTAGTAAAGATGCTCTTTTTTTTAGAAGCTCACTATTGAGCCTTGGGAGAAGCATGACTAAGCTATATGCTGGTGCCATAGCAATGTGAAAGCAAGTCTTTTTAAATCTGACTGTATAGAGATGATCTCTGTCTAAATGATGGTGTTGCTTCCTCAAAATCATGAATATTCCACCAGTCTAGAGCAGGACTTGTGCTGTGATGGATGACTGTGTTTAACTTGAATCTTTTCTTCTTATACCTTTTTGCTTCTTTACACAGGGAATGAAGTATCTGTGTATTCCTGCTGCCGACTCACCCTCACAGAATTTGTAAGTATTTTTTAAAAGTAAATCACAAAACCTCAGAAATCCCATGATGCCTACTTTAAAATTTGCTGAAAACTCTGATTCTGATCTCTGATGAGTATTACACAAATGTGGGGTCTAATCCGTTAAGAAAACACAATAGCACTTCATTTCACCCTGCTTTTTGTGTGTGTTTGTAGGAGTCTCAGTATGTAAACACTCTTGATTTGTGGCCTTAAACTTCAGGAATTCCTTAGTGAGTCTGGGCCTAATTCAGTCGCAGTTTATTCTAGCCACTGTTTTTGTAAATCTTTGTGTTTGGCTCCACTTTTTTTTTTTTTTAGTGCCAACTGCAGCCATTAACAAAACAAAATATTTGAAAGAGATTTGAAGCCTGGTGCCTCAAGGGTTGAAATGAATTCCTCACAGTGGGCCTTCAGAACAAAATCCCTGTATGCAAACTACCCCTGTGATAATCTGCTGGGGACTTCTTGAACCTGCCTGAGAAGTCCCTGCTGCTCTTAGTATAAGCTGGCGTGGCAGGGAGTTTTCTGCCCTGCAGTGACTCTCACCTTGAGGACATAGATACTGCAGCTAGGGTATCATTGCTCATTCTCATCTCTGCTAAAGTTCATGTAATGCTAATTGATTTACCCCTGGTTTTAATTGAGCATGGCAAGTCTTGAGTCCAAAGAGAAATCAAAACAAAAGAACTTGGATGGTGACCAGCTCTTCTAGAGCTCACTGTTTATGTTGGGGAGAGGTGAGGGGGGTTTCAGCCACATCCTGCTACCAATTTTTGGTAGAGAAACAAGTAGTAGAAAGAGGCCTGCTAGGTACGGAAGGAAGTGCAGCACTACTTTTCTCTTGTATCACAGCAATTTTCTGGCTCATGCTTTTGGGGGATATTTTTAGAACATGTGTTTCTCATACTCTAGAAAGATTCCAGTGTGGCACTTGATGTGTGATGATTTGCCTTTTCATTCTGCATTTCTGTCATGATTTTAGGGGAAGGGAAAAAAAAAAAAAGCACCACACCCCACCCGCAATAAAAAACAACCTAATCCCCTAAATTTCAGGTCTGTAATGAGAAGGCAGAGAGCTAATGCTTTTGTCATGGACAACTTCCATGGCCTTAATATTTAGAATTTAAAAAAAAATACATTTAAAGAAGTATCATTTTGGGAAGGAAAGCTAATATGAGGTTAGAGGAAAATATTCACATGTCATTAATTGCTCATTGGCATTTTGAAATGTGTAGCATTTTTGACAACATTTTCTAAATCTACTTCCTTTGTTAATAGAGATCAATTGGGAATGGAAAGAGAAATGGTGGCATTTATGATGAACATTAATCAATGTACAGTTCCCTCACTGTTAAATATCAAGGAGTTACACTGTAAAACCAGCTCCTGTGCTCGAGCTGTCTGGCACAGTACCAAGGCTCTTAAGGCTTCAGTAAGAAGATAGAATATTTGCATGAGTATTGTTTCTGTTACACTGCAGGCATCTAAAATACTTGCTTTGGTATCAGGTGGTTGCAAGCAAATGTCATTACTTCTAATACTGATACATTCAATCACTTAAAATAAAACTTGATGAGTAACTGATTTTTCTTCTTTTATACAGTCCAGGCCTTCAAGTAAAATCAAATAATGATGCTCAGAAATAGCCCCATCGCTTGCTTTGCACATGCAGTCTTCTGAAAGAAAGAGGAAGTTGTTTTTGTTCAGCCTGTGAGGACTGGATGCAGTTTTATCTAGGAGTGGTTAACCATACTGCCTGTGCCCACTGTGGAGGGAGGGATAGCTAGGGAACAGGAAGGGAATTGCTCCCTCTAACATCTTTGCATGTCAACCCTCTTCTTAAAAAGGGGTTTTGGTGGTTTCTTTCTAGGGAGAAAAAAACAACCAACCAAGCAGCATCCTGTATTGCAGGTCCTTGTGTTCTCTTAGCAATGAGCCCTGTCAGGCACAACTCATGGGGTGCACTCTGCTCTCTTGTCTGTTTCCCAACAGCAAGGACCAACTGGAAGCCTTTTACCCACTGAATTTTGGGACTGTGAGCTCTTAGTGCACTTCAGCTCAGTTTTTCTGAAGGAAACCTCTGGTTTCTTGTGTTTATAATACACATTTAGTCCTAGAAAACTTGTTTAGTGGAGTTCTTTTCCTCAGAGGGATGACTTGCCAGGGAAATACAGCAGGGATTCCCCTGTTAGCATGTGGGTGTTCACTAAAGTGTCTCAAAAGCTTTATTTTACTCCCCTCTTCTGCCCCTAGCAAGCATAGGGAGAAAGCAATTGCTTTTCAGACTCAAGGTACTTCGTAGATGTTAAATCAAAGTTTTCCCTGGTCTGTGAGAATTTTACCTTGGGCCAGTAACTGCTCCAGAAATGTCATCCTCTATAGAAGTCATCACTAAAAAGTTATTTCTATAGAAATAAAATCTTCCCTTCCTGCCTTGTTCCAGTTAATTGTCTTTGGCTGCCTGTTTCTAAGGAATAAACCTCCAACAGTCAGGTGGTTAGTGGTGATAATGCAGAAGCCAGATGACCTATTAAGAGGAGAAA
Source organism: Ammospiza nelsoni (assembly GCF_027579445.1). Classification (NCBI taxonomy): domain Eukaryota; kingdom Metazoa; phylum Chordata; class Aves; order Passeriformes; family Passerellidae; genus Ammospiza; species Ammospiza nelsoni. Next base: position 69,844,965 of record NC_080633.1, read on the forward strand.
ATTTTGGTAGATTTTTTTTTTCTTTTACATCATCAAAGGAAAGAAAAATCAAGATGCTTCATCCTATCTGATTTGGATGTCTTCTTAACCTTTGTAAATCTTTGCAGAAGTCTAACTAGCAACAAATAAAAATATAACTCTGGTATCATAACTCTGCTCTTGGTCTAGTTTTGAATTATGCTGCGTGCTAATCCGTAAGTGCAGATAACTTCTACAGCATCCTGGTAGGGGTGTTGTACTGGTGCTTCTTCCTCTGGTGTTTTCCCACTGTAAAGATGATGCAGTTCAGGACCCAGCTTTCAGCTGGGAGATGCAAGAGCCAGATATCATGTAATAAATTGTCCTGAAGTCCAACAAATGGGCTGCAAATCAACACATTTGTCAAGTGCTTTCCTGTTAGAGATGATAGTCAACTGCTCTGTGGTTAGTGTAAGACTTACCATTGTTCTTTGTGTCTGTCACACAGCTAACTGGTCCTCAATGTTAGTTTTCATCTCAATATGGTGTTACCATAACCTTGAAAATTAGTTTAGGCAACTGTGTCTGCTGCTCCAGAAGAGACCCTGATGCCATAGGGCTGTGGAGGAGTACATAATCTCCCTTTGTCTGGCTCAAGGTGAGGAGGGGCCAGCGTGCTATAGAGCAGCACTAATTCTAGATGTGAGTATTTCTCTTCTCATTTTCACGAGTGCTTGTAAACACACTTGAAAGCACATCATCAGACTGAGCATCAGCAGTGAGGAAGGGTGAAGAAAACTAGGTGAATGGAGTTCACAATGTTTAGTACCTTGCAAAGGTGTTACATGCTCAGTCACAGATATTTTTCAAACCAGAGTCTTGAAAGTGTCTTACCAAAACTTGTGTGAGACCATTGAAACAAATACACTGGTGCATGAAGCTGCCCTCCTGGCCAGATTTTCTAGAGAGAAAAAGAAAAGATGAGAAGATCAGGTCAGATAATACAGACCTAACCAAGCTGCATCTGAGTGAGTGCTTTCAATCTCAGCTGAGCTCTTCATGGTGCAATAACAAAGCCTCTTGCACACATAGCCAGAGATCTCATTTGTCCTCTAAGTTTGTTTATGTGAAACCTCCTGTGCTCCCCTGGCAGACCTGAGCACCATTATTTGTTAGAACTCAGCCAGCAACAGTGGTTTGGCGTGGCAGTCCAAGCACACATGCATTTGTAAGGCTTTGTCTTCATTTACCCACATGCTTCATCAGTTCCATGAGAAGCATAAAAGCCTGAGTTGATCTGCTGTCCTAAGGCTTGGGAGTGCATTGTGCTTTGAGATTTTCCAAATAAGCTGCTCAGGTCTTCTCTAGCTATGGTTTCCATGTTGTATCCAGTGATGCAGGAACTGCATTGGAGAGGGAGTCCCATGCTTGGGATCTTCTTTTTGTTTATTCCAGTTAGATATCCTTGCCTTTGCAAGTTCTGCAGGCAGGGACACTGTTGCATCAGTGTTGTCCTTCAGGACAGGAGTGTTTACAGTATCAGCAGCTGCACTGTTAGGCAGGAAGGGAAGCTTCCTTTTATGTGGGTATTCCTGATTTTTGTGTGGCTGCTGGTGCTGGGCTGAGGTTTTTTTTTCTTTTACCCTTGTGGTGTAATATTCACCCAGAAAGGGGAAACATCTTGAATACAGGACGTTGTGTTTCATGGGTGTTGAGCGCAGTGTGCTTTCAGGTTTGACCTTGCCAGCAGGCCTGGCAATGACTGCCCCCTAAGAGCCTCCTTCCTCTGCCTGTGTTGCCTCCACTGCTACTGCTTGTGAGCTTGAATTGCAAGAGCACTCAAAGGCCACTGTGAAATCCAGCTCTGCTGAGCTAAGAGGTGCTGCTTGCACCTGGGGTAAACTGCAGGCAGCGCCAAAGGCTTTGCAGGTGGAAAGGCAGAGCAAGCAACTTGGAACTGGGATGCAAAGAGGCAGTGCTGCATCTTCACCCAGATGATGACAGCTGCCTGCTTGCTGTCCTTCACTGTGCCCCATTTAAAATGAAAGGGGCTTGTGTAAAGGATAGTGAGATTATAAACTCTAAAGTTTGCAGATGGAATCTTCTCTAGGTTTTCTCCTCAACTGCTTTAAAACAGGCGAGCTGTAGGCTGACACCTTGAATATGGGCAGAAGGGATGCTGCTGTCTGAAAGGAGAAGACTGGAAGGAGCTTAAGAAAACAAGGCTTGAATTGAGAATTTTTTCATAGCAGAGACTAAAGGGAGTGATTTCACATAGCCAAGCAGAAAGTGTTAATGCTTAGACATACCCTAGCACATGGCTTGAAGGAGCAGGTAGAGTTAAAATTAAGCATGAGTTTGGGTAGCAGGTAGTGTCTCTTTGTGAGAGACGTTATGTCTGGAGAGCTGCTCATGCAGTTGTGCTGAGTTCCACCTGACATCTGAGCACACAAGGACATGAGAGGTCAAGTCACTGCTTTTAAGAAGAATCAAACACAAACCGAAATACAGACTTGACAATCATCAGAATAGAGTTTATCACACTGTAGTGCCTAAAATACCAGTTTCTTACTTGGATAGAGTGGCAAATAACTTATGCCAGTGAGTTCTATGTTTCATTGGCAGACAATAACTTTTACTTTGTAAGACCTATATTCAGTTCTAAATTCTAGAAACGGCGTGAGGTGAGCTTTCGGATATATTTCTTTCTTTCTAAGTAGTGATTTTACTAAAGGCAGCACTTTCTTTATCCTCCTTCTGCTTTTGTTTTCAGAGCAAGGCATTTTAGAGAGAGCATCAAATTTATCCATGAGTGCCGGCTCACAGGTGAAGGCTGCTTAGTTCACTGGTATGTATACTGCTCACTAAAAAAAACTTTTTAAGGGTTTCTCTACCTTGATTTGGATGTTCATAATTTTAATAAATTAGTGGTCATCTACCCTCTGCAGCAACATCCTCTTGGACTGAATTGACCCCTTTATTCAAAAAGCCCCAGAAGATTTGCAAATGCTATTAAAGCCTTATGCTAGGACTTTGGAGTCTCTGGGGTGGGCAGCTGCTTGGAGAGGAAAGGAGCCCAAGAAATCTTCTTGACCTTCTCTTATTTTATAATAATATTATTAGGATTTATTTGACTAGGAATGTGTTGGCTGAAGACATACTATTTATTTCCCATCATTTTAGTCACTGTATTTCTAAATGTGATTTCCATAGTCCTAAGAATTTGATTAGTTTCTCTAACAGCTGTTTTGGTGACTTCAGAATTGTTTAAAAAACCTGTCTGAACAGAAATTGATTTTTTTCCTTCTTTCTTTTCTTTAAACTGCTGAGGCATTCAAATGTTGCATTTGTTAATAGCAAGACCCTGATTGGGAGATGCTCCTGGGACTGTAAAGAATAGAAAAGGAAATCCCACCCTGGGTTTTTTCTTGCTCTCTGCTATTGGTTGTGGTGTTTGTGCTGTATGTCCAAAGGACATATCTGAGTCTATATCTGGAATCAGAGTCATCTCATGATTTGAACACTGGACTTGTACACAGACCCTGAGTATAAATCCTCACTTTCCTGTTGACTCATGACAGGGCTATGCATGAGCCATTTGGTCAATCTTGATGTATGGAAAACAGGAATAAGTGGTCTGAATACTAATAGATTTTAAAAAACATATTTAAATTTGTGAAGTATGCAGAAACATAAAATGGTGAAAGAGTCTGGTAACTCTATATTTTTACTGTGGTAAATATAACTCTAACACATTCTTTATACTGTCAATAGAAATGATTCTGAGTTTGTCCAGTGTTGTCCAACTAGGCATAATGAATGATTCTTACTCTATCCCAGCTTTTCATCTAGGGAAACTGGAGTCCTGAGAGTTTAAGCTGCACCATGCAGTCAATAGCAGAAAGAGGAACTCAAGCAACCAGACATATGTATCTCTTACTGGTTCAGTTAAAGTTCATTTTGGCCCCATGAAATTGCAGCCTTTATTCATGATGGAGAGGAAACAGTCTTATTTTACTGCTCTCATCTTTATAAACAGAAGAAAGTGGGTGACTTACTTCTGCCTTTTTAAAACCCGAATTTAACTTAGAATGTGTGCACTGTCCCCTGCTTTTGTGACTACTTCATGCTTATTTTTTCCTTTTCAGCCTCATAGGAATTACCACTCAAAACCCACTTTCTTTATCATGTAGATTTTTTTCTACTGCATTTATAAAAGTAGCACCAAGATCATTTAACTCAAATATGATAGTATTTCTTCCTCATGGCAAGCAACACAGCAGTCTGTGATGTTGAGAAGTGATGCTTTTAGCTGTGACAGTGAAGTACAGCACTGCTTCAGTGTATTGCTCCTCTTTTCCATGCAGCCTTGCAGGTGTCTCCAGGAGTGTCACACTGGTGGTTGCCTACATCATGACCATCACAGACTTTGGCTGGGAAGATGCGCTGTCAGTTGTCCGCGCAGCGAGGTCCTGTGCCAATCCAAACATGGGCTTCCAGAGACAGCTGCAGGAATTCGAAAAGCATGATGTTGATCAGGTAAATGAACTACAACAAAGAACTGGGAAACACAACTCCAAGTCAGATCATGAGCTACTTCTCACTATTTTGTGGTCTGTGTGGTTTATCTGACTCCCTGTTTTTACTTTGAGGGAATGGCTTATTAGCCTAGCCAGTTCTACTAAGGAGATACAGATAGATCTGAAGGTATCAGGGAATGCTGGGTGGGAGAAGGGATCAAGCATAGCATCTAAACACCTCCTGCCCAACTGTGCTGTCTGGTGGTTGTTTCATGTGAGCTAAGACGCAGTTGAAGATTAACACCTTTAGAGGGGTAAAAGGTAAAGGGTGAGTTCTCAGAACATAGGTAAAAGGCCAACCTATAACTACCAGTTGTATAAAAGTAGTGAGTTTCCTCCCAACACATTCATTTGGAATAGCAGGAAAGAAATCATCATCACAAATCTTTCATGTCCAGGAGTTTAACTAAGTCCTCATTATCATTTGTGTGTTTTTACCCCCCTCCCACCTTCTGTGGCTAAGACTTGATAAATTTTCTGATGTTTAGGGCAGCCTCAGATCTGAGCCTTTTTTTTCTTACGAGCCTTTTGAAGGTTTTGTAGGACTAGGAGAATCAATGAAAGGGTAGGATAGCTAAAGGGGTTTCATAAAATAAAAATTAGTTTCTTACTCCCAAAAAACCCCATCCTACGCAAAAGACCTGCTCCCTGTGGGTGATTGGTGACTTCCACTTACGTTACCAACCTGCTGTGGCCGTCCCTTCCATTTTCCATTGCTCAGCATGTTGTTGTTGTTGTGTGGGCTTTTGTGCCTGTTGTGCTTATTAAAAATAACAACAGAGGTGAACCAAAGTCAGAAAGAAAAATACACAAGACAAAGGATGTTGGTTTTTTTATTCCATCCCTGCCATTCTGCTGCAGAAAGCTCAGAGTTTAGAAATTACCATTTGTTTTGCGTGATGCAGCTAGCAACTGTAAATATTTGTGTTTTTTTAATATGTAACTGAATGTTTCCTGGATCATTTGGAACTGGTGTAAATGGTAGAATAACTGATTTTTAAGAGACAAAAGTCAGAGAGGGACTTTCCAGACTTGTCTCCTTCCTCCCTTACAGTCATTTCTACTCTAATTGGTTTGGTCTAACAGCACTGACAATTAAGGCTATATGCAAATAGCCTGATAAAGACAGTAACGTCTCTCTTTTTTCATCCACCATGGACTGTGCATTCTGTCTTTATTCACTGAGGGGGAGGCAGTAGGTTGCAAAAAGAAGTATCCACCTGTATTCACTGGCTGGACTGTAGTTTCTTAGTCTCTTAAGAGCAACCACATCCTCAGCAGGTGTCTGTTTACACACCTGATTTCGGTGGAATGATGCCATCTGCCAAGGGCGTGAACTTTTTTCAGATTTCAGCAGCATTTGGTGTTTTGCTGTTCCACTAAAGGGTGGTGGTATCCTGTGGCCTCTCTGGAATGTTGTCCTCTAGATCTTAAAGGTCCTAAGGGATGAGGTTTAGTCACTAAGGTCATGACATAGTTTGCACCGGTTCCAAACTTCCACATGGTAGCCGGAGGCTTCAGATTTGCCTGAGAACCTCTTTAAGGAATGGGAGGAAGTATCTGTGTTGAGGTCTTGTCTCCCAGTGTCCTAGTAAATTACCTTTATGGATCAAGCTATTTCATGAGCCCCAAACACAACAAAGCTATGAAGGTTAAGGTTTGGAAAATATTATTATCCTCACTGGGACACAACAGTTGGAGTCTGTGTTTACTAGCTGCTTCTGCAGGTGAGCTCAACAAAATTGTCAGGAATTGGACAGTTCCTCAGCTGGACTCAAATTCTCCAGCAGGCAAAGAAGCGTCAGAGCTGAATGGATAGGAAAAGCGAACATGTGAAATTTCCACTCTTTCCTATGAGACAGAGTTATCTGTTGGCAGGTCCAAATCAAGAAAAAAGAGTGGGGGATTTATACAATATGCACTTATGGAGCTTGTTGGAATACAGGTATCTTGTGGTAAAAAAAGTGGGGGTTTAAAATGAGATATCATGACAAAAGAATGAATTTGTGTTATCAGACACAAAGATACTGCCTCAACCTCTGAGAGCACCTGAGCTGAAAATTGCTGGAAGCTGAGGAAATGGCCAGGGAAAAGGTCCCAGCATTATTGCCCTGCCGTTGCTTGATTCTTTCCTCATCAGTTATATCTGGTTACTCTCAAAGCAGGATACAGATGGACTGACCAGCAGCTGGGCCTGGTACATATGTTACCATGTACCAAATTCAGTCATTCATATCAGTAGCATATGGGGTCCTATTCCATAGCTTGTAAAACTCATAAACTATTTCTTTCTAGAAGACACCTATCAGGATATACACACTACACTTTTTACTACTGGTGTTTGTGGGCTCATAATAAAAAACCTGTAAGAGTGGTTCACTTTTTGATCTTCAACCTTCTTGCAGCCCGTTGTGACTTGGGCAAGTTGGCTGATCATATTGGTTTCCATGCTAATTCCTCTTATTGTTTGTGTATGCAGCAGGAACTGGGAGATTTCAAGTCCAGGATGTCCTTTCCCAGCAGGTGTTCCTTACTCTGTATTAGTCCAGTCAGCCAAGTTGTTCCACAGATGTGTCATTTCAGGACATGTAAGGGGTCTCAGTGATTTCAAATATGTGTTTCTGTGCTGTGCATTCCATGCTGCTGTTGAAGGTCATGCAATATTTGCAGTGCTTTTCTTTAAACTATATATGATCCTAAAGGTTACTTAAATTCTGTAGGACAGGAAAAAGAATTACTTCTCCATCCATTTCATGTTACTGTTTCATAATTTTGTATATGTCTTTTCAATTTCTCCAGTTCAGGCAGTGGCTGAAAGAAGAATATGGGGAAAACTCTTCTCAGGATCTGCAAGAAGCCAAAAATCTTCTGAGCAAATACAAAGAGCAGGCAGAGTTACATCAGACTACTGGAGGAAGGCAGTGGAATAACAACTTCTCATCTGTGCCATCACTCTCATACAGCAACTACACAACAGAGACCTAGTTGCAAGAGGCCGATTTTTTTTTTCTTTCTACTTTTGCAAAACATCTTGCCATGTTTTCCATCCCACCTTCAAGACTTTCAGCAGTAAGCCATGCAAACTGTTGATTTATAGAAAGCTTCTTGATGACATTATGTGTGTGTGTGTATGAGTGTGTTTCACACAGTTTGGTAATTCAGGCAGGATCAAGCTCTGTTTGTGCCCAGAGACAGGATCCAGTGACTGTGGCTGAGGCAGTCTGTCTGCCAGCCACACCTATGTCCCCTTCTGCTCACATTGCCTGGCATTTGCTGTGAGGTTAGCTCAACTCCTCTTGTTGTAGGCTAGCAAAGGGCTTGGAGAGATGAAGTCTGGTGATTCAAGCTGTGGCAGTTTGGCATCTCTGCACTCTTAGTGTGGCCAAGGTGTTACTGCACCTGAAGAAGGGAACTCGAGTCTGGGTCTCTGCTGCTCCTGCTCACAGTCCATTGGCAAGTAATAGTGTGGAGGTGGGTGTGAACTTGAATGCAGGCTGAAAGCTGGAGCAGATGAGACGGGGGCCCAAGTAGCTTTCCCCCAGCAGTGGCATCTAGGAGAGAAGTGGGACAGACAGCTCTGAGTAATAACACCTTCAACCGCCACAGTTGTCTTTGCTTCAGTGCCCGTGAGACTGAGCTGTCGGCAGAGCTGCCACAGACCAAGAGCACCCAGGCTGTTACCACAGCTCAGCTGATGTGCAGTGATTTAAGCCGTGCTCCCTTGACTGTGCATCTGGTCTCCCAACATAAGCTTTTCTGGAGAACAGTTTCTCATGTCTCCAGAGCCACTGACCTTCATTCCCCACGGAACACGTGCCTCCTCAGCACACGCCCCTGCGCACGCGATAGCGCGTCTCCAAAGAGTGGGCTCGGTGTGAGTGCCAGCACCTGTTTCTTTGCTTGTGCTGTGGTTTGCTCTTTGACTTCAGCTACCTCAAAAATGCTGTTCTTGTCATTGTGGTTGTAAATGCAACCTTGAAAATTGCCTTGTGTAATCTTAATCTAACACTGAGTGAAGTAAGTGGGTGCGTGTGTGTGCGAGAGTGCGTGTGCACGAATATTTCAAAATGTCTGTATTTGAGAAGTTTATTGTTTTCTTTTAAAATTGCCCATATTTCTCACTGGTTTAAAGATTGAGTTCTTGGAATTCAACTTTCCTGCCATTTAAGCACCACTATATATTTTGCTGTGATCAGATTTATGGGAATGCTTTTGCACAATATATTTTAAACTAGGTTGAAACTAGCAGCCATACTCCGCTCTTGGTAACGCTGTGTTTTTCTGGAATGGAGCCATTGCCTGACTGAAGCAGCTTGTAAGAGTGTCATTTCAAACATGTCACTAGGGATGCTGGGCAATGTATTGATTTCTGATGGTGTAATTCAGGGTGGCCCTGATGCCAAGATCAGGATTTCTTGTCTTTGACTTGGAGGATGGAAGGCCTGCTTTTCTTCTAGATTCTAGATTCTTCTTTCTAGATTCTAGAAAATAAAAAGTACCACCCAAACAGCCAAGATAAAAAGCTAAAATCAAACCCTTCATTTGTTCAAGTGTGGTGTGTATCATGCTAAAAGCTGAGCATTGAGTGAGAAGCAATCAGCATACTAAATAGTATCCAAATTATGTCTCTTTCAATTTCTTTGGTACTCTGGCCTCCCATTCCTTCACAAGATTCCTCTACATGTGATTTCCTGCTTGCAGGTGGCAGTGAATTCTTTGGATGGAAGCAAGGCTTTTGGGTCAAGTAAACTCTGGCTGTTAAATATCTTTTGTTAAGTATCATGAAAAAAATATGTTATGGCTTGTAAAATACGGGCTTTCATATCAGTAATTGCCTAAAAGGAAAAAAGGGAATGGAGTGGAACTGACCTGTCCATTTCATCTGAGGCCAAGCCTGCATCAGGGTTCTCATTGCACTAAGTGCTTGAAGTGTACTGAGCACAATGAGAGCAGGATAATCGTATCTTTGTTGCAGTAAGGGATGTTGCTGGATTTGGGAAAAGTGCTGGAACTTACCTTGTTTTCAAGCTTGCAGCTAAATGAACCACTGCCTGTTTGGTATATCCAGCAGTTGCTCTGTGATTGCCTGGTAAGAGGGGTATTTAGCTGTTCTGAATATGTTGATCTGCAAATAATAGTCTGGTTAACAGTTCCAGCCCAGCAGTGTCCACATTGTGTGCTCTGAGGTTAGATATAAAAATTGGAAAATGTTTTCCTCGGTAACAGGGTCTGACACACGTTCAGGATGCGGGTCCATTTGTTCAACCCTCTACTCATGGTAGGATACAGAGGGCAGCGTCAGCCCATCCCCAAAGGGCAGCTTTGTCAGAAATGTTCTGCCTATGGTCTTGCAGGTATCCAGCCAGTCCTTCCTGTAGCTGGCTGCCAACGTTGTGTATCCTATAACACTCCTGGCACTCTTGTCCTTTCAGCAGTAACACTGTGGGTGTTGGTAAGTTGGCAGTTCTTTTATTGTTCTGACACGTAGAAGGCAGAATGGGAGATATCTGTTAATTTTCATGTGTCCTAGATTATCTGCACTGGTTTTTTTTAATAGCTTGGTTATCTCCAAAGAGTCAGTCCCTTGAACAGGATTTTTTTTGGAACTGAGTTTGGCTTTAAGGCCACATAGCCAACATCAGTGTGTGTTATGCTGCAGCTCCAAAGCAGATACAGGGTAAGCTGGGAAGACGGAGGGAATGCCATATTGTCAGTGAGTGGAAGTGCTTCTCTTTTTAAAAGGCAAAGGGGTATTTTCTGCTTTCTCCACCTTCAACATCTTGTGCAGTGATCTTTGTGTACTGCATACTGCAGGTAAGAGCAGTATAAGAGCAACAACAGTCTAAGGAAACTTGAATCTGGTTTGTCCACATAGAGAGCAGAATGATGGTTTGCTCTCTAATTACCACAAGTGCAGAAGAGAGAGCTACAGTTCTCACCTTTAGCCTTTTGGAGAGGGAGAGGAGCTAATGCAGGCTGAGAATGTGACATGATTTGTCTTCCAACCAGCCTTTCAGTGGCAATTTGTGGGACTTTCCAGCTATCTGGAACATGACTAGACCCAATTCACCTCTTAGTAGTTGGCCTTTGTAGTGTAGATGATGCATTCAGTTATTTTGTTTCTGTACTTCAAAACACTGTCCTCATTTTGATGTTCACTGGAAAATGTATAAAGTTTATAACACCTTATTGGATATTCAGATTTGAAATGTATAATCGATTTTTTTGGGCTAAACTTGATATCCATGTGTGATTATAAGCAAATGTCTAGTGTTTTAGAATGTAGGTAATGGGTAAATGCATTAATAGTATTTATTACTAAGTTTTTTAACCTGGAAAAAGTTGCTTCCTTACATTTTGTGGTTGAGTGGGAAGATATGGCAAATCATATCTGTTTTTTAAAAGGGATAATGACTTTGGTTGCTATAATGGCCACCACCTATAAAGATGTCAGTGAAAAATTATAGCAATTATTCCACTAGTTTAAAAATTCTGAATCTGGTAAGCTTCTTGATTCTCTGTCTTCCTCTTCCTGGGCATCTTAGCGAAGCCTTGATTGCTTTTTCCAAATGTTTGTATTTAATACATTCTACAGTTTTTTTATAAATAAAATTAAATGTTAACACCTGATCTGCTTTTGTATTTCTTGAAATCAATGGTAGTGTCCAGAAGGTTTCTACTTACTGTTTCTACTTACCTGTATCCCTGCAGGTACATTAAGAGTACAAGACGAACTCATTTTTCTGTTTCAATTACTTTTTTCTCCTGCACACAGACTTCTTGAAACTACCCCTCTTTTCACCAACTACTTCCAGGTGAGTTCAAGAATCTTCGGCACAGGCACCTCTTGATAGTCTCCCAGGAGGGTCTTGCATGTCTTACTGATTGTTGCTGGCCCATCATTGAACAGGGTATGTGGTGAATCCTATCTTTTTTATTATTTCAAAATACTTTCTTTTCCATAGCACACTGATTTAGGGCTTAACCAGCTGTAAAACTTACCTAGTTTTCAGGCTAGTTTTCAGTGTTCAAGGCTCTCAGTAGCTGTCTGTCAGAGGAAGTTTGATGTAAGTGGCAGATGATTCTCAGGGGAAAACATTAAAAAACTTAGAGTGTAAGGGAGGAAATGCCCCATTCAAATTCACACAGATAACTCACTGAATTTCTGGTTTGATGCTACCTCTGCTTAGAGAGGCAATTGGAAAAAAAAAATCTAAACCTAAGCCAAAAAGCCCACCTGAGATTATTATCAGTCAGATCATAGCCAGATCTCATGTCCATTTTGAACATTGCTGAAGGCTGAACTGTTTTTGCAGTGGGACTCGCTTATCATGAAGGCAGAATTAGATGCTCAGGCACAGTGAGTTCTGAGTCTTGTCTTTTTTCCCTCTCCTTCCTCTCCCAGCATTTGTTATTTTATATACTATTGGGAATGTGTGGATGGTGATTCCTAAGGAATCTTGGGCATTCAACTAATCAGTAATATCTTCCACTAGAATAAAGTAGGTGTGTCTGCAGATAGCTCTGAAGTCATAGATGCCTCTTGTTCAAATACATTTCATAATACATAATTCATAATTCATCTTCAGCATAAATGGGATGGCTCGGATTTTATTAATGTGTGTTTCAGTCCTCTTCATGTCTTTAAATTCAATACAGCCTGCTATGTGACACTTGAATTAGTAGTGTGATTACCTTCTTTCTGCCATCTGTTATCCATAGAAGTGTCATAAACATATGTGCTACAACACTACAACACTGATGAGACAGAAAACATGCTTAAAGTATAATGCCTTCTGATCTAGGGAAACCTCATAAGCTTTAGAGAAGAGTTCTCCTCTGCCTAAAGGAAAACAGCAATTTCCAAATGAAAAATGCTTTACTGCTTAATCTTCCTTTTGACCACTTAGTACTTTTCAAGGGTAATTTTTAACCAAATCACATGCAAAAATTGTGCTGGGACCATGGCTCTATATTGCTGTTCCTGACTGTGTATCTCATTCCCTCCAGGGTTTTGTGGAACTGTTGTGAGTTCTGGAAAGTGGCAGTTTTGATCTGATTCCTGGAGTCCTGTCCTCCCATGCAGTCAGCGAGGGAAGTAGAGGGCAAACCTGCATGTCCTTAGATGTGCTTATAACCTGATAAGGGGTTTTGGCTTTGCCAGCAAATTATGAGAGTCTTCCACCTCCGCAAGAAGATTGCATTGGCAGGAGGAAAATGATGATGGTCTGTAGAAAATATTAGCATGAGGGAGATGATGTTGCACTGTGCAGTATTTTTGTAGATACCCCTGGAGACACCATGCACGTGACAGAAACAGCTAATTTCATACTTTGTTCCCAGCAGAGGTTTAAATGTGGGTCTTGTTTTCCATGTGGCCCAGCCCCTGTACTTAACTATTTCATTGCTACATTTAGCTGTTCTGTCCAATATTATTATTCTGCTCTCAGCCAAGGAAAAATTCTCTATATATTTGAATGTGTGCTTTGTTCTAGTGAATTATGCCAGCTGCATTTTACCAAATCTGAGAGGCTTGTGAGTAGCTACAGGTGACTTCCTGTAGTCACTACATGTGACTTCCTGTAGTTTTCCATGTAGTTTCTAGTGTAAATATTAGGAATGGGCATTAGTGAAGTGTGAGCAAGAGGTGTCATTTTGCCATTGAGCAGCTGCATAGCTCACTCCTGAGACTGAGCTGTTGTAGGAGACTTGGTTCTGCCCACGTGAGCCAAACACATCTGCAGTGAACCAGGACTAAAACTCACTTGCAAGCAGCCTCAAAAAGTGGGATTTTCAGCCAGACCTGAGCCCAGTTTCCATTTCATATGAGACAGTTATGAATGTGCAGGTTTGTATCCTCCATGATTTATTGAACTATGAGTAGAGAGATCAAAACCAGTACACTGAAGCTACTTGAAATGTGAAGTGTTCTTAAGTTGTTTGATTGGTCATTATTCATACAGGCATTGACAACACAGTGTTAGACCTGGGAGAAGACATTTGCAAATGGACCTTTTGAACGTCTGAGTTCTGATTCTCCTTTTCCCCTTCTTTGCCTGGAAGCAACTGAGTTTTTATTTAATTTGTCAGCAGATAATACAGCGAATGGGATTTTTGTTAATTTATTGCATTTCTTCCCCTCCTTACATCCTTTTACCTTTTTTTTTCTGTGTGTGGGTTTGTTTGGGTTTTTGTGTTTTCAGTTTGTTTCCTGTAAGTATGTATTTATGTTAACAAATGCTTTTGTTATAAGGTTGCTCATTTACTTAATTGTATTAACAAGTACACTTTGGCTGTCTGTCTATCTGTCCTGTTATGACTGGGGCTTTTCTCCGAAACTTGATGTGCCTTTTGTTGGATGTTGTCATCTTCTGTGGCCTTCTGGCTCTTGTACAACACTGGATGCTTTGAATAAGTAACACTGATCTATGCAGTGTTGAGCCTGTCATTGAAAACATTCAAAAGGGATGTTTTATTTCTGATTTGTATGCCATAAAGCAATGTTCATTGGTGGACCTGCATCCTGTGCAGGTTACTAGTAATTGCAAACATTTTACTTGATCCTCTCTCTTACATTTTAAGGTAAGATGGGACTTAGTTGAAAGTTTCTAAGTAGGGAAAACTCTCTCCTGTGTTTAGAGAAAGTGTATGTTGAAGATGTCAGAATTACAGCTGTGTATATGCATGCTCACTCTGTATTTTTCCAAGGATTGCATTTTGGAAGTCTTTGCAAGTTAAGTCTGCAGCATATGACTTTCCTAGCAAAACAACTTATAAGATCCCTCAATGTCTCAAAAGAAGGAAAGAAAAGAGAAAAAACAAACAAAAAATTCGTATTTTTACACATATTTTTTGGAGGCTGTGCAAGTGTGCCTCTGTCATCTCTCTGTTAGGTAAGGCTTTATGAAATTAATCATTAGTAATAAGTCTGGAGGATGAATAGGAAAAGCTATAACCTCCAGTGGGTATTAATGTAATATAGTAATTCATTGGAAATGCACTCTGTGCTCTGCTGTCACTGAAATAGTCTTAGATACTTTACAATATTTTCTTTTCTTTTAGAGTTGACCTTCATTCCCCTGGGTTGATCACCATACACGCATCACATGTTTCCCTTGGGAGATCTCACATATTTCTAGCTGGGCTTCTTTCCCTTAGAATTATACTTCCCTGATAATGCACAAATTGCATTAATGGTATAGAAAGGGTGCCAAGAGCACCAGTGTTGCAGTAGGACAGGCTACGCGTTTCCATAATCCTTTTTGAAACAAAGGACTTGTGGTTTTGACTTGCCAAGAAGGCATACTGAGTCCCTCACCTTTGTTCAATCCATAAAATGCTGGACTGAGCAACATTTAGGATTCTGTTGCCAAATCTCCTGCCATTTGCTGTATGATTATGCAAGTTGTTTCAGTCTGGTTTGCTTCATTTTCCCAGTAAAATGGGGAAGCAGCCACAACTTTCCCTGGTAAAGCTTTGAGATGCCCCCAGTGAAAAGCATCAATGTTGGTTGTGTATTGTCAATTGAGGCACCTGCCCTCCATCTCAGAGGTGTTAAAATTGGTAACAGATCCTGAGGCAGGACAAGAAGCTGTGGGGGTCTCAACACCTTCATCCCACCTGCATATGAAGGTGCTCAGCATGGTGGTTGGATGTAGATGGGAGAAAATTCCATCTAGAGATCTTACTCTCCCGGGAACCATACCCTGTGTTCAACATGAACCATAAAGTGCGGCTGTCTTACTTTCTAAATGAGAAAAAAATGGAGTGAAGAGAAAGAGGCCCAGAGCAATTCTGGCTGTGACTGTCCTAGGTGAAATTAATCCCTCTGGTGCATCGGTTGAGCATACAATCACAGGTAAAAATTAAATGGTTGGGATATGTAATGTGCTTGTGATTTCAAAAGTGATGGGGGGAGCAGCGGGCAGCAGGCAAAGCAGGAATAGCACATGGCAAAAAAATTAAAACATTGGAATAGCTAGGGATAATGTGGTTAGAGCTCCTGAGCCATGTCCTGATACCTTCCATGTACTCCAGGAAAATGTCTCCAAGCTAAAAAAAATAAAAGGGATTCTCCACAATACTTTGGATATATGGCTATGGTGATAGAAAAATCACCTGATTTTTCTGATTTTCTTGTTCTGGAAAGAAAGTGCATACATCTAATAAAGGCTGTTCTGGCAGATGAGAACTGGAGGTAGAACAAAATCAGTGTCTCCCTGGCCAAGCTGCTGCTGCTACTTTTGGACTGCTTCATGGAAGACATGAATTTGATTCATTTCCAAAGACAGCTTGGAAACTCCAGGCAGCAGAGGAAGGGACTCCCCCTTGATCTAGCTGATTTTCTCTGAATGCATTGCACTCTGTGAAATGCTGTCAGTGCCACCTCTCAGGTAATTTCTGAGGGAATGTCAGTGTGTGGAGACTCAGTGAGTGATCAGGGAGCCTCAGTGGCCTGAAACACATTGAACTTCATGCAGGGTTGGGGAACTTGCAGTGCTTGCTGTGGGCACCTCAGTTAAAAAAGAAAACTTTAAATTGCCAGCCAGAGTAGATGCAAACTGCGTATTGGAGAAGGCCCTGTCTCTCTACTGATGGCCAAAGTCTCCTTGTCCTCTCCAGGGTTTCCTTGAGCACTAAGCTGGGTAATTGGGATCCTATTAGTCCCTCCAGGCTTTTCTTCCTCCCTTCAAGACTGAATGGAGGTGGTTGCTGGATTCTGTGCTGATCACTTGTTCAAGAAAGCCAAACAGTTTAATCCATTTTTAATTAGGAGCTCGTATATTAGGGTGATAGAAACCAATAGATTATTTACCTAGCTGAAAATAACTCGTGTGGGGACCAGGCTGTGGAAATAGCAGAAATAGAAGTAGGGAGAGCATGGTTTGGTGAATGCTCTGAGAGTGATTTGCCAGCTCTGATGGGAAATAATAAAGCAGAGGAAGAGACAGTAATCGGTGAATCAATCCCACAGCTCATTTAAAAATACCTCCTTTTTTGTGGCTGTGGTTACAAGAATGCTTTGTGGGCTGGAGAAGAAAAGCATTAGTAGCTGTTTTAAACCAGCCATATTCTAATTTAATATTTCATGAAGTACCATGAGCCTCTGAGCAAGAGAATTTCCACCTCTGTGCTTGCTGGGGGAGGGAGGGCAGATAGACAGTGGATATTTTAAACAAGAGGCTGCAATTAAAGCAAGAAGGAGCCTTCTGTAAGTAGTGCTAGGCTGCAGCTGGGTGCTTTTCTGAGAAGGGATGGAATGACACATTAGCAACCCCATTTCAATAGCAGATGCCAAGATGATGCCTGAAGGAAATACTTGACCATGGAATTGTGTAAAATGGCTGCACTCTCCTGGGAGATGGTAATAAATAGGGTTGTGTCTGCATCACCTTGAGTGAAACCTGCACAGTGAGGAAGGCTGCCAGCTGTGCATCCCAGCTGTGCCACGGCATGCCCTGGCTTCCCAGAGGGCTGATGAGCTGGGGCAGACCCACGGGGTTTACTGGCAAAGTGCATGAGCCTGACCCCAGGGAGCTGGGAGCTGGTTGTGCACTGGTTCAGTTTGGGAGAGGATTATCCTGACCACCTGCAGGGGAAGCTTTAAACATTTGAGTGCAACCCTAAGATAAGCCTTTAATGCACATTTTCACAAGTCAACGATGCTTTTGGCAGTTTTGCTTTTTGGCCATCCTTCAAAGCAGGGTGATCAGTATTCGTGGTCTGTCACATGTTGCAGCTTCATGGAACAGCAGCTTCACATTTCAGGGATGACTTTAGCCAGGCCCTGCAGGTACACAGTCATTCCTGGAGTGGAGTCAGAGCAGTCACAAAAAGGAAGACCTCTGCTATGATATATCTTCCCTTCCACCTGTCAGTAATAACTAGATGTGGGAAGAGACTATGAAGATCCCCTCTAGAGAAGCATAATTTATTTATTTAGACAAGACTA